>NW_026644613.1:0-317360 GCF_030020395.1 Manis pentadactyla | reverse complement strand
TGACCAAAATATTTGTGTGTGTTGTGTGTGAGTGTTGTACTTTCTGCATGGTACTGACTTTATGTGGGTATGTGTTTCTAAGTGTTGTTGCGTGTCTTTTGCATTGTGTGGGATATGTGGTTTTCCTCTATCGTACCCTTGCTTGTGTGTGGTTCGCATGTGGTTTTGTATGTGCTGTGTGAGTTCTGTGTGTGTGACTTGATTTTTGTCTGGTTGTATTGGAGAGTTTGTCTCCGTTGTGTTTGTGATTGATGCGTGTAAGGAGAAATGTGTTCAATATGGCTGTTTGCGCTTTTTCAGATTGTGGATAATGTGAAGTGTGTTGACTCTGGTTGTGCTTTGTTAGTGATCCTCACTCTGTTTTCTGATTGTATCCTGCGAAATTTGTTTATGTATGTTATCTGCCTTTATGTGCTGTGAAGCGTGTAGTGTGCCTTGATAAGTGTGAACAGTTGTTTGCTGCAAGTTCCTGTGCACTGTTTTTTGTTGTCATAGTGGTCCAGTCAGAGCTTGTTGTATATCACTCCGTGCATTTTTGTTTTAAATGTGATGTTTTCTTTTGTATTTGAAGTGTTGTGTTCTTTCCGTGTTTTCTCTATTACAAGTTTTGTGATGGTGTTTGCTTGTGTGGTGTGTGTATGTTCTATGTTTCATCTGATATGCGCTGTGCTGTAGGTGTAGTGTGTTGTTTCTGTAGTGTGAGTATGGGAGCAAGTGATTTGTTGTGTTGTGTGATTGTGGATTTTGATTTGCGCAGTTTGGTGTGTGGTGTGTGTGATTGTGTGCTTGTGTTTTCTTTAATCTCTGGGTTTTGTGTGTTTTCTCTGTGTTGTGTGTTGCCTGTGTTATGAAGAGTTTTGAATGAGATGTGTGTGGTTTACATACTTTGTTCTTTGTCTTGAATTTTTTCTGCATGTTTTCGCTTTGGAGTTTTATGTGTGAGATATGTGTTTGTGTGTTGGGTGCACAATGTGGCTCTTTCTGTGTCATATCTACTGTATCTAGTGGGTTTCATTTTGTTTTCAATGTACTGTATGATGTGGGTACTGTGTGTGGCCCTCTGGGTCACATGTAGTGTGTGATGTGTCCATTCTTTGCATTGCTTGTAATGTATTGTGCTCTCAACTGTGCTGGTTTTCTGCACATGCTTCTCTGAGTGTGGTGTATGGTATTTGGTGGTTTTTCTGTTAATTTTGCCTTTTGTGCGTGGGTAGTTGTGTTGAAACTGTTATGTTTGTATTGTGTGTTTTCCATGGCTGGCTGATTTGGGCTTTGCGTGTGCTCTTTGTGATATGGCTCGGTTGCTGTATTGAGCATATTGATTGAAAAGTATGTTACTTCTGTCCTGACTTCATTGTTTTGTGGATAGTGTTACTATAGTGATTTTCTTTCCGAGTTTGTCTTTTTATCATGTGGTTCTGTGCATTGGCTGCTTGTGTTTGGATTTGGGTGTATTTTGGGTCTCTGTTGCAAAATGTGCATCATCTTTGTCATTTGGTGCTGTACCCTGTGTTTTGAGTGTGGATTTGAATGATCTGCTGTTTTGGGATATGTTGTGTAGGGATTGGTTCGGTGTGGCTTTGTTGTGATGTGTGCTTTCTGTGTATGCCCTATATTGTGTTTTCCGTGCGGTGCATTCTTTTCGGTTATGCTGTGTATGTTGTGAGGTAATTTATTTATTTGGAATGTACTTTGCTGTGGTTGTGCTGTTTAGGTTCTGTGATGTGTGCTTATGTTCCTGAGTTCTCTGTTTGTTGTGTGATGCTGTGTGTCTTCAAGGTGTGGTCACTTTGTGCGTGCTGTAATAGTTTTGAATTGTTTATTCTAATTTCCATGTGTTTAGCAATGGGATTGTTTACCCATGGTTGTGTTGTGTGTTTTATTTTGTGATGTCTGTGTTGTACATGTTTGTTTGTGTTCTGAACTCTGTTGAGTCTGTTAATTATGTGTTGTTAATAACGTGTTCTGTGATGTGTGTGTTGTGTGCTTGGTTTATGGTGTCTTAGTTTTCTCTTCTGGGTGTTTAGTGTCTTGTACATATTTGCTGCATATGTTTTATGTTGAATAATCTGTGTATACGTTGTGTGCGTGTATTGCATGAATGTGTGCTACATCTTGTGCATACTGTGTGACCTGTGACTGATCATTTTTGTGCGTTTTGTGCCCGAGAGTTGTACGATCGGAATCGAGATGCCTGTATGTCAGTATGTGCTTCTTCACGTGTTTGTGTGTCTTTTCCATAGTGTGGGATATGTGTTGCCCAGGTCATTTCCTGGTTTGTGTGTGCTTGGCATGTGGTTTTGTTTGTGCTGTGAGCGTTTTGTCTATGTGATGTTATTTTAGCCTTTATATATTTGAGAGTTTCTCTCTGTTGGGCTTATGTTTTTTGTGTGTAACGAGGAATGTTAATGTGGGTCGTTGTGCTTTTCCGGGTTATGTGTGTAATGGGAAGTGTGTTGACACTGTCGTTGTGGTTGTAAGTGATCCTCACTGTGTATACTCGGAAAAGTCGTTCATGCCTATTATGTGCAGTTAATTGCTGTGATGTGTGTGGTGTGTGTTGATTATTGTGAAGATAGCTGTATTGCTGAGAGTTTGTGTGCATTCTATAATTTTGGTTTTACGGGTGGCCAGGCCAGGATTTGTTTTGTGTCAGTGTGTGTCTTGTGTGTTAAATGTTGTGTTGTTTCCTTTAGTGTGTGATGTGTTGTATTTTGTGTGTTGTGTTGTTTTCCGTGTTTTGATTGTTCTGTTACATGTTTGTTACTGTGTGTGTTGTATGTGTATGTTCTACGTGGTGTCTGGTTCTTTGCTGTGTGTGCAGTGGTATTTTTGGGCAAAGTGTACACGGCAGTACAATCAGAACACAGAGTGTGTGTGTTATTTGTGTTGTGTGATAGAATGTGCATTCTGGTTTGTGTGGCGTATTGGGCATTCTTGTGTTATGTTTTCCTTTTTTCTAAATTTTGTGTGTGTTCTCTCTGTTGTGTGTTTGCTATGTTTTGTGAGTTTTGTGTGGGAAATGTGAGGGTAACATATATTGCTGTTCATTTTGTATGTTGCTCGTGTGTGTTCTCTTTTTGGTGTTATGTGTGAGGTAAGTGCTTTTGTGTTGTCTGGGTCTTTGTATGTCACATATATTGCATCTATTGTGTTTGGTATTGTTTGCGTGACTGTGTATACTGTGTGTTTTGTGTGTGGCTCTCTTGGTTACATGTAGTGTGCTATGTGTCTGTGCTTTGCATGGTGTTTTACGTGTTGTGTTCTCAGTTGTGTTGGCGTTCTGTGTTTGCTTTTCTGACTGTGGTGTATGGTGTATAGCTCGTTGTCCTTTATTTGACTGTTGAGAATGATGTTACTTATGTTGAACTTGTTTTGTGTGTGTGTTTGTATGTGTGTTGTGTATTTTCCCATATGCAGCCTGGATCTTCTCTGTGTGTGCACTATGTGGTATTTGTCCCTTTCTGTGATGTGCATAGTGTGACAAAAGGGTGTTGTATGTATGAGGTTTTCGATGAGTTGTGGATCGTGGGTGAATTGATTGACTTTCTCTCTGTGTGAGTCTTTACATGTGGTACTGTGTGTTGTTTGCTTGTGTACGGATTTGGTTTTATTTCGTATCTCTGTTGTGGAATGTGTGGCATCTGTGTTTTTGTGCATTATTTGCTGGGTGCGTTGGCGGACTTGAATGATTTTCTGCTAGGGGATATTTTGCGTAGGGATTTTGTATGTATGTGTGTTTGCTGTGATGTTTTCTTTCTGTGTTCGTCCAACTCTGTTTTATGAGTGTGGTGTATACTTTTGGATATGCTATGTTGGCTGCGTGACAATTTGTGTTTTGAATGTTCTTTGCTGTGATTGTGTTGCTTTGGTGCTGTGCAGTGTGCAAACGGCACTGAGTTTTACGTTTGTTGTGTAATACTGTGACTTTACTGTGTTGTCATTTTGTGTGTGCTGGTATTGTTTTCTACAGCTTTTCTCAGTTCCGTGTGCTTAAAAACGGTGTTGCTTACCCATTATTTTTGTTGTGTGTGTGTTGTGTTGTCTGTGTTGTGTATGTTTTGTCATTGGTCTGAGCTCTGTTTTGTCTGTTATGTGTTGTTCTAATACTGTGTTCTGTGTTGTGTGTGTATTTGTGACTTTTGTGGTCTGTGTGTTGAGTGCGTTATACATGTTTGCTGGGTGAGTTTAACGGTTGTATGTGCTGTGCATATGTGCTCTTTGTGTTTTAAGTGGTGTGTGATATTTGTTAGCACCCTGTGTGACCTGTGACCAAAATATTTGTGTGTGTTGTGTGTGAGTGTTGTACTTTCTGCATGGTACTGACTTTATGTGGGTATGTGTTTCTAAGTGTTGTTGCGTGTCTTTTGCATTGTGTGGGATATGTGGTTTTCCTCTATCGTACCCTTGCTTGTGTGTGGTTCGCATGTGGTTTTGTATGTGCTGTGTGAGTTCTGTGTGTGTGACTTGATTTTTGTCTGGTTGTATTGGAGAGTTTGTCTCCGTTGTGTTTGTGATTGATGCGTGTAAGGAGAAATGTGTTCAATATGGCTGTTTGCGCTTTTTCAGATTGTGGATAATGTGAAGTGTGTTGACTCTGGTTGTGCTTTGTTAGTGATCCTCACTCTGTTTTCTGATTGTATCCTGCGAAATTTGTTTATGTATGTTATCTGCCTTTATGTGCTGTGAAGCGTGTAGTGTGCCTTGATAAGTGTGAACAGTTGTTTGCTGCAAGTTCCTGTGCACTGTTTTTTGTTGTCATAGTGGTCCAGTCAGAGCTTGTTGTATATCACTCCGTGCATTTTTGTTTTAAATGTGATGTTTTCTTTTGTATTTGAAGTGTTGTGTTCTTTCCGTGTTTTCTCTATTACAAGTTTTGTGATGGTGTTTGCTTGTGTGGTGTGTGTATGTTCTATGTTTCATCTGATATGCGCTGTGCTGTAGGTGTAGTGTGTTGTTTCTGTAGTGTGAGTATGGGAGCAAGTGATTTGTTGTGTTGTGTGATTGTGGATTTTGATTTGCGCAGTTTGGTGTGTGGTGTGTGTGATTGTGTGCTTGTGTTTTCTTTAATCTCTGGGTTTTGTGTGTTTTCTCTGTGTTGTGTGTTGCCTGTGTTATGAAGAGTTTTGAATGAGATGTGTGTGGTTTACATACTTTGTTCTTTGTCTTGAATTTTTTCTGCGTGTTTTCGCTTTGGAGTTTTATGTGTGAGATATGTGTTTGTGTGTTGGGTGCACAATGTGGCTCTTTCTGTGTCATATCTACTGTATCTAGTGGGTTTCATTTTGTTTTCAATGTACTGTATGATGTGGGTACTGTGTGTGGCCCTCTGGGTCACATGTAGTGTGTGATGTGTCCATTCTTTGCATTGCTTGTAATGTATTGTGCTCTCAACTGTGCTGGTTTTCTGCACATGCTTCTCTGAGTGTGGTGTATGGTATTTGGTGGTTTTTCTGTTAATTTTGCCTTTTGTGCGTGGGTAGTTGTGTTGAAACTGTTATGTTTGTATTGTGTGTTTTCCATGGCTGGCTGATTTGGGCTTTGCGTGTGCTCTTTGTGATATGGCTCGGTTGCTGTATTGAGCATATTGATTGAAAAGTATGTTACTTCTGTCCTGACTTCATTGTTTTGTTAATAGTGTTACTATAGTGATTTTCTTTCCGAGTTTGTCTTTTTATCATGTGGTTCTGTGCATTGGCTGCTTGTGTTTGGATTTGGGTGTATTTTGGGTCTCTGTTGCAAAATGTGCATCATCTTTGTCATTTGGTGCTGTACCCTGTGTTTTGAGTGTGGATTTGAATGATCTGCTGTTTTGGGATATGTTGTGTAGGGATTGGTTCGGTGTGGCTTTGTTGTGATGTGTGCTTTCTGTGTATGCCCTATATTGTGTTTTCCGTGCGGTGCATTCTTTTCGGTTATGCTGTGTATGTTGTGAGGTAATTTATTTATTTGGAATGTACTTTGCTGTGGTTGTGCTGTTTAGGTTCTGTGATGTGTGCTTATGTTCCTGAGTTCTCTGTTTGTTGTGTGATGCTGTGTGTCTTCAAGGTGTGGTCACTTTGTGCGTGCTGTAATAGTTTTGAATTGTTTATTCTAATTTCCATGTGTTTAGCAATGGGATTGTTTACCCATGGTTGTGTTGTGTGTTTTATTTTGTGATGTCTGTGTTGTACATGTTTGTTTGTGTTCTGAACTCTGTTGAGTCTGTTAATTATGTGTTGTTAATAACGTGTTCTGTGATGTGTGTGTTGTGTGCTTGGTTTATGGTGTCTTAGTTTTCTCTTCTGGGTGTTTAGTGTCTTGTACATATTTGCTGCATATGTTTTATGTTGAATAATCTGTGTATACGTTGTGTGCGTGTATTGCATGAATGTGTGCTACATCTTGTGCATACTGTGTGACCTGTGACTGATCATTTTTGTGCGTTTTGTGCCCGAGAGTTGTACGATCGGAATCGAGATGCCTGTATGTCAGTATGTGCTTCTTCACGTGTTTGTGTGTCTTTTCCATAGTGTGGGATATGTGTTGCCCAGGTCATTTCCTGGTTTGTGTGTGCTTGGCATGTGGTTTTGTTTGTGCTGTGAGCGTTTTGTCTATGTGATGTTATTTTAGCCTTTATATATTTGAGAGTTTCTCTCTGTTGGGCTTATGTTTTTTGTGTGTAACGAGGAATGTTAATGTGGGTCGTTGTGCTTTTCCGGGTTATGTGTGTAATGGGAAGTGTGTTGACACTGTCGTTGTGGTTGTAAGTGATCCTCACTGTGTATACTCGGAAAAGTCGTTCATGCCTATTATGTGCAGTTAATTGCTGTGATGTGTGTGGTGTGTGTTGATTATTGTGAAGATAGCTGTATTGCTGAGAGTTTGTGTGCATTCTATAATTTTGGTTTTACGGGTGGCCAGGCCAGGATTTGTTTTGTGTCAGTGTGTGTCTTGTGTGTTAAATGTTGTGTTGTTTCCTTTAGTGTGTGATGTGTTGTATTTTGTGTGTTGTGTTGTTTTCCGTGTTTTGATTGTTCTGTTACATGTTTGTTACTGTGTGTGTTGTATGTGTATGTTCTACGTGGTGTCTGGTTCTTTGCTGTGTGTGCAGTGGTATTTTTGGGCAAAGTGTACACGGCAGTACAATCAGAACACAGAGTGTGTGTGTTATTTGTGTTGTGTGATAGAATGTGCATTCTGGTTTGTGTGGCGTATTGGGCATTCTTGTGTTATGTTTTCCTTTTTTCTAAATTTTGTGTGTGTTCTCTCTGTTGTGTGTTTGCTATGTTTTGTGAGTTTTGTGTGGGAAATGTGAGGGTAACATATATTGCTGTTCATTTTGTATGTTGCTCGTGTGTGTTCTCTTTTTGGTGTTATGTGTGAGGTAAGTGCTTTTGTGTTGTCTGGGTCTTTGTATGTCACATATATTGCATCTATTGTGTTTGGTATTGTTTGCGTGACTGTGTATACTGTGTGTTTTGTGTGTGGCTCTCTTGGTTACATGTAGTGTGCTATGTGTCTGTGCTTTGCATGGTGTTTTACGTGTTGTGTTCTCAGTTGTGTTGGCGTTCTGTGTTTGCTTTTCTGACTGTGGTGTATGGTGTATAGCTCGTTGTCCTTTATTTGACTGTTGAGAATGATGTTACTTATGTTGAACTTGTTTTGTGTGTGTGTTTGTATGTGTGTTGTGTATTTTCCCATATGCAGCCTGGATCTTCTCTGTGTGTGCACTATGTGGTATTTGTCCCTTTCTGTGATGTGCATAGTGTGACAAAAGGGTGTTGTATGTATGAGGTTTTCGATGAGTTGTGGATCGTGGGTGAATTGATTGACTTTCTCTCTGTGTGAGTCTTTACATGTGGTACTGTGTGTTGTTTGCTTGTGTACGGATTTGGTTTTATTTCGTATCTCTGTTGTGGAATGTGTGGCATCTGTGTTTTTGTGCATTATTTGCTGGGTGCGTTGGCGGACTTGAATGATTTTCTGCTAGGGGATATTTTGCGTAGGGATTTTGTATGTATGTGTGTTTGCTGTGATGTTTTCTTTCTGTGTTCGTCCAACTCTGTTTTATGAGTGTGGTGTATACTTTTGGATATGCTATGTTGGCTGCGTGACAATTTGTGTTTTGAATGTTCTTTGCTGTGATTGTGTTGCTTTGGTGCTGTGCAGTGTGCAAACGGCACTGAGTTTTACGTTTGTTGTGTAATACTGTGACTTTACTGTGTTGTCATTTTGTGTGTGCTGGTATTGTTTTCTACAGCTTTTCTCAGTTCCGTGTGCTTAAAAACGGTGTTGCTTACCCATTATTTTTGTTGTGTGTGTGTTGTGTTGTCTGTGTTGTGTATGTTTTGTCATTGGTCTGAGCTCTGTTTTGTCTGTTATGTGTTGTTCTAATACTGTGTTCTGTGTTGTGTGTGTATTTGTGACTTTTGTGGTCTGTGTGTTGAGTGCGTTATACATGTTTGCTGGGTGAGTTTAACGGTTGTATGTGCTGTGCATATGTGCTCTTTGTGTTTTAAGTGGTGTGTGATATTTGTTAGCACCCTGTGTGACCTGTGACCAAAATATTTGTGTGTGTTGTGTGTGAGTGTTGTACTTTCTGCATGGTACTGACTTTATGTGGGTATGTGTTTCTAAGTGTTGTTGCGTGTCTTTTGCATTGTGTGGGATATGTGGTTTTCCTCTATCGTACCCTTGCTTGTGTGTGGTTCGCATGTGGTTTTGTATGTGCTGTGTGAGTTCTGTGTGTGTGACTTGATTTTTGTCTGGTTGTATTGGAGAGTTTGTCTCCGTTGTGTTTGTGATTGATGCGTGTAAGGAGAAATGTGTTCAATATGGCTGTTTGCGCTTTTTCAGATTGTGGATAATGTGAAGTGTGTTGACTCTGGTTGTGCTTTGTTAGTGATCCTCACTCTGTTTTCTGATTGTATCCTGCGAAATTTGTTTATGTATGTTATCTGCCTTTATGTGCTGTGAAGCGTGTAGTGTGCCTTGATAAGTGTGAACAGTTGTTTGCTGCAAGTTCCTGTGCACTGTTTTTTGTTGTCATAGTGGTCCAGTCAGAGCTTGTTGTATATCACTCCGTGCATTTTTGTTTTAAATGTGATGTTTTCTTTTGTATTTGAAGTGTTGTGTTCTTTCCGTGTTTTCTCTATTACAAGTTTTGTGATGGTGTTTGCTTGTGTGGTGTGTGTATGTTCTATGTTTCATCTGATATGCGCTGTGCTGTAGGTGTAGTGTGTTGTTTCTGTAGTGTGAGTATGGGAGCAAGTGATTTGTTGTGTTGTGTGATTGTGGATTTTGATTTGCGCAGTTTGGTGTGTGGTGTGTGTGATTGTGTGCTTGTGTTTTCTTTAATCTCTGGGTTTTGTGTGTTTTCTCTGTGTTGTGTGTTGCCTGTGTTATGAAGAGTTTTGAATGAGATGTGTGTGGTTTACATACTTTGTTCTTTGTCTTGAATTTTTTCTGCGTGTTTTCGCTTTGGAGTTTTATGTGTGAGATATGTGTTTGTGTGTTGGGTGCACAATGTGGCTCTTTCTGTGTCATATCTACTGTATCTAGTGGGTTTCATTTTGTTTTCAATGTACTGTATGATGTGGGTACTGTGTGTGGCCCTCTGGGTCACATGTAGTGTGTGATGTGTCCATTCTTTGCATTGCTTGTAATGTATTGTGCTCTCAACTGTGCTGGTTTTCTGCACATGCTTCTCTGAGTGTGGTGTATGGTATTTGGTGGTTTTTCTGTTAATTTTGCCTTTTGTGCGTGGGTAGTTGTGTTGAAACTGTTATGTTTGTATTGTGTGTTTTCCATGGCTGGCTGATTTGGGCTTTGCGTGTGCTCTTTGTGATATGGCTCGGTTGCTGTATTGAGCATATTGATTGAAAAGTATGTTACTTCTGTCCTGACTTCATTGTTTTGTTAATAGTGTTACTATAGTGATTTTCTTTCCGAGTTTGTCTTTTTATCATGTGGTTCTGTGCATTGGCTGCTTGTGTTTGGATTTGGGTGTATTTTGGGTCTCTGTTGCAAAATGTGCATCATCTTTGTCATTTGGTGCTGTACCCTGTGTTTTGAGTGTGGATTTGAATGATCTGCTGTTTTGGGATATGTTGTGTAGGGATTGGTTCGGTGTGGCTTTGTTGTGATGTGTGCTTTCTGTGTATGCCCTATATTGTGTTTTCCGTGCGGTGCATTCTTTTCGGTTATGCTGTGTATGTTGTGAGGTAATTTATTTATTTGGAATGTACTTTGCTGTGGTTGTGCTGTTTAGGTTCTGTGATGTGTGCTTATGTTCCTGAGTTCTCTGTTTGTTGTGTGATGCTGTGTGTCTTCAAGGTGTGGTCACTTTGTGCGTGCTGTAATAGTTTTGAATTGTTTATTCTAATTTCCATGTGTTTAGCAATGGGATTGTTTACCCATGGTTGTGTTGTGTGTTTTATTTTGTGATGTCTGTGTTGTACATGTTTGTTTGTGTTCTGAACTCTGTTGAGTCTGTTAATTATGTGTTGTTAATAACGTGTTCTGTGATGTGTGTGTTGTGTGCTTGGTTTATGGTGTCTTAGTTTTCTCTTCTGGGTGTTTAGTGTCTTGTACATATTTGCTGCATATGTTTTATGTTGAATAATCTGTGTATACGTTGTGTGCGTGTATTGCATGAATGTGTGCTACATCTTGTGCATACTGTGTGACCTGTGACTGATCATTTTTGTGCGTTTTGTGCCCGAGAGTTGTACGATCGGAATCGAGATGCCTGTATGTCAGTATGTGCTTCTTCACGTGTTTGTGTGTCTTTTCCATAGTGTGGGATATGTGTTGCCCAGGTCATTTCCTGGTTTGTGTGTGCTTGGCATGTGGTTTTGTTTGTGCTGTGAGCGTTTTGTCTATGTGATGTTATTTTAGCCTTTATATATTTGAGAGTTTCTCTCTGTTGGGCTTATGTTTTTTGTGTGTAACGAGGAATGTTAATGTGGGTCGTTGTGCTTTTCCGGGTTATGTGTGTAATGGGAAGTGTGTTGACACTGTCGTTGTGGTTGTAAGTGATCCTCACTGTGTATACTCGGAAAAGTCGTTCATGCCTATTATGTGCAGTTAATTGCTGTGATGTGTGTGGTGTGTGTTGATTATTGTGAAGATAGCTGTATTGCTGAGAGTTTGTGTGCATTCTATAATTTTGGTTTTACGGGTGGCCAGGCCAGGATTTGTTTTGTGTCAGTGTGTGTCTTGTGTGTTAAATGTTGTGTTGTTTCCTTTAGTGTGTGATGTGTTGTATTTTGTGTGTTGTGTTGTTTTCCGTGTTTTGATTGTTCTGTTACATGTTTGTTACTGTGTGTGTTGTATGTGTATGTTCTACGTGGTGTCTGGTTCTTTGCTGTGTGTGCAGTGGTATTTTTGGGCAAAGTGTACACGGCAGTACAATCAGAACACAGAGTGTGTGTGTTATTTGTGTTGTGTGATAGAATGTGCATTCTGGTTTGTGTGGCGTATTGGGCATTCTTGTGTTATGTTTTCCTTTTTTCTAAATTTTGTGTGTGTTCTCTCTGTTGTGTGTTTGCTATGTTTTGTGAGTTTTGTGTGGGAAATGTGAGGGTAACATATATTGCTGTTCATTTTGTATGTTGCTCGTGTGTGTTCTCTTTTTGGTGTTATGTGTGAGGTAAGTGCTTTTGTGTTGTCTGGGTCTTTGTATGTCACATATATTGCATCTATTGTGTTTGGTATTGTTTGCGTGACTGTGTATACTGTGTGTTTTGTGTGTGGCTCTCTTGGTTACATGTAGTGTGCTATGTGTCTGTGCTTTGCATGGTGTTTTACGTGTTGTGTTCTCAGTTGTGTTGGCGTTCTGTGTTTGCTTTTCTGACTGTGGTGTATGGTGTATAGCTCGTTGTCCTTTATTTGACTGTTGAGAATGATGTTACTTATGTTGAACTTGTTTTGTGTGTGTGTTTGTATGTGTGTTGTGTATTTTCCCATATGCAGCCTGGATCTTCTCTGTGTGTGCACTATGTGGTATTTGTCCCTTTCTGTGATGTGCATAGTGTGACAAAAGGGTGTTGTATGTATGAGGTTTTCGATGAGTTGTGGATCGTGGGTGAATTGATTGACTTTCTCTCTGTGTGAGTCTTTACATGTGGTACTGTGTGTTGTTTGCTTGTGTACGGATTTGGTTTTATTTCGTATCTCTGTTGTGGAATGTGTGGCATCTGTGTTTTTGTGCATTATTTGCTGGGTGCGTTGGCGGACTTGAATGATTTTCTGCTAGGGGATATTTTGCGTAGGGATTTTGTATGTATGTGTGTTTGCTGTGATGTTTTCTTTCTGTGTTCGTCCAACTCTGTTTTATGAGTGTGGTGTATACTTTTGGATATGCTATGTTGGCTGCGTGACAATTTGTGTTTTGAATGTTCTTTGCTGTGATTGTGTTGCTTTGGTGCTGTGCAGTGTGCAAACGGCACTGAGTTTTACGTTTGTTGTGTAATACTGTGACTTTACTGTGTTGTCATTTTGTGTGTGCTGGTATTGTTTTCTACAGCTTTTCTCAGTTCCGTGTGCTTAAAAACGGTGTTGCTTACCCATTATTTTTGTTGTGTGTGTGTTGTGTTGTCTGTGTTGTGTATGTTTTGTCATTGGTCTGAGCTCTGTTTTGTCTGTTATGTGTTGTTCTAATACTGTGTTCTGTGTTGTGTGTGTATTTGTGACTTTTGTGGTCTGTGTGTTGAGTGCGTTATACATGTTTGCTGGGTGAGTTTAACGGTTGTATGTGCTGTGCATATGTGCTCTTTGTGTTTTAAGTGGTGTGTGATATTTGTTAGCACCCTGTGTGACCTGTGACCAAAATATTTGTGTGTGTTGTGTGTGAGTGTTGTACTTTCTGCATGGTACTGACTTTATGTGGGTATGTGTTTCTAAGTGTTGTTGCGTGTCTTTTGCATTGTGTGGGATATGTGGTTTTCCTCTATCGTACCCTTGCTTGTGTGTGGTTCGCATGTGGTTTTGTATGTGCTGTGTGAGTTCTGTGTGTGTGACTTGATTTTTGTCTGGTTGTATTGGAGAGTTTGTCTCCGTTGTGTTTGTGATTGATGCGTGTAAGGAGAAATGTGTTCAATATGGCTGTTTGCGCTTTTTCAGATTGTGGATAATGTGAAGTGTGTTGACTCTGGTTGTGCTTTGTTAGTGATCCTCACTCTGTTTTCTGATTGTATCCTGCGAAATTTGTTTATGTATGTTATCTGCCTTTATGTGCTGTGAAGCGTGTAGTGTGCCTTGATAAGTGTGAACAGTTGTTTGCTGCAAGTTCCTGTGCACTGTTTTTTGTTGTCATAGTGGTCCAGTCAGAGCTTGTTGTATATCACTCCGTGCATTTTTGTTTTAAATGTGATGTTTTCTTTTGTATTTGAAGTGTTGTGTTCTTTCCGTGTTTTCTCTATTACAAGTTTTGTGATGGTGTTTGCTTGTGTGGTGTGTGTATGTTCTATGTTTCATCTGATATGCGCTGTGCTGTAGGTGTAGTGTGTTGTTTCTGTAGTGTGAGTATGGGAGCAAGTGATTTGTTGTGTTGTGTGATTGTGGATTTTGATTTGCGCAGTTTGGTGTGTGGTGTGTGTGATTGTGTGCTTGTGTTTTCTTTAATCTCTGGGTTTTGTGTGTTTTCTCTGTGTTGTGTGTTGCCTGTGTTATGAAGAGTTTTGAATGAGATGTGTGTGGTTTACATACTTTGTTCTTTGTCTTGAATTTTTTCTGCGTGTTTTCGCTTTGGAGTTTTATGTGTGAGATATGTGTTTGTGTGTTGGGTGCACAATGTGGCTCTTTCTGTGTCATATCTACTGTATCTAGTGGGTTTCATTTTGTTTTCAATGTACTGTATGATGTGGGTACTGTGTGTGGCCCTCTGGGTCACATGTAGTGTGTGATGTGTCCATTCTTTGCATTGCTTGTAATGTATTGTGCTCTCAACTGTGCTGGTTTTCTGCACATGCTTCTCTGAGTGTGGTGTATGGTATTTGGTGGTTTTTCTGTTAATTTTGCCTTTTGTGCGTGGGTAGTTGTGTTGAAACTGTTATGTTTGTATTGTGTGTTTTCCATGGCTGGCTGATTTGGGCTTTGCGTGTGCTCTTTGTGATATGGCTCGGTTGCTGTATTGAGCATATTGATTGAAAAGTATGTTACTTCTGTCCTGACTTCATTGTTTTGTTAATAGTGTTACTATAGTGATTTTCTTTCCGAGTTTGTCTTTTTATCATGTGGTTCTGTGCATTGGCTGCTTGTGTTTGGATTTGGGTGTATTTTGGGTCTCTGTTGCAAAATGTGCATCATCTTTGTCATTTGGTGCTGTACCCTGTGTTTTGAGTGTGGATTTGAATGATCTGCTGTTTTGGGATATGTTGTGTAGGGATTGGTTCGGTGTGGCTTTGTTGTGATGTGTGCTTTCTGTGTATGCCCTATATTGTGTTTTCCGTGCGGTGCATTCTTTTCGGTTATGCTGTGTATGTTGTGAGGTAATTTATTTATTTGGAATGTACTTTGCTGTGGTTGTGCTGTTTAGGTTCTGTGATGTGTGCTTATGTTCCTGAGTTCTCTGTTTGTTGTGTGATGCTGTGTGTCTTCAAGGTGTGGTCACTTTGTGCGTGCTGTAATAGTTTTGAATTGTTTATTCTAATTTCCATGTGTTTAGCAATGGGATTGTTTACCCATGGTTGTGTTGTGTGTTTTATTTTGTGATGTCTGTGTTGTACATGTTTGTTTGTGTTCTGAACTCTGTTGAGTCTGTTAATTATGTGTTGTTAATAACGTGTTCTGTGATGTGTGTGTTGTGTGCTTGGTTTATGGTGTCTTAGTTTTCTCTTCTGGGTGTTTAGTGTCTTGTACATATTTGCTGCATATGTTTTATGTTGAATAATCTGTGTATACGTTGTGTGCGTGTATTGCATGAATGTGTGCTACATCTTGTGCATACTGTGTGACCTGTGACTGATCATTTTTGTGCGTTTTGTGCCCGAGAGTTGTACGATCGGAATTGAGATGCCTGTATGTCAGTATGTGCTTCTTCACGTGTTTGTGTGTCTTTTCCATAGTGTGGGATATGTGTTGCCCAGGTCATTTCCTGGTTTGTGTGTGCTTGGCATGTGGTTTTGTTTGTGCTGTGAGCGTTTTGTCTATGTGATGTTATTTTAGCCTTTATATATTTGAGAGTTTCTCTCTGTTGGGCTTATGTTTTTTGTGTGTAACGAGGAATGTTAATGTGGGTCGTTGTGCTTTTCCGGGTTATGTGTGTAATGGGAAGTGTGTTGACACTGTCGTTGTGGTTGTAAGTGATCCTCACTGTGTATACTCTGGGAAAAGTCGTTCATGCCTATTATGTGCAGTTAATTGCTATGATGTGTGTGGTGTGTGTTGATTATTGTGAAGATAGCTGTATTGCTGAGAGTTTGTGTGCATTCTATAATTTTGGTTTTACGGTGGCCAGGCCAGGATTTGTTTTGTGTCAGTGTGTGTCTTGTGTGTTAAATGTTGTGTTGTTTCCTTTAGTGTGTGATGTGTTGTATTTTGTGTGTTGTGTTGTTTTCCGTGTTTTGATTGTTCTGTTACATGTTTGTTGCTGTGTGTGTTGTATGTGTATGTTCTACGTGGTGTCTGGTTCTTTGCTGTGTGTGCAGTGGTATTTTTGGGCAAAGTGTACACGGCAGTACAATCAGAACACAGAGTGTGTGTGTTATTTGTGTTGTGTGATAGAATGTGCATTCTGGTTTGTGTGGCGTATTGGGCATTCTTGTGTTATGTTTTCCTTTTTTCTAAATTTTGTGTGTGTTCTCTCTGTTGTGTGTTTGCTATGTTTTGTGAGTTTTGTGTGGGAAATGTGAGGGTAACATATATTGCTGTTCATTTTGTATGTTGCTCGTGTGTGTTCTCTTTTTGGTGTTATGTGTGAGGTAAGTGCTTTTGTGTTGTCTGGGTCTTTGTATGTCACATATATTGCATCTATTGTGTTTGGTATTGTTTGCGTGACTGTGTATACTGTGTGTTTTGTGTGTGGCTCTCTTGGTTACATGTAGTGTGCTATGTGTCTGTGCTTTGCATGGTGTTTTACGTGTTGTGTTCTCAGTTGTGTTGGCGTTCTGTGTTTGCTTTTCTGACTGTGGTGTATGGTGTATAGCTCGTTGTCCTTTATTTGACTGTTGAGAATGATGTTACTTATGTTGAACTTGTTTTGTGTGTGTGTTTGTATGTGTGTTGTGTATTTTCCCATATGCAGCCTGGATCTTCTCTGTGTGTGCACTATGTGGTATTTGTCCCTTTCTGTGATGTGCATAGTGTGACAAAAGGGTGTTGTATGTATGAGGTTTTCGATGAGTTGTGGATCGTGGGTGAATTGATTGACTTTCTCTCTGTGTGAGTCTTTACATGTGGTACTGTGTGTTGTTTGCTTGTGTACGGATTTGGTTTTATTTCGTATCTCTGTTGTGGAATGTGTGGCATCTGTGTTTTTGTGCATTATTTGCTGGGTGCGTTGGCGGACTTGAATGATTTTCTGCTAGGGGATATTTTGCGTAGGGATTTTGTATGTATGTGTGTTTGCTGTGATGTTTTCTTTCTGTGTTCGTCCAACTCTGTTTTATGAGTGTGGTGTATACTTTTGGATATGCTATGTTGGCTGCGTGACAATTTGTGTTTTGAATGTTCTTTGCTGTGATTGTGTTGCTTTGGTGCTGTGCAGTGTGCAAACGGCACTGAGTTTTACGTTTGTTGTGTAATACTGTGACTTTACTGTGTTGTCATTTTGTGTGTGCTGGTATTGTTTTCTACAGCTTTTCTCAGTTCCGTGTGCTTAAAAACGGTGTTGCTTACCCATTATTTTTGTTGTGTGTGTGTTGTGTTGTCTGTGTTGTGTATGTTTTGTCATTGGTCTGAGGTCTGTTGTGTCTGTTATGTGTTGTTCTAATACTGTGTTCTGTGTTGTGTGTGTATTTGTGACTTTTGTGGTCTTTGTGTTGAGTGCGTTATACATGTTTGCTGGGTGAGTTTAACGGTTGCATATGCTGTGCATATGTGCTCTTTGTGTTTTAA
Organism: Manis pentadactyla; assembly: GCF_030020395.1. NCBI lineage: Eukaryota > Metazoa > Chordata > Mammalia > Pholidota > Manidae > Manis > Manis pentadactyla. The sequence continues at coordinate 300,320 of NW_026644613.1, read as the reverse complement.
GTGGTGTGTGATATTTGTTTAGCACCCTGTGTGACCTGTGACCAAAATATTTGTGTGTGTTGTGTGTGAGTGTTGTACTTTCTGCATGGTACTGACTTTATGTGGGTATGTGTTTCTAAGTGTTGTTGCGTGTCTTTTGCATTGTGTGGGATATGTGGTTTTCCTCTATCGTACCCTTGCTTGTGTGTGGTTCGCATGTGGTTTTGTATGTGCTGTGTGAGTTCTTTGTGTGTGACTTGATTTTTGTCTGGTTGTATTGGAGAGTTTGTCTCCGTTGTGTTTGTGATTGATTCGTGTAAGGAGAAATGTGTTCAATATGGCTGTTTGCGCTTTTTCAGATTGTGGATAATGTGAAGTGTGTTGACTCTGGTTGTGCTTTGTTAGTGATCCTCACTCTGTGTTCTGATTGTACTCTGTGAAATTTGTTTATGTATGTTATCTGCCTTTATGTGCTGTGAAGCGTGTGGTGTGCCTTGATAAGTGTGAACAGTTGTTTGCTGCAAGTTCCTGTGCACTGTTTTTTGTTGTCATAGTGTTCCAGTCAGAGCTTGTTGTATATCACTCCGTGCATTTTTGTTTTAAATGTGATGTTTTCTTTTGTATTTGAAGTGTTGTGTTCTTTCCGTTTTTTCTCTATTACAAGTTTTGTGATGGTGTTTGCTTGTGTGGTGTGTGTATGTTCTATGTTTCATCTGATATGCGCTGTGCTGTAGGTGTAGTGTGTTGTTTCTGTAGTGTGAGTATGGGAGCAAGTGATTTGTTGTGTTGTGTGATTGTGGATTTTGATTTGCGCAGTTTGGTGTGTGGTGTGTGTGATTGTGTGCTTGTGTTTTCTTTAATCTCTGGGTTTTGTGTGTTTTCTCTGTGTTGTGTGTTGCCTGTGTTGTGAAGAGTTTTGAATGAGATGTGTGTGGTTTACATACTTTGTTGTTTGTCTTGAATTTATTCTGCGTGTTTTCGCTTTGGAGTTTTATGTGTGAGATATGTGTTTGTGTGTTTGGTGCACAATGTGGCTCTTTCTGTGTCATATCTACTGTATCTAGTGGGTTTCATTTTGTTTTCAATGTACTGTATGATGTGGGTATTGTGTGTGGCCCTCTGGGTCACATGTAGTGTGTGATGTGTCCATTCTTTGCATTGCTTGTAATGTATTGTGCTCTCAACTGTGCTGGTGTTCTGCACATGCTTCTCTGAGTGTGGTGTATGGTATTTGGTGGTTTTTCTGTTAATTTTGCCTTTTGTGCGTGGGTAGTTGTGTTGAAACTGTTATGTTTGTATTGTGTGTTTTCCATGGCTGGCTGATTTGGGCTTTGCGTGTGCTCTTTGTGATATGGCTCGGTTGCTGTATTGAGCATATTGATTGAAAAGTATGTTACTTCTGTCCTGACTTCATTGTTTTGTGGATAGTGTTACTATAGTGATTTTCTTTCCGAGTTTGTCTTTTTATCATGTGGTTCTGTGCATTGGCTGCTTGTGTTTGGATTTGGGTGTATTTTGGGTCTCTGTTGCAAAATGTGCATCATCTGTGTCATTTGGTGCTGTACCCTGTGTTTTGAGTGTGGATTTGAATGATCTGCTGTTTTGGGATATGTTGTGTAGGGATTGGTTCGGTGTGGCTTGTTGTGATGTGTGCTTTCTGTGTATGCCCTATATTGTGTTTTCCGTGCGGTGCATTCTTTTCGGTTATGCTGTGTATGTTGTGAGGTAATTTATTTATTTGGAATGTACTTTGCTGTGGTTGTGCTGTTTAGGTTCTGTGATGTGTGCTTATGTTCCTGAGTTCTCTGTTTGTTGTGTGATGCTGTGTGTCTTCAAGGTGTGGTCACTTTGTGCGTGCTGTAATAGTTTTGAATTGTTTATTCTAATTTCCATGTGTTTAGCAATGGGATTGTTTACCCATGGTTGTGTTGTGTGTTTTATTTTGTGATGTCTGTGTTGTACATGTTTGTTTGTGTTCTGAACTCTGTTGAGTCTGTTAATTATGTGTTGTTAATAACGTGTTCTGTGATGTGTGTGTTGTGTGCTTGGTTTATGGTGTCTTAGTTTTCTCTTCTGGGTGTTTAGTGTCTTGTACATATTTGCTGCATATGTTTTATGTTGAATAATCTGTGTATACGATGTGTGCGTGTATTGCATGAATGTGTGCTACATCTTGTTCATACTGTGTGACTTGTGACTGATCATTTTTGTGCGTTTTGTGCCCGAGAGTTGTACGATCGGAATTGAGATGCCTGTATGTCAATATGTGCTTCTTCGCGTGTTTGTGTGTCTTTTCCATAGTGTGGGATATGTGTTGCCCAGGTCATTTCCTGGTTTGTGTGTGCTTGGCATGTGGTTTTGTTTGTGCTGTGAGCGTTTTGTCTATGTGATGTTATTTTAGCCTTTATATATTTGAGAGTTTCTCTCTGTTGGGCTTATGTTTTTTGTGTGTAACGAGGAATGTTAATGTGGGTCGTTGTGCTTTTCCGGGTTATGTGTGTAATGGAAAGTGTGTTGACACTGTCGTTGTATTTGTAAAGTGATCCTCACTGTGTATACTCTGGTAAAAGTCGTTCATGCCTATTATGTGCAGTTAATTGCTATGATGTGTGTGGTGTGTGTTGATTATTGTGAAGATAGCTGTATTGCTGAGAGTTTGTGTGCATTCTATAATTTTGGTTTTACGGGTGGCCAGGCCAGGATTTGTTTTGTGTCAGTGTGTGTCTTGTGTGTTATATGTTGTGTTGTTTCAATTTGTGTGTGATGTGTTGTGTTTTGTGTGTTGTGTTGTTTTCCGTGTTTTGATTGTTCTGTTACATGTTTGTTACTGTGTGTGTTGTATGTGTATGTTCTACGTGGTGTCTGGTTCTTTGCTGTGTGTGCAGTGGTATTTTTGGGCAAAGTGTACACGGCAGTGTGTTATTTGTGTTGTGTGATAGAATGTGCATTCTGCTTTGTGTGGCGTATTGGGCATTCTTGTGTTATGTTTTCGTTTTTTCTAAATTTTGTGTGTGTTCTCTCTGTTGTGTGTTTGCTATGTTTTGTGAGTTTTGTGTGGGAAATGTGAGGGTAACATATATTGCTGTTCATTTTGTATGTTGCTCGTGTGTGTTCTCTTTTTGGTGTTATGTGTGAGGTAAGTGCTTTTGTGTTGTCTGGGTCTTTGTATGTCACATATGTTGCATCTATTGTGTTTGGTATTGTTTGCGTGACTGTGTATATTGTGTGTTTTGTGTGTGGCTCTCTTGGTTACATGTAGTGTGCTATGAGTCTGTGCTTTGCATGGTGTTTTACGTGTTGTGTTCTCAGTTGTGTTGGCGTTCTGTGTATGCTTTTCTGAGTGTGGTGTATGGTGTGTAGTTCGTTGTCCTTTATTTGACTGTTGAGAATGATGTTACTTATGTTGAACTTTTTTTGTGTGTGTGTTTGTATGTGTGTTGTGTATTTTCCCATATGCAGCCTGGATCTTCTCTGTGTGTGCACTATGTGGTATTTGTCCCTTTCTGTGTTGTGCATAGTGTGACAAAAGGGTGTTGTATGTATGAGGTTTTCGATGAGTTGTGGATCGTGGGTGACTTGATTGACTTTCTCTCTGTGTGAGTCTTTACATGTGGTACTGTGTGTTGTTTGCTTGTGTACGGATTTGGTTTTATTTCGTGTCTCTGTTGTGGAATGTGTGGCATCTGTGTTTTTGTGCATTATTTGCTGGGTGCGTTGGCGGACTTGAATGATTTGCTGCTAGGGGATATTTTGCGTAGGGATTTTGTATGTATGTGTGTTTGCTGTGATGTTTTCTTTCTGTGTTCGTCCAACTCTGTTTTATGAGTGTGGTGTATACTTTTGGATATGCTATGTTGGCTGCGTGAGAATTTGTGTTTTGAATGTTCTTTGCTGTGATTGTGTTGCTTTGGTGCTGTACAGTGTGCAAACGGCACTGAGTTTTACGTTTGTTGTGTAATACTGTGACTTCACTGTGTTGTCATTTTGTGTGTGCTGATATTGTTTTCTACAGCTTTTCTCAGTTCCGTGTGCTTAAAAACGGTGTTGCTTACCCATTATTTTTGTTGTGTGTGTGTTGTGTTGTCTGTGTTGTGTATGTTTTGTCATTGGTCTGAGCTCTGTTTTGTCTGTTATGTGTTGTTCTAATACTGTGTTCTGTGTTGTGTGTGTATTTGTGACTTTTGTGGTCTGTGTGTTGAGTGCGTTATACATGTTTGCTGGGTGAGTTTAACGGTTGTATGTGCTGTGCATATGTGCTCTTTGTGTTTTAAGTGGTGTGTGATATTTGTTTAGCACCCTGTGTGACCTGTGACCAAAATATTTGTGTGTGTTGTGTGTGAGTGTTGTACTTTCCGCATGGTACTGACTTTATGTGGGTATGTGTTTCTAAGTGTTGTTGCGTGTCTTTTGCATTGTGTGGGATATGTGGTTTTCCTCTATCGTACCCTTGCTTGTGTGTGGTTCGCATGTGGTTTTGTATGTGCTGTGTGAGTTCTGTGTGTGTGACTTGATTTTTGTCTGGTTGTATTGGAGAGTTTGTCTCCGTTGTGTTTGTGATTGATGCGTGTAAGGAGAAATGTGTTCAATATGGCTGTTTGCGCTTTTTCAGATTGTGGATAATGTGAAGTGTGTTGACTCTGGTTGTGCTTTGTTAGTGATCCTCACTCTGTTTTCTGATTGTATCCTGCGAAATTTGTTTATGTATGTTATCTGCCTTTATGTGCTGTGAAGCGTGTAGTGTGCCTTGATAAGTGTGAACAGTTGTTTGCTGCAAGTTCCTGTGCACTGTTTTTTGTTGTCATAGTGGTCCAGTCAGAGCTTGTTGTATATCACTCCGTGCATTTTTGTTTTAAATGTGATGTTTTCTTTTGTATTTGAAGTGTTGTGTTCTTTCCGTGTTTTCTCTATTACAAGTTTTGTGATGGTGTTTGCTTGTGTGGTGTGTGTATGTTCTATGTTTCATCTGATATGCGCTGTGCTGTAGGTGTAGTGTGTTGTTTCTGTAGTGTGAGTATGGGAGCAAGTGATTTGTTGTGTTGTGTGATTGTGGATTTTGATTTGCGCAGTTTGGTGTGTGGTGTGTGTGATTGTGTGCTTGTGTTTTCTTTAATCTCTGGGTTTTGTGTGTTTTCTCTGTGTTGTGTGTTGCCTGTGTTATGAAGAGTTTTGAATGAGATGTGTGTGGTTTACATACTTTGTTCTTTGTCTTGAATTTTTTCTGCGTGTTTTCGCTTTGGAGTTTTATGTGTGAGATATGTGTTTGTGTGTTGGGTGCACAATGTGGCTCTTTCTGTGTCATATCTACTGTATCTAGTGGGTTTCATTTTGTTTTCAATGTACTGTATGATGTGGGTACTGTGTGTGGCCCTCTGGGTCACATGTAGTGTGTGATGTGTCCATTCTTTGCATTGCTTGTAATGTATTGTGCTCTCAACTGTGCTGGTTTTCTGCACATGCTTCTCTGAGTGTGGTGTATGGTATTTGGTGGTTTTTCTGTTAATTTTGCCTTTTGTGCGTGGGTAGTTGTGTTGAAACTGTTATGTTTGTATTGTGTGTTTTCCATGGCTGGCTGATTTGGGCTTTGCGTGTGCTCTTTGTGATATGGCTCGGTTGCTGTATTGAGCATATTGATTGAAAAGTATGTTACTTCTGTCCTGACTTCATTGTTTTGTGGATAGTGTTACTATAGTGATTTTCTTTCCGAGTTTGTCTTTTTATCATGTGGTTCTGTGCATTGGCTGCTTGTGTTTGGATTTGGGTGTATTTTGGGTCTCTGTTGCAAAATGTGCATCATCTTTGTCATTTGGTGCTGTACCCTGTGTTTTGAGTGTGGATTTGAATGATCTGCTGTTTTGGGATATGTTGTGTAGGGATTGGTTCGGTGTGGCTTTGTTGTGATGTGTGCTTTCTGTGTATGCCCTATATTGTGTTTTCCGTGCGGTGCATTCTTTTCGGTTATGCTGTGTATGTTGTGAGGTAATTTATTTATTTGGAATGTACTTTGCTGTGGTTGTGCTGTTTAGGTTCTGTGATGTGTGCTTATGTTCCTGAGTTCTCTGTTTGTTGTGTGATGCTGTGTGTCTTCAAGGTGTGGTCACTTTGTGCGTGCTGTAATAGTTTTGAATTGTTTATTCTAATTTCCTTGTGTTTAGCAATGGGATTGTTTACCCATGGTTGTGTTGTGTGTTTTATTTTGTGATGTCTGTGTTGTACATGTTTGTTTGTGTTCTGAACTCTGTTGAGTCTGTTAATTATGTGTTGTTAATAACGTGTTCTGTGATGTGTGTGTTGTGTGCTTGGTTTATGGTGTCTTAGTTTTCTCTTCTGGGTGTTTAGTGTCTTGTACATATTTGCTGCATATGTTTTATGTTGAATAATCTGTGTATACGTTGTGTGCGTGTATTGCATGAATGTGTGCTACATCTTGTGCATACTGTGTGACCTGTGACTGATCATTTTTGTGCGTTTTGTGCCCGAGAGTTGTACGATCGGAATTGAGATGCCTGTATGTCAGTATGTGCTTCTTCACGTGTTTGTGTGTCTTTTCCATAGTGTGGGATATGTGTTGCCCAGGTCATTTCCTGGTTTGTGTGTGCTTGGCATGTGGTTTTGTTTGTGCTGTGAGCGTTTTGTCTATGTGATGTTATTTTAGCCTTTATATATTTGAGAGTTTCTCTCTGTTGGGCTTATGTTTTTTGTGTGTAACGAGGAATGTTAATGTGGGTCGTTGTGCTTTTCCGGGTTATGTGTGTAATGGGAAGTGTGTTGACACTGTCGTTGTGGTTGTAAGTGATCCTCACTGTGTATACTCTGGGAAAAGTCGTTCATGCCTATTATGTGCAGTTAATTGCTATGATGTGTGTGGTGTGTGTTGATTATTGTGAAGATAGCTGTATTGCTGAGAGTTTGTGTGCATTCTATAATTTTGGTTTTACGGGTGGCCAGGCCAGGATTTGTTTTGTGTCAGTGTGTGTCTTGTGTGTTAAATGTTGTGTTGTTTCCTTTAGTGTGTGATGTGTTGTATTTTGTGTGTTGTGTTGTTTTCCGTGTTTTGATTGTTCTGTTACATGTTTGTTACTGTGTGTGTTGTATGTGTATGTTCTACGTGGTGTCTGGTACTTTGCTGTGTGTGCAGTGGTATTTTTGGGCAAAGTGTACACGGCAGTACAATCAGAACACAGAGTTTGTGTGTTATTTGTGTTGTGTGATAGAATGTGCATTCTGGTTTGTGTGGCGTATTGGGCATTCTTGTGTTATGTTTTCCTTTTTTCTAAATTTTGTGTGTGTTCTCTCTGTTGTGTGTTTGCTATGTTTTGTGAGTTTTGTGTGGGAAATGTGAGGGTAACATATATTGCTGTTCATTTTGTATGTTGCTCGTGTGTGTTCTCTTTTTGGTGTTATGTGTGAGGTAAGTGCTTTTGTGTTGTCTGGGTCTTTGTATGTCACATATATTGCATCTATTGTGTTTGGTATTGTTTGCGTGACTGTGTATACTGTGTGTTTTGTGTGTGGCTCTCTTGGTTACATGTAGTGTGCTATGTGTCTGTGCTTTGCATGGTGTTTTACGTGTTGTGTTCTCAGTTGTGTTGGCGTTCTGTGTTTGCTTTTCTGACTGTGGTGTATGGTGTATAGCTCGTTGTCCTTTATTTGACTGTTGAGAATGATGTTACTTATGTTGAACTTGTTTTGTGTGTGTGTTTGTATGTGTGTTGTGTATTTTCCCATATGCAGCCTGGATCTTCTCTGTGTGTGCACTATGTGGTATGTGTCCCTTTCTGTGCTGTGCATAGTGTGACAAATGTGTGTTGTATGTATGAGGTTTTCGATGAGTTGTGGATCGTGAGTGACTTGATTGACTTTCTCTCTGTGTGAGTCTTTACATGTGGTACTGTGTGTTGTTTGCTTGTGTACGGATTTGGTTTTATTTCGTGTCTCTGTTGTGGAATGTGTGGCATATGTGTTTTTGTGCATTATTTGCTGGGTGCGTTTGCGGACTTGAATGATTTGCTGCTTGGGAATATTTGGCGTAGGGATTTTGTATGTATGTGTGTTTGCTGTAATGTTTTCTTTCTGTGTTCGTCCAACTATGTTTTATGAGTGTGGTGTATACTTTTGGATATGCTGTGTTTGCTGAGTGAGAATTTGTGCTTTGAATGTTCTTTGCTGTGATTGTGTTGTTTTGGTGATGTGCAGTGTGCGTACGGCACTGAGATTTACGTTTGTTGTGTAATACTGTAACTTCACTGTGTTGTCATTTTGTGTGTGCTGATATTGTTTTCTACAGCATTTCTCAGTTCCGTGTGCTTAAAAACGGTGTTGCTTACCCATTATTTTTGTTGTGTGTGTGTTGTGCTGTCTGTGTTGTGTATGTTTTGTCATTGGTCTGAGCTCTGTTGTGTCTGTTATGTGTTGTTCTAATACTGTGTTCTGTGCTGTGTGTGTATTTGTGACTTTTGTGGTCTGTGTGTTGATTGCGTTATACATGTTAGCTGGGTGATTTTAACGGTTGCATATGCTGTGCATATGTGCTCTTTGTGTTTTAAGTGGTGTGTGATATTTGTTTAGCACCCTGTGTGACCTGTGACCAAAATATTTGTGTGTGTTGTGTGTGAGTGTTGTACTTTCTGCATGGTACTGACTTTATGTGGGTATGTGTTTCTAAGTGTTGTTGCGTGTCTTTGGCATTGTGTGGGATATGTGGTTTTCCTCTATCGTACCCTTGCTTGTGTGTGGTTCGCATGTGGTTTTGTATGTGCTGTGTGAGTTCTGTGTGTGTGACTTGATTTTTGTCTGGTTGTATTGGAGAGTTTGTCTCCGTTGTGTTTGTGATTGATGCGTGTAAGGAGAAATGTGTTCAATATGGCTGTTTGCACTTTTTCAGATTGTGGATAATGTGAAGTGTGTTGACTCTGGTTGTGCTTTGTTAGTGATCCTCACTCTGTGTTCTGATTGTACTCTGTGAAATTTGTTTATGTATGTTATCTGCCTTTATGTGCTGTGAAGCGTGTGGTGTGCCTTGATAAGTGTGAACAGTTGTTTGCTGCAAGTTCCTGTGCACTGTTTTTTGTTGTCATAGTGGTCCAGTCAGAGCTTGTTGTATATCACTCCGTGCATTTTTGTTTTAAATGTGATGTTTTCTTTTGTATTTGAAGTGTTGTGTTCTTTCCGTTTTTTCTCTATTACAAGTTTTGTGATGGTGTTTACTTGTGTGGTGTGTGTATGTTCTATGTTTCATCTGATATGCGCTGTGCTGTAGGTGTAGTGTGTTGTTTCTGTAGTGTGAGTATGGGAGCAAATGATTTGTTGTGTTGTGTGATTGTGGATTTTGATTTGCGCAGTTTGGTGTGTGGTGTGTGTGATTGTGTGCTTGTGTTTTCTTTAATCTCTGGGTTTTGTGTGTTTTCTCTGTGTTGTGTGTTGCCTGTGTTGTGAAGAGTTTTGAATGAGATGTGTGTGGTTTACATACTTTGTTCTTTGTCTTGAATTTTTTCTGCGTGTTTTCGCTTTGGAGTTTTATGTGTGAGATATGTGTTTGTGTGTTGGGTGCACAATGTGGCTCTTTCTTTGTCATATCTACTGCATCTAGTGGGTTTCATTTTGTTTTCAATGTACTGTATGATGTGGGTATTGTGTGTGGCCCTCTGGGTCACATGTAGTGTGTGATATGTGCATTCTTTGCATTGCTTGTAATGTATTGTGCTCTCAACTGTGCTGTTGTTCTGCACATGCTTCTCTGAGTGTGGTGTATGGTATTTGGTGGTTTTTCTGTTAATTTTGCCTTTTGTGCGTGGGTAGTTGTGTTGAAACTGTTATGTTTGTATTGTGTGTTTTCCATGGCTGGCTGATTTGGGCTTTGCGTGTGCTCTTTTTGATATGGCTCGGTTGCTGTATTGAGCATATTGATTGAAAAGTATGTTACTTGTGTCCTGACTTCATTGTTTTGTGGATAGTGTTACTATAGTGATTTTCTTTCCGAGTTTGTCTTTTTATCATGTGGTTCTGTGCATTGGCTGCTTGTGTTTGGATTTGGGTGTATTTTGGGTCTCTGTTGCAAAATGTGCATCATCTGTGTCATTTGGTGCTGTACCCTGTGTTTTGAGTGTGAATTTGAATGATCTGCTGTTTGGGGATATGTTGTGTAGGGATTGGTTTGGTGTGGCTTTGTTGTGATGTGTGCTTTCTGTGTATTCCCTATATTGTGTTTTCCTTGCGGTGCATTCTTTTCGGTTATGCTGTGTATTTTGTGAGGTAATTTATGTATTTGCAATGTACTTTGCTGTGGTTGTGCTGTTTAGGTTCTGTGATGTGTACTTATGTTCCTGAGTTCTCTGTTTGTTGTGTGATGCTGTGTGTCTTCAAGGTGTGGTCACTTTGTGCGTGCTGTAATAGTTTTGAATTGTTTATTCTAATTTCCATGTGTTTAGCAATGGGATTGTTTACCCATGGTTGTGTTGTGTGTTTGTTTTGTGAAGTCTGTGTTGTACATGTTTGTTTGTGTTCTGAACTCTGTTGAGTCTGTTAATTATGTGTTGTTAATAACGTGTTCTGTGATGTGTGTGTTGTGTGCTTGGTTTATGGTGTCTTAGTTTTCTCTTCTGGGTGTTTAGTGTCTTGTACATATTTGCTGCATATGTTTTATGTTGAATAATCTGTGTATACGATGTGTGCGTGTATTGCATGAATGTGTGCTACATCTTGTGCATACTGTGTGACCTGTGACTGATCATTTTTGTGCGTTTTGTGCCCGAGAGTTGTACGATCGGAATTGAGATGCCTGTATGTCAATATGTGCTTCTTCACGTGTTTGTGTGTCTTTTCCATAGTGTGGGATATGTGTTGCCCAGGTCATTTCCTGGTTTGTGTGTGCTTGGCATGTGGTTTTGTATGTGCTGTGAGCGTTTTGTCTATGTGATGTTATTTTAGCCTTTATATATTTGAGAGTTTCTCTCTGTTGGGCTTATGTTTTTTGTGTGTAACGAGGAATGTTAATGTGGGTCGTTGTGCTTTTCCGGGTTATGTGTGTAATGGGAAGTGTGTTGACACTGTCGTTGTGGTTGTAAGTGATCCTCACTGTGTATACTCTGGGGAAAGTCGTTCATGCCTATTATGTGCAGTTAATTGCTATGATGTGTGTGGTGTGTGTTGATTATTGTGAAGATAGCTGTATTGCTGAGAGTTTGTGTGCATTCTATAATTTTGGTTTTATGGGTGGCCAGGCCAGGATTTGTTTTGTGTCAGTGTGTGTCTTGTGTGTTAAATGTTGTGTTGTTTCCTTTAGTGTGTGATGTGTTGTGTTTTGTGTGTTGTGTTGTTTTCCGTGTTTTGATTGTTCTGTTACATGTTTGTTACTGTGTGTGTTGTATGTGTATGTTCTACGTGGTGTCTGGTTCTTTGCTGTGTGTGCAGTGGTATTTTTGTGCAAAGTGTACACGGCAGTGTGTTATTTGTGTTGTGTGATAGAATGTGCATTCTGGTTTGTGTGGCGTATTGGGCATTCTTGTGTTATGTTTTCCTTTTTTCTAAATTTTGTGTGTGTTCTCTCTGTTGTGTGTTTGCTATGTTTTGTGAGTTTTGTGTGGGAAATGTGAGGGTAACATATATTGCTGTTCATTTTGTATGTTGCTCGTGTGTGTTCTCTTTTTGGTGTTATGTGTGAGGTAAGTGCTTTTGTGTTGTCTGGGTCTTTGTATGTCACATATGTTGCATCTATTGTGTTTGGTATTGTTTGCGTGACTGTGTATATTGTGTGTTTTGTGTGTGGCTCTCTTGGTTACATGTAGTGTGCTATGTGTCTGTGCTTTGCATGGTGTTTTACGTGTTGTGTTCTCAGTTGTGTTGGCGTTCTGTGTATGCTTTTCTGAGTGTGGTGTATGGTGTGTAGTTCGTTGTCCTTTATTTGACTGTTGAGAATGATGTTACTTATGTTGAACTTGTTTTGTGTGTGTGTTTGTATGTGTGTTGTGTATTTTCCCATATGCAGCCTGGATATTCTCTGTGTCTGCACTATGTGGTATTTGTCCCTTTCTGTGTTGTGCATAGTGTGACAAAAGGGTGTTGTATGTATGAGGTTTTCGATGAGTTGTGGATCGTGGGTGACTTGATTGACTTTCTCTCTGTGTGAGTCTTTACCTGTGGTACTGTGTGTTGTTTGCTTGTGTACGAATTTGGTTTTATTTCGTGTCTCTGTTGTGGAATGTGTGGCATCTGTGTTTTTGTGCATTATTTGCTGGGTGTGTTGGCGGACTTGAATGATTTGCTGCTAGGGGATATTTTGCGTAGGGATTTTGTATGTATGTGTGTTTGCTGTGATGTTTTCTTTCTGTGTTCGTCCAACTCTGTTTTATGAGTGTGGTGTATACTTTTGGATATGCTATGTTGGCTGCGTGAGAATTTGTGTTTTGAATGTTCTTTGCTGTGATTGTGTTGCTTTGGTGCTGTGCAGTGTGTAAACGGCACTGAGTTTTACGTTTGTTGTGTAATACTGTGACTTCACTGTGTTGTCATTTTGTGTGTGCTGATATTGTTTTCTACAGCTTTTCTCAGTTCCGTTTGCTTAAAAACGGTGTTGCTTACCCATTATTTTTGTTGTGTGTGTGTTGTGCTGTCTGTGTTGTGTATGTTTTGTCATTGGTCTGAGCTCTGTTGTGTCTGTTATGTGTTGTTCTAATACTGTGTTCTGTGTTGTGTGTGTATATGTGACTTTTGTGGTCTGTGTGTTGAGTGCGTTATACATGTTTGCTGGGTGAGTTTAACGGTTGCATGGGCTGTGCATATGTGCTCTTTGTGTTTTAAGTGATGTGTGATATTTGTTTAGCACCCTGTGTGACCTGTGACCAAAATATTTGTGTGTGTTGTGTGTGAGTGTTGTACTTTCTGCATGGTACTGACTTTATGTGGGTATGTGTTTCTAAGTGTTGTTGCGTGTCTTTTGCATTGTGTGGGATATGTGGTTTTCCTCTATCGTACCCTTGCTTGTGTGTGGTTCGCATGTGGTTTTGTATGTGCTGTGTGAGTTCTGTGTGTGTGACTTGATTTTTTCTGGTTGTATTTTTAGAGTTTGTCTCCGTTGTTTTTGTGATTGATGCGTGTAAGGAGAAATGTGTTCAATATGGCTGTTTGCACTTTTTCAGATTGTGGATAATGTGTAGTGTGTTGACTCTGGTTGTGCTTTGTTAGTGATCCTCACTCTGTGTTCTGATTGTACTCTGTGAAATTTGTTTATGTATTTTATCTGCCTTTATGTGCTGTGAAGCGTGTGGTGTGCCTTGATAAGTGTGAACAGTTGTTTGCTGCAAGTTCCTGTGCACTGTTTTTTGTTGTCATAGTGGTCCAGTCAGAGCTTGTTGTATATCACTCCGTGCATTTTTGTTTTAAATGTGATGTTTTCTTTTGTATTTGAAGTGTTGTGTTCTTTCCGTGTTTTCTCTATTACAAGTTTTGTGATGGTGTTTGCTTGTGTGGTGTGTGTATGTTCTATGTTTCATCTGATATGCGCTGTGCTGTAGGTGTAGTGTGTTGTTTCTGTAGTGTGAGTATGGGAGCAAGTGATTTGTTGTGTTGTGTGATTGTGGATTTTGATTTGCGCAGTTTGGTGTGTGGTGTGTGTGATTGTGTGCTTGTGTTTTCTTTAATCTCTGGGTTTTGTGTGTTTTCTCTGTGTTGTGTGTTGCCTGTGTTGTGAAGAGTTTTGAATGAGATGTGTGTGGTTTACATACTTTGTTCTTTGTCTTGAATTTTTTCTGCGTGTTTTCGCTTTGGAGTTTTATATGTGAGATATGTGTTTGTGTGTTGGGTGCACAATGTGGCCCTTTCTGTGTCATATCTACTGTATCTAGTGGGTTTCATTTTGTTTTCAATGTACTGTATGATGTGGGTATTGTGTGTGGCCCTCTGGGTCACATGTAGTGTGTGATATGTCCATTCTTTGCATTGCTTGTAATGTAATGTGCTCTCAACTGTGCTGGTGTTCTGCACATGCTTCTCTGAGTGTGGTGTATGGTAATTGGTGGTTTTTCTGTTAATTTTGCCTTTTGTGCGTGGGTAGTTGTGTTGAAACTGTTATGTTTGTATTGTGTGTTTTCCATGGCTGGCTGATTTGGGCTTTGCGTGTGCTCTTTTTGATATGGCTCGGTTGCTGTATTGAGCATATTGATTGAAAAGTATGTTACTTGTGTCCTGACTTCATTGTTTTGTGGATAGTGTTACTATAGTGATTTTCTTTCCGAGTTTGTCTTTTTATCATGTGGTTCTGTGCATTGGCTGCTTGTGTTTGGATTTGGGTGTATTTTGGGGCTCTGTTGCAAAATGTGCATCATCTGTGTCATTTGGTGCTGTACCTGTGTTTTGTGTGTGGATTTGAATGATCTGCTATTTTGGGATATGTGGTGTAGGGGTTGGTTCGGTGTGGCTTTATTGTGATGTGTGCTTTCTGTGAATGCCCTATATTGTGTTTTCCGTGCGGTGCATTCTTTTCGGTTATGCTGTGTATGTTGTGAGGTAATTTATTTATTTGGAATGTACTTTGCTGTGGTTGTGCTGTTTAGGTTCTGTGATGTGTGCTTATGTTCCTGAGTTCTCTGTTTGTTGTGTGATGCTGTGTGTCTTCAAGGTGTGGTCACTTTGTGCGTGCTGTAATAGTTTTGAATTGTTTATTCTAATTTCCATGTGTTTAGCAATGGGATTGTTTACCCATGGTTGTGTTGTGTGTTTGTTTTGTGAAGTCTGTGTTGTACATGTTTGTTTGTGTTCTGAACTCTGTTGAGTCTGTTAATTATGTGTTGTTAATAACGTGTTCTGTGATGTGTGTGTTGTGTGCTTGGTTTATGGTGTCTTAGTTTTCTCTTCTGGGTGTTTAGTGTCTTGTACATATTTGCTGCATATGTTTTATGTTGAATAATCTGTGTATACGATGTGTGCGTGTATTGCATGAATGTGTGCTACATCTTGTGCATACTGTGTGACCTGTGACTGATCATTTTTTGCGTTTTGTGCCCGAGAGTTGTACGATCGGAATTGAGCTGCCTGTATGTCAATATGTGCTTCTTCACGTGTTTGTGTGTCTTTTCCATAGTGTGGGATATGTGTTGCGCAGGTCATTTCCTGGTTTGTGTGTGCTTGGCATGTGGTTTTGTATGTGCTGTGAGCGTTTTGTCTATGTGATGTTATTTTAGCCTTTATATATTTTAGAGTTTCTCTCTGTTGGGCTTATGTTTTTTGTGTGTAACGAGGAATGTTAATGTGGGTCGTTGTGCTTTTCCGGGTTATGTGTGTAATGGGAAGTGTGTTGACACTGTCGTTGTGGTTGTAAGTGATCCTCACTGTGTATACTATGGGAAAAGTCGTTCATGCCTATTATGTGCAGTTAATTGCTATGATGTGTGTGGTGTGTGTTGATTATTTTGAAGATAGCTGTATTGCTGAGAGTTTGTGTGCATTCTATAATTTTGGTTTTACGGGTGGCCAGGCCAGGATTTGTTTTGTGTCAGTGTGTGTCTTGTGTGTTAAATGTTGTGTTGTTTCCTTTAGTGTGTGATGTGTTGTGTTTTGTGTGTTGTGTTGTTTTCCGTGTTTTGATTGTTCTGTTACATGTTTGTTACTGTGTGTGTTGTATGTGTATGTTCTACGTGGTGTCTGGTTCTTTGCTGTGTGTGCAGTGGTATTTTTGTGCAAAGTGTACACGGCAGTGTGTTATTTGTGTTGTGTGATAGAATGTGCATTCTGGTTTGTGTGGCGTATTGGGCATTCTTGTGTTATGTTTTCCTTTTTTCTAAATTTTGTGTGTGTTCTCTCTGTTGTGTGTTTGCTATGTTTTGTGAGTTTTGTGTGGGAAATGTGAGGGTAACATATATTGCTGTTCATTTTGTATGTTGCTCGTGTGTGTTCTCTTTTTGGTGTTATGTGTGAGGTAAGTGCTTTTGTGTTGTCTGGGTCTTTGTATGTCACATATGTTGCATCTATTGTGTTTGGTATTGTTTGCGTGACTGTGTATATTGTGTGTTTTGTGTGTGGCTCTCTTGGTTACATGTAGTGTGCTATGTGTCTGTGCTTTGCATGGTGTTTTACGTGTTGTGTTCTCAGTTGTGTTGGCGTTCTGTGTATGCTTTTCTGAGTGTGGTGTATGGTGTGTAGTTCGTTGTCCTTTATTTGACTGTTGAGAATGATGTTACTTATGTTGAACTTGTTTTGTGTGTGTGTTTGTATGTGTGTTGTGTATTTTCCCATATGCAGCCTGGATCTTCTCTGTGTCTGCACTATGTGGTATTGGTCCCTTTCTGTGTTGTGCATAGTGTGACAAAAGGGTGTTGTATGTATGAGGTTTTCGAAGAGTTGTGGATCGTGGGTGACTTGATTGACTTTCTCTCTTTGTGAGTCTTTACATGTGGTACTGTGTGTTGTTTGCTTGTGTACGGATTTGGTTTTATTTCTTGTCTCTGTTGTGGAATGTGTGGCATCTGTGTTTTTGTGCATTATTTGCTGGGTGCGTTGTCGGACTTGAATGATTTGCTGCTTGGGGATATTTTGCGTAGGGATTTTGTATGTATGTGTGTTTGCTGTGATGTTTTCTTTCTGTGTTCGTCCAACTCTGTTTTATGAGTGTAGTGTATACTTTTGGATATGCTATGTTGGCTGCGTGAGAATTTGTGTTTTGAATGTTCTTTGCTGTGATTGTGTTGCTTTGGTGCTGTGCAGTGTGCAAACGGCACTGAGTTTTACGTTTGTTGTGTAATACTGTGACTTCACTGTGTTGTCATTTTGTGTGTGCTGATATTGTTTTCTACAGCTTTTCTCAGTTCCGTGTGCTTAAAAACGGTGTTGCTTACCCAATATTTTTGTTGTGTGTGTGTTGTGCTGTCTGTGTTTTGTATGTTTTGTCATTGGTCTGAGCTCTGTTGTGTCTGTTATGTGTTGTTCTAATACTGTGTTCTGTGTTGTGTGTGTATTTGTGACTTTTGTGGTCTGTGTGTTGAGTGCGTTATACATGTTTGCTGGGTGAGTTTAACGGTTGCATGTGCTGTGCATATGTGCTCTTTGTGTTTTAAGAGGTGTGTGATATTTGTTTAGCACCCTGTGTGACCTGTGACCAAAATATTTGTGTGTGTTGTGTGTGAGTGTTGTACTTTCTGAATGGTACTGACTTTATGTGGCTATGTGTTTCTAAGTGTTGTTGCGTGTCTTTTGCATTGTGTGGGATATGTGGTTTTCCTCTATCATACCCTTGCTTGTATGTGGTTCGCATGTGGTTTTGTATGTGCTGTGTGAGTTCTGTGTGTGTGACTTGATTTTTGTCTGGTTGTATTGGAGAGTTTGTCTCCGTTGTGTTTGTGATTGATGCGTTTAAGGAGAAATGTGTTCAATATGGCTGTTTGCACTTTTTCAGATTGTGGATAATGTGAAGTGTGTTGACTCTGGTTGTGCTTTGTTAGTGATCCTCACTCTGTGTTCTGATTGTACTCTGTGAAATTTGTTTATGTATGTTATCTGCCTTTATGTGCTGTGAAGCGTGTGGTGTGCCTTGATAAGTGTGAACAGTTGTTTGCTGGAAGTTCCTGTGCACTGTTTTTTGTTGTCATAGTGTTCCAGACAGAGCTTGTTGTATATCACTCCGTGCATTTTTGTTTTAAATGTGATGTTTTCTTTTGTATTTGAAGTGTTGTGTTCTTTCCGTTTTTTCTCTATTACAAGTTTTGTGATGGTGTTTGCTTGTGTGGTGTGTGTATGTTCTATGTTTCATCTGATATGCGCTGTGCTGTAGGTGTAGTGTGTTGTTTCTGTAGTGTGAGTATGGGAGCAAGTGATTTGTTGTGTTGTGTGATTGTGGATTTTGATTTGCGCAGTTTGGTGTGTGGTGTGTGTGATTGTGTGCTTGTGTTTTCTTTAATATCTGGGTTTTGTGTGTTTTCTCTGTGTTGTGTGTTGCCTGTGTT
This sequence comes from Manis pentadactyla, assembly GCF_030020395.1. Lineage (NCBI taxonomy): Eukaryota > Metazoa > Chordata > Mammalia > Pholidota > Manidae > Manis > Manis pentadactyla. The sequence goes on along the minus strand of NW_026644613.1, from coordinate 282,417 downwards.
GTGAAGAGTTTTGAATGAGATGTGTGTGGTTTACATACTTTGTTCTTTGTCTTGAATTTTTTCTGCGTGTTTTCGCTTTGGAGTTTTATGTGTGAGATATGTGTTTGTGTGTTGGGTGCACAATGTGGCTCTTTCTGTGTCATATCTACTGTATCTAGAGGGTTTCATTTTGTTTTCAATGTACTGTATGATGTGGGTATTGTGTGTGGCCCTCTGGGTCACATGTAGTGTGTGATGTGTCCATTCTTTGCATTGCTTGTAATGTATTGTGCTCTCAACTGTGCTGGTTTTCTGCACATGCTTCTCTGAGTGTGGTGTATGGTATTTGGTGGTTTTTCTGTTAATTTTGCCTTTTGTGCGTGGGTAGTTGTGTTGAAACTGTTATGTTTGTATTGTGTGTTTTCCATGGCTGGCTGATTTGGGCTTTGCGTGTGCTCTTTGTGATATGGCTCGGTTGCTGTATTGAGCATATTGATTGAAAAGTATGTTACTTGTGTCCTGACTTCATTGTTTTGTGGATAGTGTTACTATAGTGATTTTCTTTCCGAGTTTGTCTTTTTATCATGTGTTTCTGTGCATTCTCTGCTTGTGTTTGGATTTGGGTGTATTTTGGGTCTCTGTTGCAAAATGTGCATCATCTGTGTCATTTGGTGCTGTACCCTGTGTTTTGAGTGTGGATTTGAATGATCTGCTGTTTTGGGATATGTTGTGTAGGGATTGGTTCGGTGTGGCTTGTTGTGATGTGTGCTTTCTGTGTATGCCCTATATTGTGTTTTCCGTGCGGTGCATTCTTTTCGGTTATGCTGTGTATGTTGTGAGGTAATTTATTTATTTGGAATGTACTTTGCTGTGGTTGTGCTGTTTAGGTTCTGTGATGTGTGCTTATGTTCCTGAGTTCTCTGTTTGTTGTGTGATGCTGTGTGTCTTCAAGGTGTGGTCACTTTGTGCGTGCTGTAATAGTTTTGAATTGTTTATTCTAATTTCCATGTGTTTAGCAATGGGATTGTTTACCCATGGTTGTGTTGTGTGTTTTATTTTGTGATGTCTGTGTTGTACATGTTTGTTTGTGTTCTGAACTCTGTTGAGTCTGTTAATTATGTGTTGTTAATAACGTGTTCTGTGATGTGTGTGTTGTGTGCTTGGTTTATGGTGTCTTAGTTTTCTCTTCTGGGTGTTTAGTGTCTTGTACATATTTGCTGCATATGTTTTATGTTGAATAATCTGTGTATACGATGTGTGCGTGAATTGCATGAATGTGTGCTACATCTTGTTCATACTGTGTGACCTGTGACTGATCATTTTTGTGCGTTTTGTGCCCGAGAGTTGTACGATCGGAATTGAGATGCCTGTATGTCAACATGTGCTTCTTCACGTGTTTGTCTGTCTTTTCCATAGTGTGGGATATGTGTTGCCCAGGTCATTTCCTGGTTTGTGTGTGCTTGGCATGTGGTTTTGTTTGTGCTGTGAGCGTTTTGTCTATGTGATGTTATTTTAGCCTTTATATATTTGAGAGTTTCTCTCTGTTGGGCTTATGTTTTTTGTGTGTAACGAGGAATGTTAATGTGGGTCGTTGTGCTTTTCCGGGTTATGTGTGTAATGGGAAGTGTGTTGACACTGTCGTTGTGGTTGTAAGTGATCCTCACTGTGTATACTCTGGGAAAAGTCGTTCATGCCTATTATGTGCAGTTAAGTGCTATGATGTGTGTGGTGTGTGTTGATTATTGTGAAGATAGCTGTATTGCTGAGAGTTTGTGTGCATTCTATAATTTTGGTTTTACGGTTGGCCAGGCCAGGATTTGTTTTGTGTCAGTGTGTGTCTTGTGTGTTAAATGTTGTGTTGTTTCCTTTAGTGTGTGATGTGTTGTGTTTTGTGTGTTGTGTTGTTTTCCGTGTTTTGATTGTTCTGTTACATGTTTGTTACTGTGTGTGTTGTATGTGTATGTTCTACGTGGTGTCTGGTTCTTTGCTGTGTGTGCAGTGGTATTTTTGGGCAAAGTGTACACGGCAGTGTGTTATTTGTGTTGTGTGATAGAATGTGCATTCTGGTTTGTGTGGCGTATTGGGCATTCTTGTGTTATGTTTTCTTTTTTCTAAATTTTGTGTGTGTTCTCTCTGTTGTATGTTTGCTATGTTTTGTGATTTTGTGTGGGAAATGTGAGGGTAACATATATTGCTGTTCATTTTGTATGTTGCTCGTGTGTGTTCTCTTTTTGGTGTTATGTGTGAGGTTAGTGCTTTTGTGTTGTCTGGTTCTTTGTATGTCACATATGTTGCATCTATTGTGTTTGGTATTGTTTGCGTGACTGTGTATATTGTGTGATTTGTGTGTGGCTCTCTTGGTTACATGTACTGTGCTATGAGTCTGTGCTTTGCATGGTGTTTTACGTGTTGTGTTCTCAGTTGTGTTGGCGTTCTGTGTATGCTTTTCTGAGTGTGGTGTATGGTGTGTAGTTCGTTGTCCTTTATTTGACTGCTGAGAATGATGTTACTTATGTTGAACTTGTTTTGTGTGTTTGTTTGTATGTGTGTTGTGTATTTTCCCATATGCAGAATGGATCTTCTCTGTGTGTTCACTATGTGGTATTTGTCCCTTTCTGTGTTGTGCACAGTGTGACAAAAGGGTGTTTTATGTATGAGGTTTTCGATGAGTTGTGGATCGTGGGTGACTTGATTGACTTTCTCTCTGTGTGAGTCTTTACATGTGGTACTGTGTGTTGTTTGCTTGTGTACGGATTTGGTTTTATTTCGTGTCTCTGTTGTGGAATGTGTGGCATCTGTGTTTTTGTGCATTATTTGCTGATTGCGTTGGCGGACTTGAATGATTTGCTGCTAGGGGATATTTTGCGTAGGGATTTTGTATGTATGTGTGTTTGCTGTGATGTTTTCTTTCTGTGTTCGTCCAACTCTGTTTTATGAGTGTGGTGTATACTTTTGGATATGCTATGTTGGCTGCGTGAGAATTTGTGTTTTGAATGTTCTTTGCTGTGATTGTGTTGCTTTGGTGCTGTACAGTGTGCAAACGGCACTGAGTTTTACGTTTGTTGTGTAATACTGTGACTTCACTGTGTTGTCATTTTGTGTGTGCTGATATTGTTTTCTACAGCTTTTCTCAGTTCCGTGTGCTTAAAAACGGTGTTGCTTACCCATTATTTTTGTTGTGTGTGTGTTGTGTTGTCTGTGTTGTGTATGTTTTGTCATTGGTCTGAGCTCTGTTGTGTCTGTTATGTGTTGTTCTAATACTGTGTTCTGTGTTTGTGTGTGTATTTGTGACTTTTGTGGTCTGTGTGTTGAGTGCGTTATACATGTTTGCTGGGTGAGTTTAACGGTTGTATGTGCTGTGCATATGTGCTCTTTGTGTTTTAAGTGGTGTGTGATATTTGTTTAGCACCCTGTGTGACCTGTGACCAAAATATTTGTGTGTGTTGTGTGTGAGTGTTGTACTTTCTGCATGGTACTGACTTTATGTGGGTATGTGTTTCTAAGTGTTGTTGCGTGTCTTTTGCATTGTGTGGGATATGTGGTTTTCCTCTATCGTACCCTTGCTTGTATGTGGTTCGCATGTGGTTTTGTATGTGCTGTGTGAGTTCTGTGTGTGTGACTTGATTTTTGTCTGGTTGTATTGGAGAGTTTGTCTCCGTTGTGTTTGTGATTGATGCGTGTAAGGAGAAATGTGTTCAATATGGCTGTTTGCGCTTTTTCAGATTGTGGATAATGTGAAGTGTGTTGACTCTGGTTGTGCTTTGTTAGTGATCCTCACTCTGTTTTCTGATTGTACTCTGTGAAATTTGTTTATGTATGTTATCTGCCTTTATGTGCTGTGAAGCGTGTGGTGTGCCTTGATAAGTGTGAACAGTTGTTTGCTGCAAGTTCCTGTGCACTGTTTTTTGTTGTCATAGTGGTCCAGTCAGAGCTTGTTGTATATCACTCCGTGCATTTTTGTTTTAAATGTGATGTTTTCTTTTGTATTTGAAGTGTTGTGTTCTTTCCGTTTTTTCTCTATTACAAGTTTTGTGATGGTGTTTGCTTGTGTGGTGTGTGTATGTTCTATGTTTCATCTGATATGCGCTGTGCTGTAGGTGTAGTGTGTTGTTTCTGTAGTGTGAGTATGGGAGCAAGTGATATGTTGTGTTGTGTGATTGTGGATTTTGATTTGCGCAGTTTGGTGTGTGGTGTGTGTGATTGTGTGCTTGTGTTTTCTTTAATCTCTGGGTTTTGTGTGTTTTCTCTGTGTTGTGTGTTGCCTGTGTTGTGAAGAGTTTTGAATGAGATGTGTGTGGTTTACATACTTTGTTCTTTGTCTTGAATTTTTTCTGCGTGTTTTCGCTTTGGAGTTTTATGTGTGAGATATGTGTTTGTGTGTTGGGTGCACAATGTGGCTCTTTCTGTGTCATATCTACTGTATCTAGTGGGTTTCATTTTGTTTTCAATGTACTGTATGATGTGGGTATTGTGTGCGGCCCTCTCTATCACATGTAGTGTGTGATGTGTCCATTCTTTGCATTGCTTGTAATGTATTGTGCTCTCAACTGTGCTGGTTTTCTGCACATGCTTCTCTGAGTGTGGTGTATGGTATTTGGTGGTTTTTCTGTTAATTTTGCCTTTTGTGCGTGGGTAGTTGTGTTGAAACTGTTATGTTTGTATTGTGTGTTTTCCATGGCTGGCTGATTTGGGCTTTGCGTGTGCTCTTTGTGATATGGCTCGGTTGCTGTATTGAGCATATTGATTGAAAAGTATGCTACTTGTGTCCTGACTTCATTGTTTTGTGGATAGTGTTACTATAGTGATTTTCTTTCCGAGTTTGTCTTTTTATCATGTGGTTTTGTGCATTGGCTGCTTGTGTTTGGATTTGGGTGTATTTTGGGTCTCTGTTGCAAAATGTGCATCATCTGTGTCATTTGGTGCTGTACCCTGTATTTTGAGTGTGGATTTGAATGATCTGCTGTTTTGGGATATGTTGTGTAGGGATTGGTTTGGTGTGGCTTTGTTGTGATGTGTGCTTTCTGTGTATGCCCTATATTGTGTTTTCCGTGCGGTGCATTCTTTTCGGTTATGCTGTGTATGTTGTGACGTAATTTATTTATTTGGAATGTACTTTGCTGTGGTTGTGCTGTTTAGGTTCTGTGATGTGTGCTTTTGTTCCTGAGTTCTCTGTTTGTTGTGTGATGCTGTGTGTCTTCAAGGTGTGGTCACTTTGTGCGTGCTGTAATAGTTTTGAATTGTTTATTCTAATTTCCATGTGTTTAGCAATGGGATTGTTTACCCATGGTTGTGTTGTGTGTTTTATTTTGTGATGTCTGTGTTGTACATGTTTGTTTGTGTTCTGAACTCTGTTGAGTCTGTTAATTATGTGTTGTTAATAACGTGTTCTGTGATGTGTGTGTTGTGTGCTTGGTTTATGGTGTCTTAGTTTTCTCTTCTGGGTGTTTAGTGTCTTGTACATATTTGCTCCATATGTTTTATGTTGAATAATCTGTTTATACGATGTGTGCGTGTATTGCATGAATGTGTGCTACATCTTGTTCATACTGTGTGACCTGTGACTGATCATTTTTGTGCGTTTTGTGCCCGAGAGTTGTACGATCGGAATTGAGATGCCTGTATGTCAATATGTGCTTCTTCACGTGTTTGTGTGTCTTTTCCATAGTGTGGGATATGTGTTGCCCAGGTCATTTCCTGGTTTGTGTGTGCTTGGCATGTGGTTTTGTTTGTGCTGTGAGCGTTTTGTCTATGTGATGTTATTTTAGCCTTTATATATTTGAGAGTTTCTCTCTGTTGGGCTTATGTTTTTTGTGTGTAACGAGGAATGTTAATGTGGGTCGTTGTGCTTTTCCGGGTTATGTGTGTAATGGGAAGTGTGTTGACACTGTCGTTGTGGTTGTAAGTGATCCTCACTGTGTATACTCTGGGAAAAGTCGTTCATGCCTATTATGTGCAGTTAAATGCTATGATGTGTGTGGTGTGTGTTGATTATTGTGAAGATAGCTGTATTGCTGAGAGTTTGTGTGCATTCTATAATTTTGGTTTTACGGGTGGCCAGGCCAGGATTTGTTTTGTGTCAGTGTGTGTCTTGTGTGTTAAATGTTGTGTTGTTTCCTTTAGTGTGTGATGTGTTGTGTTTTTTGTGTTGTGTTGTTTTCCGTGTTTTGATTGTTCTGTTACATGTTTGTTACTGTGTGTGTTGTATGTGTTTGTTCTACGTGGTGTCTGGTTCTTTGCTGTGTGTGCAGTGGTATTTTTGGGCAAAGTGTACACGGCAGTGTGTTATTTGTGTTGTGTGATAGAATGTGCATTCTGCTTTGTGTGGCGTATTGGGCATTCTTGTGTTATGTTTTCTTTTTTCTAAATTTTGTGTGTGTTCTCTCTGTTGTATGTTTGCTATGTTTTGTGATTTTGTGTGGGAAATGTGAGGGTAACATATATTGCTGTTCATTTTGTATGTTGCTCGTGTGTGTTCTCTTTTTGGTGTTATGTGTGAGGTTAGTGCTTTTGTGTTGTCTGGTTCTTTGTATGTCACATATGTTGCATCTATTGTGTTTGGTATTGTTTGCGTGACTGTGTATATTGTGTGATTTGTGTGTGGCTCTCTTGGTTACATGTACTGTGCTATGAGTCTGTGCTTTGCATGGTGTTTTACGTGTTGTGTTCTCAGTTGTGTTGGCGTTCTGTGTATGCTTTTCTGAGTGTGGTGTATGGTGTGTAGTTCGTTGTCCTTTATTTGACTGCTGAGAATGATGTTACTTATGTTGAACTTGTTTTGTGTGTTTGTTTGTATGTGTGTTGTGTATTTTCCCATATGCAGCCTGGATCTTCTCTGTGTGTGCACTATGTGGTATTTGTCTCTTTCTGTGTTGTGCATAGTGTGACAAAAGGGTGTTGTATGTATGAGGTTTTCGATGAGTTGTGGATCGTGGGTGACTTGATTGACTTTCTCTCTGTGTGAGTCTTTACATGTGGTACTGTGTGTTGTTTGCTTGTGTACGGATTTGGTTTTATTTCGTGTCTCTGTTGTGGAATGTGTGGCATCTGTGTTTTTGTGCATTATTTGCTGGGTGCGTTGGCGGACTTGAATGATTTGCTGCTAGGGGATATTTTGCGTAGGGATTTTGTATGTATGTGTGTTTGCTGTGATGTTTTCTTTCTGTGTTCGTCCAACTCTGTTTTATGAGTGTGGTGTATACTTTTGGATATGCTATGTTGGCTGCGTGAGAATTTGTGTTTTGAATGTTCTTTGCTGTGATTGTGTTGCTTTGGTGCTGTACAGTGTGCAAACGGCACTGAGTTTTACGTTTGTTGTGTAGTACTGTGACTTCACTGTGTTGTCATTTTGTGTGTGCTGATATTGTTTTCTACAGCTTTTCTCAGTTCCGTGTGCTTAAAAACGGTGTTGCTTAACCATTATTTTTGTTGTGTGTGTGTTGTGCTGTCTGTGTTTTGTATGTTTTGTCATTGGTCTGAGCTCTGTTGTGTCTGTTATGTGTTGTTCTAATACTGTGTTCTGTGTTGTGTGTGTATTTGTGACTTTTGTGGTCTGTGTGTTGAGTGCGTTATACATGTTTGCTGGGTGAGTTTAACGGTTGCATGTGCTGTGCATATGTGCTCTTCGTGTTTTAAGTGGTGTGTGATATTTGTTTAGCACCCTGTGTGACCTGTGACCAAAATATTTGTGTGTGTTGTGTGTGAGTGTTGTACTTTCTGCATGGTACTGACTTTATGTGGGTATGTGTTTCTAAGTGTTGTTGCGTGTCTTTTGCATTGTGTGGGATATGTGGTTTTCCTCTATCGTACCCTTGCTTGTGTGTGGTTCGCATGTGGTTTTGTATGTGCTGTGTGAGTTCTGTGTGTGTGACTTGATTTTTGTCTGGTTGTATTGGAGAGTTTGTCTCCGTTGTGTTTGTGATTGATGCGTGTAAGGAGAAATGTGTTCAATATGGCTGTTTGCGCTTTTTCAGATTGTGGATAATGTGAAGTGTGTTGACTCTGGTTGTGCTTTGTTAGTGATCCTCACTCTGTTTTCTGATTGTACTCTGCGAAATTTGTTTATGTATGTTATCTGCCTTTATGTGCTGTGAAGCGTGTAGTGTGCCTTGATAAGTGTGAACAGTTGTTTGCTGCAAGTTCCTGTGCACTGTTTTTTCTTGTCATAGTGGTCCAGTCAGAGCTTGTTGTACATCACTCCGTGCATTTTTGTTTTAAATGTGATGTTTTCTTTTGTATTTGAAGTGTTGTGTTCTTTCCGTGTTTTCTCTATTACAAGTTTTGTGATGGTGTTTGCTTGTGTGGTGTGTGTATGTTCTATGTTTCATCTGATATGCGCTGTGCTGTAGGTGTAGTGTGTTGTTTCTGTAGTGTGAGTATGGGAGCAAGTGATTTGTTGTGTTGTGTGATTGTGGATTTTGATTTGCGCAGTTTGGTGTGTGGTGTGTGTGATTGTGTGCTTGTGTTTTCTTTAATCTCTGGGTTTTGTGTGTTTTCTCTGTGTTGTGTGTTGCCTGTGTTGTGAAGAGTTTTGAATGAGATGTGTGTGGTTTACATACTTTGTTCTTTGTCTTGAATTTTTTCTGCGTGTTTTCGCTTTGGAGTTTTATGTGTGAGATATGTGTTTGTGTGTTGGGTGCACAATGTGGCTCTTTCTGTGTCATATCTACTGTATCTAGTGGGTTTCATTTTGTTTTCAATGTACTGTATGATGTGGGTATTGTGTGTGGCCCTCTGGGTCACATGTAGTGTGTGATGTGTCCATTCTTTGCATTGCTTGTAATGTATTGTGCTCTCAACTGTGCTGGTTTTCTGCACATGCTTCTCTGAGTGTGGTGTATGGTATTTGGTGGTTTTTCTGTTAATTTTGCCTTTTGTGCGTGGGTAGTTGTGTTGAAACTGTTATGTTTGTATTGTGTGTTTTCCATGGCTGGCTGATTTGGGCTTTGCGTGTGCTCTTTGTGATATGGCTCGGTTGCTGTATTGAGCATATTGATTGAAAAGTATGTTACTTGTGTCCTGACTTCATTGTTTTGTGGATAGTGTTACTATAGTGATTTTCTTTCCGAGTTTGTCTTTTTATCATGTGTTTCTGTGCATTCTCTGCTTGTGTTTGGATTTGGGTGTATTTTGGGTCTCTGTTGCAAAATGTGCATCATCTGTGTCATTTGGTGCTGTACCCTGTGTTTTGAGTGTGGATTTGAATGATCTGCTGTTTTGGGATATGTTGTGTAGGGATTGGTTCGGTGTGGCTTGTTGTGATGTGTGCTTTCTGTGTATGCCCTATATTGTGTTTTCCGTGCGGTGCATTCTTTTCGGTTATGCTGTGTATGTTGTGAGGTAATTTATTTATTTGGAATGTACTTTGCTGTGGTTGTGCTGTTTAGGTTCTGTGATGTGTGCTTATGTTCCTGAGTTCTCTGTTTGTTGTGTGATGCTGTGTGTCTTCAAGGTGTGGTCACTTTGTGCGTGCTGTAATAGTTTTGAATTGTTTATTCTAATTTCCATGTGTTTAGCAATGGGATTGTTTACCCATGGTTGTGTTGTGTGTTTTATTTTGTGATGTCTGTGTTGTACATGTTTGTTTGTGTTCTGAACTCTGTTGAGTCTGTTAATTATGTGTTGTTAATAACGTGTTCTGTGATGTGTGTGTTGTGTGCTTGGTTTATGGTGTCTTAGTTTTCTCTTCTGGGTGTTTAGTGTCTTGTACATATTTGCTGCATATGTTTTATGTTGAATAATCTGTGTATACGATGTGTGCGTGAATTGCATGAATGTGTGCTACATCTTGTTCATACTGTGTGACCTGTGACTGATCATTTTTGTGCGTTTTGTGCCCGAGAGTTGTACGATCGGAATTGAGATGCCTGTATGTCAACATGTGCTTCTTCACGTGTTTGTCTGTCTTTTCCATAGTGTGGGATATGTGTTGCCCAGGTCATTTCCTGGTTTGTGTGTGCTTGGCATGTGGTTTTGTTTGTGCTGTGAGCGTTTTGTCTATGTGATGTTATTTTAGCCTTTATATATTTGAGAGTTTCTCTCTGTTGGGCTTATGTTTTTTGTGTGTAACGAGGAATGTTAATGTGGGTCGTTGTGCTTTTCCGGGTTATGTGTGTAATGGGAAGTGTGTTGACACTGTCGTTGTGGTTGTAAGTGATCCTCACTGTGTATACTCTGGGAAAAGTCGTTCATGCCTATTATGTGCAGTTAAGTGCTATGATGTGTGTGGTGTGTGTTGATTATTGTGAAGATAGCTGTATTGCTGAGAGTTTGTGTGCATTCTATAATTTTGGTTTTATGGTTGGCCAGGCCAGGATTTGTTTTGTGTCAGTGTGTGTCTTGTGTGTTAAATGTTGTGTTGTTTCCTTTAGTGTGTGATGTGTTGTGTTTTGTGTGTTGTGTTGTTTTCCGTGTTTTGATTGTTCTGTTACATGTTTGTTACTGTGTGTGTTGTATGTGTATGTTCTACGTGGTGTCTGGTTCTTTGCTGTGTGTGCAGTGGTATTTTTGGGCAAAGTGTACACGGCAGTGTGTTATTTGTGTTGTGTGATAGAATGTGCATTCTGCTTTGTGTGGCGTATTGGGCATTCTTGTGTTATGTTTTCTTTTTTCTAAATTTTGTGTGTGTTCTCTCTGTTGTATGTTTGCTATGTTTTGTGATTTTGTGTGGGAAATGTGAGGGTAACATATATTGCTGTTCATTTTGTATGTTGCTCGTGTGTGTTCTCTTTTTGGTGTTATGTGTGAGGTTAGTGCTTTTGTGTTGTCTGGTTCTTTGTATGTCACATATGTTGCATCTATTGTGTTTGGTATTGTTTGCGTGACTGTGTATATTGTGTGATTTGTGTGTGGCTCTCTTGGTTACATGTACTGTGCTATGAGTCTGTGCTTTGCATGGTGTTTTACGTGTTGTGTTCTCAGTTGTGTTGGCGTTCTGTGTATGCTTTTCTGAGTGTGGTGTATGGTGTGTAGTTCGTTGTCCTTTATTTGACTGCTGAGAATGATGTTACTTATGTTGAACTTGTTTTGTGTGTTTGTTTGTATGTGTGTTGTGTATTTTCCCATATGCAGCCTGGATCTTCTCTGTGTGTGCACTATGTGGTATTTGTCCCTTTCTGTGTTGTGCATAGTGTGACAAAAGGGTGTTGTATGTATGAGGTTTTCGATGAGTTGTGGATCGTGGGTGACTTGATTGACTTTCTCTCTGTGTGAGTCTTTACATGTGGTACTGTGTGTTGTTTGCTTGTGTACGGATTTGGTTTTATTTCGTGTCTCTGTTGTGGAATGTGTGGCATCTGTGTTTTTGTGCATTATTTGCTGGGTGCGTTGGCGGACTTGAATGATTTGCTGCTAGGGGATATTTTGCGTAGGGTTTTGTATGTATGTGTGTTTGCTGTGATGTTTTCTTTCTGTGTTCGTCCAACTCTGTTTTATGAGTGTGGTGTATACTTTTGGATATGCTATGTTGGCTGCGTGAGAATTTGTGTTTTGAATGTTCTTTGCTGTGATTGTGTTGCTTTGGTGCTGTACAGTGTGCAAACGGCACTGAGTTTTACGTTTGTTGTGTAATACTGTGACTTCACTGTGTTGTCATTTTGTGTGTGCTGATATTGTTTTCTACAGCTTTTCTCAGTTCCGTGTGCTTAAAAACGGTGTTGCTTACCCATTATTTTTGTTGTGTGTGTTTTGTGTTGTCTGTGTTGTGTATGTTTTGTCATTGGTCTGAGCTCTGTTGTGTCTGTTATGTGTTGTTCTAATACTGTGTTCTGTGTTTGTGTGTGTATTTGTGACTTTTGTGGTCTGTGTGTTGAGTGCGTTATACATGTTTGCTGGGTGAGTTTAACGGTTGTATGTGCTGTGCATATGTGCTCTTTGTGTTTTAAGTGGTGTGTGATATTTGTTTAGCACCCTGTGTGACCTGTGACCAAAGTATTTGTGTGTGTTGTGTGTGAGTGTTGTACTTTCTGCATGGTACTGACTTTATGTGGGTATGTGTTTCTAAGTGTTGTTGCGTGTCTTTTGCATTGTGTGGGATATGTGGTTTTCCTCTATCGTACCCTTGCTTGTATGTGGTTCGCATGTGGTTTTGTATGTGCTGTGTGAGTTCTGTGTGTGTGACTTGATTTTTGTCTGGTTGTATTGGAGAGTTTGTCTCCGTTGTGTTTGTGATTGATGCGTGTAAGGAGAAATGTGTTCAATATGGCTGTTTGCGCTTTTTCAGATTGTGGATAATGTGAAGTGTGTTGACTCTGGTTGTGCTTTGTTAGTGATCCTCACTCTGTTTTCTGATTGTACTCTGTGAAATTTGTTTATGTATGTTATCTGCCTTTATGTGCTGTGAAGCGTGTGGTGTGCCTTGATAAGTGTGAACAGTTGTTTGCTGCAAGTTCCTGTGCACTGTTTTTTGTTGTCATAGTGGTCCAGTCAGAGCTTGTTGTATATCACTCCGTGCATTTTTGTTTTAAATGTGATGTTTTCTTTTGTATTTGAAGTGTTGTGTTCTTTCCGTTTTTTCTCTATTACAAGTTTTGTGATGGTGTTTGCTTGTGTGGTGTGTGTATGTTCTATGTTTCATCTGATATGCGCTGTGCTGTAGGTGTAGTGTGTTGTTTCTGTAGTGTGAGTATGGGAGCAAGTGATATGTTGTGTTGTGTGATTGTGGATTTTGATTTGCGCAGTTTGGTGTGTGGTGTGTGTGATTGTGTGCTTGTGTTTTCTTTAATCTCTGGGTTTTGTGTGTTTTCTCTGTGTTGTGTGTTGCCTGTGTTGTGAAGAGTTTTGAATGAGATGTGTGTGGTTTACATACTTTGTTCTTTGTCTTGAATTTTTTCTGCGTGTTTTCGCTTTGGAGTTTTATGTGTGAGATATGTGTTTGTGTGTTGGGTGCACAATGTGGCTCTTTCTGTGTCATATCTACTGTATCTAGTGGGTTTCATTTTGTTTTCAATGTACTGTATGATGTGGGTATTGTGTGCGGCCCTCTCTATCACATGTAGTGTGTGATGTGTCCATTCTTTGCATTGCTTGTAATGTATTGTGCTCTCAACTGTGCTGGTTTTCTGCACATGCTTCTCTGAGTGTGGTGTATGGTATTTGGTGGTTTTTCTGTTAATTTTGCCTTTTGTGCGTGGGTAGTTGTGTTGAAACTGTTATGTTTGTATTGTGTGTTTTCCATGGCTGGCTGATTTGGGCTTTGCGTGTGCTCTTTGTGATATGGCTCGGTTGCTGTATTGAGCATATTGATTGAAAAGTATGCTACTTGTGTCCTGACTTCATTGTTTTGTGGATAGTGTTACTATAGTGATTTTCTTTCCGAGTTTGTCTTTTTATCATGTGGTTTTGTGCATTGGCTGCTTGTGTTTGGATTTGGGTGTATTTTGGGTCTCTGTTGCAAAATGTGCATCATCTGTGTCATTTGGTGCTGTACCCTGTATTTTGAGTGTGGATTTGAATGATCTGCTGTTTTGGGATATGTTGTGTAGGGATTGGTTTGGTGTGGCTTTGTTGTGATGTGTGCTTTCTGTGTATGCCCTATATTGTGTTTTCCGTGCGGTGCATTCTTTTCGGTTATGCTGTGTATGTTGTGACGTAATTTATTTATTTGGAATGTACTTTGCTGTGGTTGTGCTGTTTAGGTTCTGTGATGTGTGCTTTTGTTCCTGAGTTCTCTGTTTGTTGTGTGATGCTGTGTGTCTTCAAGGTGTGGTCACTTTGTGCGTGCTGTAATAGTTTTGAATTGTTTATTCTAATTTCCATGTGTTTAGCAATGGGATTGTTTACCCATGGTTGTGTTGTGTGTTTTATTTTGTGATGTCTGTGTTGTACATGTTTGTTTGTGTTCTGAACTCTGTTGAGTCTGTTAATTATGTGTTGTTAATAACGTGTTCTGTGATGTGTGTGTTGTGTGCTTGGTTTATGGTGTCTTAGTTTTCTCTTCTGGGTGTTTAGTGTCTTGTACATATTTGCTCCATATGTTTTATGTTGAATAATCTGTTTATACGATGTGTGCGAGTATTGCATGAATGTGTGCTACATCTTGTTCATACTGTGTGACCTGTGACTGATCATTTTTGTGCGTTTTGTGCCCGAGAGTTGTACGATCGGAATTGAGATGCCTGTATGTCAATATGTGCTTCTTCACGTGTTTGTGTGTCTTTTCCATAGTGTGGGATATGTGTTGCCCAGGTCATTTCCTGGTTTGTGTGTGCTTGGCATGTGGTTTTGTTTGTGCTGTGAGCGTTTTGTCTATGTGATGTTATTTTAGCCTTTATATATTTGAGAGTTTCTCTCTGTTGGGCTTATGTTTTTTGTGTGTAACGAGGAATGTTAATGTGGGTCGTTGTGCTTTTCCGGGTTATGTGTGTAATGGGAAGTGTGTTGACACTGTCGTTGTGGTTGTAAGTGATCCTCACTGTGTATACTCTGGGAAAAGTCGTTCATGCCTATTATGTGCAGTTAAATGCTATGATGTGTGTGGTGTGTGTTGATTATTGTGAAGATAGCTGTATTGCTGAGAGTTTGTGTGCATTCTATAATTTTGGTTTTACGGGTGGCCAGGCCAGGATTTGTTTTGTGTCAGTGTGTGTCTTGTGTGTTAAATGTTGTGTTGTTTCCTTTAGTGTGTGATGTGTTGTGTTTTGTGTGTTGTGTTGTTTTCCGTGTTTTGATTGTTCTGTTACATGTTTGTTACTGTGTGTGTTGTATGTGTATGTTCTACGTGGTGTCTGGTTCTTTGCTGTGTGTGCAGTGGTATTTTTGGGCAAAGTGTACACGGCAGTGTGTTATTTGTGTTGTGTGATAGAATGTGCATTCTGGTTTGTGTGGCGTATTGGGCATTCTTGTGTTATGTTTTCTTTTTTCTAAATTTTGTGTGTGTTCTCTCTGTTGTATGTTTGCTATGTTTTGTGATTTTGTGTGGGAAATGTGAGGGTAACATATATTGCTGTTCATTTTGTATGTTGCTCGTGTGTGTTCTCTTTTTGGTGTTATGTGTGAGGTTAGTGCTTTTGTGTTGTCTGGTTCTTTGTATGTCACATATGTTGCATCTATTGTGTTTGGTATTGTTTGCGTGACTGTGTATATTGTGTGATTTGTGTGTGGCTCTCTTGGTTACATGTACTGTGCTATGAGTCTGTGCTTTGCATGGTGTTTTACGTGTTGTGTTCTCAGTTGTGTTGGCGTTCTGTGTATGCTTTTCTGAGTGTGGTGTATGGTGTGTAGTTCGTTGTCCTTTATTTGACTGCTGAGAATGATGTTACTTATGTTGAACTTGTTTTGTGTGTTTGTTTGTATGTGTGTTGTGTATTTTCCCATATGCAGCCTGGATCTTCTCTGTGTGTGCACTATGTGGTATTTGTCTCTTTCTGTGTTGTGCATAGTGTGACAAAAGGGTGTTGTATGTATGAGGTTTACGATGAGTTGTGGATCGTGGGTGACTTGATTGACTTTCTCTCTGTGTGAGTCTTTACATGTGGTACTGTGTGTTGTTTGCTTGTGTACGGATTTGGTTTTATTTCGTGTCTCTGTTGTGGAATGTGTGGCATCTGTGTTTTTGTGCATTATTTGCTGGGTGCGTTGGCGGACTTGAATGATTTGCTGCTAGGGGATATTTTGCGTAGGGATTTTGTATGTATGTGTGTTTGCTGTGATGTTTTCTTTCTGTGTTCGTCCAACTCTGTTTTATGAGTGTGGTGTATACTTTTGGATATGCTATGTTGGCTGCGTGAGAATTTGTGTTTTGAATGTTCTTTGCTGTGATTGTGTTGCTTTGGTGCTGTACAGTGTGCAAACGGCACTGAGTTTTACGTTTGTTGTGTAGTACTGTGACTTCACTGTGTTGTCATTTTGTGTGTGCTGATATTGTTTTCTACAGCTTTTCTCAGTTCCGTGTGCTTAAAAACGGTGTTGCTTAACCATTATTTTTGTTGTGTGTGTGTTGTGCTGTCTGTGTTTTGTATGTTTTGTCATTGGTCTGAGCTCTGTTGTGTCTGTTATGTGTTGTTCTAATACTGTGTTCTGTGTTGTGTGTGTATTTGTGACTTTTGTGGTCTGTGTGTTGAGTGCGTTATACATGTTTGCTGGGTGAGTTTAACGGTTGCATGTGCTGTGCATATGTGCTCTTCGTGTTTTAAGTGGTGTGTGATATTTGTTTAGCACCCTGTGTGACCTGTGACCAAAATATTTGTGTGTGTTGTGTGTGAGTGTTGTACTTTCTGCATGGTACTGACTTTATGTGGGTATGTGTTTCTAAGTGTTGTTGCGTGTCTTTTGCATTGTGTGGGATATGTGGTTTTCCTCTATCGTACCCTTGCTTGTGTGTGGTTCGCATGTGGTTTTGTATGTGCTGTGTGAGTTCTGTGTGTGTGACTTGATTTTTGTCTGGTTGTATTGGAGAGTTTGTCTCCGTTGTGTTTGTGATTGATGCGTGTAAGGAGAAATGTGTTCAATATGGCTGTTTGCGCTTTTTCAGATTGTGGATAATGTGAAGTGTGTTGACTCTGGTTGTGCTTTGTTAGTGATCCTCACTCTGTTTTCTGATTGTACTCTGCGAAATTTGTTTATGTATGTAATCTGCCTTTATGTGCTGTGAAGCGTGTAGTGTGCCTTGATAAGTGTGAACAGTTGTTTGCTGCAAGTTCCTGTGCACTGTTTTTTGTTGTCATAGTGGTCCAGTCAGAGCTTGTTGTACATCACTCCGTGCATTTTTGTTTTAAATGTGATGTTTTCTTTTGTATTTGAAGTGTTGTGTTCTTTCCGTGTTTTCTCTATTACAAGTTTTGTGATGGTGTTTGCTTGTGTGGTGTGTGTATGTTCTATGTTTCATCTGATATGCGCTGTGCTGTAGGTGTAGTGTGTTGTTTCTGTAGTGTGAGTATGGGAGCAAGTGATTTGTTGTGTTGTGTGATTGTGGATTTTGATTTGCGCAGTTTGGTGTGTGGTGTGTGTGATTGTGTGCTTGTGTTTTCTTTAATCTCTGGGTTTTGTGTGTTTTCTCTGTGTTTTGTGTTGCCTGTGTTATGAAGAGTTTTGAATGAGATGTGTGTGGTTTACATACTTTGTTCTTTGTCTTGAATTTTTTCTGCGTGTTTTCGCTTTGGAGTTTTATGTGTGAGATATGTGTTTGTGTGTTGGGTGCACAATGTGGCTCTTTCTGTGTCATATCTACTGTATCTAGTGGGTTTCATTTTGTTTTCAATGTACTGTATGATGTGGGTACTGTGTGTGGCCCTCTGGGTCACATGTAGTGTGTGATGTGTCCATTCTTTGCATTGCTTGTAATGTATTGTGCTCTCAAATGTGCTGGTGTTCTGCACATGCTTCTCTGAGTGTGGTGTATGGTATTTGGTTGTTTTTCTGTTAATTTTGCCTTTTGTGCGTGGGTAGTTGTGTTGAAACTGTTATGTTTGTATTGTGTGTTTTCCATGGCTAGCTGATTTGGGCTTTGCGTGTGCTCTTTGTGATATGGCTCGGTTGCTGTATTGAGCATATTGACTGAAAAGTATGTTACTTGTGTCCTGACTTCATTGTTTTGTGGATAGTGTTACTATAGTGATTTTCTTTCCGAGTTTGTCTTTTTATCATGTGGTTCTGTGCATTGGCTGCTTGTGTTTGGATTTGGGTGTATTTTGGGTCTCTGTTGCAAAATGTGCATCATCTGTGTCATTTGGTGCTGTACCCTGTATTTTGAGTGTGGATTTGAATGATCTGCTGTTTTGGGATATGTTGTGTAGGGATTGGTTCGGTGTGGCTTTGTTGTGATGTGTGCTTTCTGTGTATGCCCTATATTGTGTTTTAAGTGCGGTGCATTCTTTTCAGTTATGCTGTGTATGTTGTGAGGTAATTTATTTATTTGGAATGTACTTTGCTGTGGTTGTGCTGTTTAGGTTCTGTGATGTGTGCTTATGTTCCTGAGTTCTCTGTTTGTTGTGTGATGCTGTGTGTCTTCAAGGTGTGGTCACTTTGTGCGTGCTGTAATAGTTTTGAATTGTTTATTCTAATTTCCATGTGTTTAGCAATGGGATTGTTTACCCATGGTTGTGTTGTGTGTTTTATTTTGTGATGTCTTTGTTGTACATGTTTGTTTGTGTTCTGAACTCTGTTGAGTCTGTTAATTATGTGTTGTTAATAACGTGTTCTGTGATGTGTGTGTTGTGTGCTTGGTTTATGGTGTCTTAGTTTTCTCTTCTGGGTGTTTAGTGTCTTGTACATATTTGCTGCATATGTTTTATGTTGAATAATCTGTGTATACGATGTGTGCGTGTATTGCATGAATGTGTGCTACATCTTGTTCATACTGTGTGACCTGTGACTGATCATTTTTGTGCGTTTTGTGCCCGAGAGTTGTACGATCGGAATTGAGATGCCTGTATGTCAATATGTGCTTCTTCACGTGTTTGTGTGTCTTTTCCATAGTGTGGGATATGTGTTGCCCAGGTCATTTCCTGGTTTGTGTGTGCTTGGCATGTGGTTTTGTTTGTGCTGTGAGCGTTTTGTCTATGTGATGTTATTTTAGCCTTTATATATTTGAGAGTTTCTCTCTGTTGGGCTTATGTTTTTTGTGTGTAACGAGGAATGTTAATGTGGGTCGTTGTGCTTTTCCGGGTTATGTGTGTAATGGGAAGTGTGTTGACACTGTCGTTGTGGTTGTAAGTGATCCTCACTGTGTATACTCTGGGAAAAGTCGTTCATGCCTATTATGTGCAGTTAATTGCTATGATGTGTGTGGTGTGTGTTGATTATTGTGAAGATAGCTGTATTGCTGAGAGTTTGTGTGCATTCTATAATTTTGGTTTTACGGGTGGCCAGGCCATGATTTGTTTTGTGTCAGTGTGTGTCTTGTGTGTTAAATGTTGTGTTGTTTCCTTTAGTGTGTGATGTGTTGTATTTTGTGTGTTGTGTTGTTTTCCGTGTTTTGATTGTTCTGTTACATGTTTGTTACTGTGTGTGTTGTATGTGTATGTTCTACGTGGTGTCTGGTTCTTTGCTGTGTGTGCAGTGGTATTTTTGGGCAAAGTGTACACGGCAGTACAATCAGAACACAGAGTGAGTGTGTTATTTGTGTTGTGTGATAGAATGTGCATTCTGGTTTGTGTGGCGTATTGGGCATTCTTGTGTTATGTTTTCCTTTTTTCTAAATTTTGTGTGTGTTCTATCTGTTGTGTGTTTGCTATGTTTTGTGAGTTTTGTGTGGGAAATGTGAGGGTAACATATATTGCTGTTCATTTTGTATGTTGCTCGTGTGTGTTCTCTTTTTGGTGTTATGTGTGAGGTAAGTGCTTTTGTGTTGTCTGGGACTTTGTATGTCATATATGTTGCATCTATTGTGTTTGGTTTTGTTTACGTGACTGTGTATATTGTGTGATTTGTGTGTGGCTCTCTTGGTTACATGTACTGTGCTATGAGTCTGTGCTTTGCATGGTGTTTTACGTGTTGTGTTCTCAGTTGTGTTGGCGTTCTGTGTATGCTTTTCTGAGTGTGGTGTATGGTGTGTAGTTCGTTGTCCTTTATTTGACTGCTGAGAATGATGTTACTTATGTTGAACTTGTTTTGTGTGTTTGTTTGTATGTGTGTTGTGTATTTTCCCATATGCAGCCTGGATCTTCTCTGTGTGTGCACTATGTGGTATTTGTCTCTTTCTGTGTTGTGCATAGTGTGACAAAAGGGTGTTGTATGTATGAGGTTTTCGATGAGTTGTGGATCGTGGGTGACTTGATTGACTTTCTCTCTGTGTGAGTCTTTACATGTGGTACTGTGTGTTGTTTGCTTGTGTACGGATTTGGTTTTATTTCGTGTCTCTGTTGTGGAATGTGTGGCATCTGTGTTTTTGTGCATTATTTGCTGGGTGCGTTGGCGGACTTGAATGATTTGCTGCTAGGGGATATTTTGCGTAGGGATTTTGTATGTATGTGTGTTTGCTGTGATGTTTTCTTTCTGTGTTCGTCCAACTCTGTTTTATGAGTGTGGTGTATACTTTTGGATATGCTATGTTGGCTGCGTGAGAATTTGTGTTTTGAATGTTCTTTGCTGTGATTGTGTTGCTTTGGTGCTGTACAGTGTGCAAACGGCACTGAGTTTTACGTTTGTTGTGTAGTACTGTGACTTCACTGTGTTGTCATTTTGTGTGTGCTGATATTGTTTTCTACAGCTTTTCTCAGTTCCGTGTGCTTAAAAACGGTGTTGCTTACCCATTATTTTTGTTGTGTGTGTGTTGTGCTGTCTGTGTTTTGTATGTTTTGTCATTGGTCTGAGCTCTGTTGTGTCTGTTATGTGTTGTTCTAATACTGTGTTCTGTGTTGTGTGTGTATTTGTGACTTTTGTGGTCTGTGTGTTGAGTGCGTTATACATGTTTGCTGGGTGAGTTTAACGGTTGCATGTGCTGTGCATATGTGCTCTTCGTGTTTTAAGTGGTGTGTGATATTTGTTTAGCACCCTGTGTGACCTGTGACCAAAATATTTGTGTGTGTTGTGTGTGAGTGTTGTACTTTCTGCATGGTACTGACTTTATGTGGGTATGTGTTTCTAAGTGTTGTTGCGTGTCTTTTGCATTGTGTGGGATATGTGGTTTTCCTCTATCGTACCCTTGCTTGTGTGTGGTTCGCATGTGGTTTTGTATGTGCTGTGTGAGTTCTGTGTGTGTGACTTGATTTTTGTCTGGTTGTATTGGAGAGTTTGTCTCCGTTGTGTTTGTGATTGATGCGTGTAAGGAGAAATGTGTTCAATATGGCTGTTTGCGCTTTTTCAGATTGTGGATAATGTGAAGTGTGTTGACTCTGGTTGTGCTTTGTTAGTGATCCTCACTCTGTTTTCTGATTGTACTCTGCGAAATTTGTTTATGTATGTTATCTGCCTTTATGTGCTGTGAAGCGTGTAGTGTGCCTTGATAAGTGTGAACAGTTGTTTGCTGCAAGTTCCTGTGCACTGTTTTTTGTTGTCATAGTGGTCCAGTCAGAGCTTGTTGTACATCACTCCGTGCATTTTTGTTTTAAATGTGATGTTTTCTTTTGTATTTGAAGTGTTGTGTTCTTTCCGTGTTTTCTCTATTACAAGTTTTGTGATGGTGTTTGCTTGTGTGGTGTGTGTATGTTCTATGTTTCATCTGATATGCGCTGTGCTGTAGGTGTAGTGTGTTGTTTCTGTAGTGTGAGTATGGGAGCAAGTGATTTGTTGTGTTGTGTGATTGTGGATTTTGATTTGCGCAGTTTGGTGTGTGGTGTGTGTGATTGTGTGCTTGTGTTTTCTTTAATCTCTGGGTTTTGTGTGTTTTCTCTGTGTTGTGTGTTGCCTGTGTTATGAAGAGTTTTGAATGAGATGTGTGTGGTTTACATACTTTGTTCTTTGTCTTGAATTTTTTCTGCGTGTTTTCGCTTTGGAGTTTTATGTGTGAGATATGTGTTTGTGTGTTGGGTGCACAATGTGGCTCTTTCTGTGTCATATCTACTGTATCTAGTGGGTTTCATTTTGTTTTCAATGTACTGTATGATGTGGGTACTGTGTGTGGCCCTCTGGGTCACATGTAGTGTGTGATGTGTCCATTCTTTGCATTGCTTGTAATGTATTGTGCTCTCAAATGTGCTGGTGTTCTGCACATGCTTCTCTGAGTGTGGTGTATGGTATTTGGTGGTTTTTCTGTTAATTTTGCCTTTTGTGCGTGGGTAGTTGTGTTGAAACTGTTATGTTTGTATTGTGTGTTTTCCATGGCTGGCTGATTTGGGCTTTGCGTGTGCTCTTTGTGATATGGCTCGGTTGCTGTATTGAGCATATTGACTGAAAAGTATGTTACTTGTGTCCTGACTTCATTGTTTTGTGGATAGTGTTACTATAGTGATTTTCTTTCCGAGTTTGTCTTTTTATCATGTGGTTCTGTGCATTGGCTGCTTGTGTTTGGATTTGGGTGTATTTTGGGTCTCTGTTGCAAAATGTGCATCATCTGTGTCATTTGGTGCTGTACCCTGTATTTTGAGTGTGGATTTGAATGATCTGCTGTTTTGGGATATGTTGTGTAGGGATTGGTTCGGTGTGGCTTTGTTGTGATGTGTGCTTTCTGTGTATGCCCTATATTGTGTTTTAAGTGCGGTGCATTCTTTTCAGTTATGCTGTGTATGTTGTGAGGTAATTTATTTATTTGGAATGTACTTTGCTGTGGTTGTGCTGTTTAGGTTCTGTGATGTGTGCTTATGTTCCTGAGTTCTCTGTTTGTTGTGTGATGCTGTGTGTCTTCAAGGTGTGGTCACTTTGTGCGTGCTGTAATAGTTTTGAATTGTTTATTCTAATTTCCATGTGTTTAGCAATGGGATTGTTTACCCATGGTTGTGTTGTGTGTTTTATTTTGTGATGTCTTTGTTGTACATGTTTGTTTGTGTTCTGAACTCTGTTGAGTCTGTTAATTATGTGTTGTTAATAACGTGTTCTGTGATGTGTGTGTTGTGTGCTTGGTTTATGGTGTCTTAGTTTTCTCTTCTGGGTGTTTAGTGTCTTGTACATATTTGCTGCATATGTTTTATGTTGAATAATCTGTGTATACGATGTGTGCGTGTATTGCATGAATGTGTGCTACATCTTGTTCATACTGTGTGACCTGTGACTGATCATTT
This sequence comes from Manis pentadactyla, assembly GCF_030020395.1. Lineage (NCBI taxonomy): Eukaryota > Metazoa > Chordata > Mammalia > Pholidota > Manidae > Manis > Manis pentadactyla. The sequence continues at coordinate 259,852 of NW_026644613.1, read as the reverse complement.
TTGTGCGTTTTGTGCCCGAGAGTTGTACGATCGGAATTGAGATGCCTGTATGTCAATATGTGCTTCTTCACGTGTTTGTGTGTCTTTTCCATAGTGTGGGATATGTGTTGCCCAGGTCATTTCCTGGTTTGTGTGTGCTTGGCATGTGGTTTTGTTTGTGCTGTGAGCGTTTTGTCTATGTGATGTTATTTTAGCCTTTATATATTTGAGAGTTTCTCTCTGTTGGGCTTATGTTTTTTGTGTGTAACGAGGAATGTTAATGTGGGTCGTTGTGCTTTTCCGGGTTATGTGTGTAATGGGAAGTGTGTTGACACTGTCGTTGTGGTTGTAAGTGATCCTCACTGTGTATACTCTGGGAAAAGTCGTTCATGCCTATTATGTGCAGTTAAGTGCTATGATGTGTGTGGTGTGTGTTGATTATTGTGAAGATAGCTGTATTGCTGAGAGTTTGTGTGCATTCTATAATTTTGGTTTTACGGGTGGCCAGGCCAGGATTTGTTTTGTGTCAGTGTGTGTCTTGTGTGTTAAATGTTGTGTTGTTTCCTTTAGTGTGTGTTGTGTTGTGTTTTGTGTGTTGTGTTGTTTTCCGTGTTTTGTCTGTTCTGTTACACTTTTGTTATTGTGTGTGCGGTATGTGTATGTTCTACGTGGTGTCTGGTTCTTTGCTGTGTGTGCAGTGGTATTTTTGGGCAAAGTGTACACGGCAGTGTGTTATTTGTGTTGTGTGATAGAATGTGCATTCTGGTTTGTGTGGCGTATTGGGCATACTTGTGTTATGTTTTCTTTTTTCTAAATTTTGTGTGTGTTCTCTCTGTTGTATGTTTGCTATGTTTTGTGATTTTGTGTGGGAAATGTGAGGGTAACATATATTGCTGTTCATTTTGTATGTTGCTCGTGTGTGTTTTCTTTTTGGTGTTATGTGTGAGGTAAGTGCTTTTGTGTTGTCTGGTTCTTTGTATGTCACATATGTTGCATCTATTGTGTTTGGTATTGTTTGCGTGACTGTGTATATTGTGTGATTTGTGTGTGGCTCTCTTGGTTACATGTACTGTGCTATGAGTCTGTGCTTTGCATGGTGTTTTACGTGTTGTGTTCTCAGTTGTGTTGGCGTTCTGTGTATGCTTTTCTGAGTGTGGTGTATGGTGTGTAGTTCGTTGTCCTTTATTTGACTGTTGAGAATGATGTTACTTATGTTTTATTTGACTGTTGAGAATGATGTTACTTATGTTGAACTTGTTTTGTGTGTGTGTTTGTATGTGTGTTGTGTATTTTCCCATATGCAGCCTGGATCTTCTCTGTGTGTGCACTATGTGGTATGTGTCCCTTTCTGTGCTGTGCATAGTGTGACAAATGTGTGTTGTATGTATGAGGTTTTCGATGAGTTGTGGATCGTGAGTGACTTGATTGACTTTCTCTCTGTGTGAGTATTTACATGTGGTACTGTGTGTTGTTTGCTTGTGTACGGATTTGGTCTTATTTCGTGTCTCTGTTGTGGAATGTGTGGCATCTGTGTTTTTGTGCATTATTTGCTGGGTGCGTTTGCGGACTTGAATGATTTGCTGCTTGGGAATATTTGGCGTAGGGATTTTGTATGTATGTGTGTTTGCTGTGATGTTTTCTTTCTGTGTTCGTCCAACTCTGTTTTATGAGTGTGGTGTATACTTTTGGATATGCTGTGTTTGCTTAGTGAGAATTTGTGCTTTGAATGTTCTTTGCTGTGATTGTGTTGTTTTGGTGATGTGCAGTGTGCGTACGGCACTGAGATTTACGTTTGTTGTGTAATACTGTAACTTCACTGTGTTGTCATTTTGTGTGTGCTGATATTGTTTTCTACAGCATTTCTCAGTTCCGTGTGCTTAAAAACGGTGTTGCTTACCCATTATTTTTGTTGTGTGTGTCTTGTGCTGTCTGTGTTTTGTATGTTTTGTCATTGGTCTGAGCTCTGTTGTGTCTGTTATGTGTTGTTCTAATACTGTGTTCTGTGTTGTGTGTGTATTTGTGACTTTTGTGGTCTGTGTGTTGAGTGCGTTATACATGTTTGCTGGGTGAGTTTAACGGTTGCATGTGCTGTGCATATGTGCTCTTGTGTTTTAAGTGGTGTGTGATATTTGTTTAGCACCCTGTGTGACCTGTGACCAAAATATTTGTGTGTGTTGTTTGTGAGTGTTGTACTTTCTGAATGGTACTGACTTTATGTGGGTATGCGTTTCTAAGTGTTGTTGCGTGTCTTTTGCATTGTGTGGGATATGTGGTTTTCCTCTATCGTACCCTTGCTTGTATGTGGTTCGCATGTGGTTTTGTATGTGCTGTGTGAGTTCTGTGTGTGTGACTTGATTTTTGTCTGGTTGTATTGGAGAGTTTGTCTCCGTTGTGTTTGTGATTGATGCGTGTAAGGAGAAATGTGTTCAATATGGCTGTTTGCGCTTTTTCAGATTGTGGATAATGTGAAGTGTGTTGACTCTGGTTGTGCTTTGTTAGTGATCCTCACTCTGTGTTCTGATTGTACTCTGTGAAATTTGTTTATGTATGTTATCTGCCTTTATGTGCTGTGAAGCGTGTGGTGTGCCTTGATAAGTGTGAACAGTTGTTTGCTGCAAGTTCCTGTGCACTGTTTTTTGTTGTCATAGTGGTCCAGTCAGAGCTTGTTGTATATCACTCCGTGCATTTTTGTTTTAAATGTGATGTTTTCTTTTGTATTTGAAGTGTTGTGTTCTTTCCGTTTTTTCTCTATTACAAGTTTTGTGATGGTGTTTGCTTGTGTGGTGTGTGTATGTTCTATGTTTCATCTGATATGCGCTGTGCTGTAGGTGTAGTGTGTTGTTTCTGTAGTGTGAGTATGGGAGCAAGTGATTTGTTGTGTTGTGTGATTGTGGATTTTGATTTGCGCAGTTTGGTGTGTGGTGTGTGTGATTGTGTGCTTGTGTTTTCTTTAATCTCTGGGTTTTGTGTGTTTTCTCTGTGTTGTGTGTTGCCTGTGTTGTGAAGAGTTTTGAATGAGATGTGTGTGGTTTACATACTTTGTTCTTTGTCTTGAATTTTTTCTGCGTGTTTTCGCTTTGGAGTTTTATGTGTGAGATATGTGTTTGTGTGTTGGGTGCACAATGTGGCTCTTTCTGTGTCATATCTACTGTATCTAGTGGGTTTCATTTTGTTTTCAATGTACTGTATGATGTGGGTATTGTGTGTGGCCCTCTGGGTCACATGTAGTGTGTGATGTGTCCATTCTTTGCATTGCTTGTAATGTATTGTGCTCTCAACTGTGCTGGTTTTCTGCACATGCTTCTCTGAGTGTGGTGTATGGTATTTGGTGGTTTTTCTGTTAATTTTGCCTTTTGTGCGTGGGTAGTTGTGTTGAAACTGTTATGTTTGTATTGTGTGTTTTCCATGGCTGGCTGATTTGGGCTTTGCGTGTGCTCTTTGTGATATGGCTCGGTTGCTGTATTGAGCATATTGATTGAAAAGTATGCTACTTGTGTCCTGACTTCATTGTTTTGTGGATAGTGTTACTATAGTGATTTTCTTTCCGAGTTTGTCTTTTTATCATGTGGTTCTGTGCATTGGCTGCTTGTGTTTGGATTTGGGTGTATTTTGGGTCTCTGTTGCAAAATGTGCATCATCTGTGTTATTCTGTGCTGTACCATGCGTTTTGTGTGGATTTGAATGATCTGCTGTTTTGGGATATGTTGTGTAGGGATTGGTTCGGTGTATCTTTGTTGTGATGTGTGCTTTCTGTGTATGCCCTATATTGTGTTTTCCGTGCGGTGCATTCTTTTCGGTTATGCTGTGTATGTTGTGAGGTAATTTATTTATTTGGAATGTACTTTGCTGTGGTTGTGCTGTTTAGGTTCTGTGATGTGTGCTTTTGTTCCTGAGTTCTCTGTTTGTTGTGTGATGCTGTGTGTCTTCAAGGTGTGGTCACTTTGTGCGTGCTGTAATAGTTTTGAATTGTTTATTCTAATTTCCATGTGTTTAGCAATGGGATTGTTTACCCATGGTTGTGTTGTGTGTTTTATTTTGTGATGTCTGTGTTGTACATGTTTGTTTGTGTTCTGAACTCTGTTGAGTCTGTTAATTATGTGTTGTTAATAACGTGTTCTGTGATGTGTGTGTTGTGTGCTTGGTTTATGGTGTCTTAGTTTTCTCTTCTGGGTGTTTAGTGTCTTGTACATATTTGCTGCATATGTTTTATGTTGAATAATCTGTTTATACGATGTGTGCGTGTATTGCATGAATGTGTGCTACATCTTGTTCATACTGTGTGACCTGTGACTGATCATTTTTGTGCGTTTTGTGCCCGAGAGTTGTACGATCGGAATTGAGATGCCTGTATGTCAATATGTGCTTCTTCACGTGTTTGTGTGTCTTTTCCATAGTGTGGGATATGTGTTGCCCAGGTCATTTCCTGGTTTGTGTGTGCTTGGCATGTGGTTTTGTTTGTGCTGTGAGCGTTTTGTCTATGTGATGTTATTTTAGCCTTTATATATTTGAGAGTTTCTCTCTGTTGGGCTTATGTTTTTTGTGTGTAACGAGGAATGTTAATGTGGGTCGTTGTGCTTTTCCGGGTTATGTGTGTAATGGGAAGTGTGTTGACACTGTCGTTGTGGTTGTAAGTGATCCTCACTGTGTATACTCTGGGAAAAGTCGTTCATGCCTATTATGTGCAGTTAAGTGCTATGATGTGTGTGGTGTGTGTTGATTATTGTGAAGATAGCTGTATTGCTGAGAGTTTGTGTGCATTCTATAATTTTGGTTTTACGGGTGGCCAGGCCAGGATTTGTTTTGTGTCAGTGTGTGTCTTGTGTGTTAAATGTTGTGTTGTTTCCTTTAGTGTGTGATGTGTTGTGTTTTGTGTGTTGTGTTGTTTTCCGTGTTTTGATTGTTCTGTTACATGTTTGTTACTGTGTGTGTTGTATGTGTTTGTTCTACGTGGTGTCTGGTTCTTTGCTGTGTGTGCAGTGGTATTTTTGGGCAAAGTGTACACGGCAGTGTGTTATTTGTGTTGTGTGATAGAATGTGCATTCTGGTTTGTGTGGCGTATTGGGCATACTTGTGTTATGTTTTCTTTTTTCTAAATTTTGTGTGTGTTCTCTCTGTTGTATGTTTGCTATGTTTTGTGATTTTGTGTGGGAAATGTGAGGGTAACATATATTGCTGTTCATTTTGTATGTTGCTCGTGTGTGTTTTCTTTTTGGTGTTATGTGTGAGGTAAGTGCTTTTGTGTTGTCTGGTTCTTTGTATGTCACATATGTTGCATCTATTGTGTTTGGTATTGTTTGCGTGACTGTGTATATTGTGTGATTTGTGTGTGGCTCTCTTGGTTACATGTACTGTGCTATGAGTCTGTGCTTTGCATGGTGTTTTACGTGTTGTGTTCTCAGTTGTGTTGGCGTTCTGTGTATGCTTTTCTGAGTGTGGTGTATGGTGTGTAGTTCGTTGTCCTTTATTTGACTGTTGAGAATGATGTTACTTATGTTTTATTTGACTGTTGAGAATGATGTTACTTATGTTGAACTTGTTTTGTGTGTGTGTTTGTATGTGTGTTGTGTATTTTCCCATATGCAGCCTGGATCTTCTCTGTGTGTGCACTATGTGGTATGTGTCCCTTTCTGTGCTGTGCATAGTGTGACAAATGTGTGTTGTATGTATGAGGTTTTCGATGAGTTGTGGATCGTGAGTGACTTGATTGACTTTCTCTCTGTGTGAGTATTTACATGTGGTACTGTGTGTTGTTTGCTTGTGTACGGATTTGGTCTTATTTCGTGTCTCTGTTGTGGAATGTGTGGCATCTGTGTTTTTGTGCATTATTTGCTGGGTGCGTTTGCGGACTTGAATGATTTGCTGCTTGGGAATATTTGGCGTAGGGATTTTGTATGTATGTGTGTTTGCTGTGATGTTTTCTTTCTGTGTTCGTCCAACTCTGTTTTATGAGTGTGGTGTATACTTTTGGATATGCTGTGTTTGCTGAGTGAGAATTTGTGCTTTGAATGTTCTTTGCTGTGATTGTGTTGTTTTGGTGATGTGCAGTGTGCGTACGGCACTGAGATTTACGTTTGTTGTGTAATACTGTAACTTCACTGTGTTGTCATTTTGTGTGTGCTGATATTGTTTTCTACAGTTTTCTCAGTTCCTTGTGCTTAAAAACGGTGTTGCTTACCCATTATTTTTGTTGTGTTTGTGTTGTGTTGTCTGTGTTGTGTATGTTTTGTCATTGGTCTGAGCTCTGTTGTGTCTGTTATGTGTTGTTCTAATACTGTGTTCTGTGTTGTGTGTGTATTTGTGACTTTTGTGGTCTGTGTGTTGAGTACATTATACATGTTTACTGGGTGAGTTTAACTGTTGCATATGCTGTGCGTATGTGCTCTTTGTGTTTTAAGTGGTGTGTGATATTTGTTTAGCACCCTGTGTGACCTTTGACCAAAATATTTGTGTGTGTTGTGTGTGAGTGTTGTACTTTCTGCATGGTACTGACTTTATGTGGGTATGTGTTTCTAAGTGTTGTTGCGTGTCTTTTGCATTGTGTGGGATATGCGGTTTTCCTCTATCGTACCCTTGCTTGTATGTGGTTCGCATGTGGTTTTGTATGTGCTGTGTGAGTTCTGTGTGTGTGCCTTGATTTTTGTCTGGTTGTATTGGAGAGTTTGTCTCCGTTGTGTTTGTGATTGATGCGTGTAATTAGAAATGTGTTCAATATGGCTGTTTGCGCTTTTTCAGATTGTGGATAATGTGAAGTGTGTTGACTCTGGTTGTGCTTTGTTAGTGATCCTCACTCTGTGTTCTGATTGTACTCTGTGAAATTTGTTTATGTATGTTATCTGCCTTTATGTGCTGTGAAGCGTGTGGTGTGCCTTGATAAGTGTGAACAGTTGTTTGCTGCAAGTTCCTGTGCACTGTTTTTTGTTGTCATAGTGGTCCAGTCAGAGCTTGTTGTATATCACTCCGTGCATTTTTGTTTTAAATGTGATGTTTTCTTTTGTATTTGAAGTGTTGTGTTCTTTCCGTTTTTTCTCTATTACAAGTTTTGTGATGGTGTTTGCTTGTGTGGTGTGTATATGTTCTATGTTTCATCTGATATGCGCTGTGCTGTAGGTGTAGTGTGTTGTTTCTGTAGTGTGAGTATGGGAGCAAGTGATTTGTTGTGTTGTGTGATTGTGGATTTTGATTTGCGCAGTTTGGTGTGTGGTGTGTGTGATTGTGTGCTTGTGTTTTCTTTAATCTCTTGGTTTTGTGTGTTTTCTCTGTGTTGTGTGTTGCCTGTGTTGTGAAGAGTTTTGAATGAGATGTGTGTGGTTTACATACTTTGTTCTTTGTCTTGAATTTTTTCTGCGTGTTTTCGCTTTGGAGTTTTATGTGTGAGATATGTGTTTGTGTGTTGGGTGCACAATGTGGCTCTTTCTGTGTCATATCTACTGTATCTAGTGGGTTTCATTTTGTTTTCAATGTACTATATGATGTGGGTATTGTGTGTGGCCCTCTGGGTCACATGTAGTGTGTGATGTGTCCATTCTTTGCATTGCTTGTAATGTATTGTGCTCTCAACTGTGCTGGTGTTCTGCACATGCTTCTCTGAGTGTGGTGTATGGTATTTGGTGGTTTTTCTGTTAATTTTGCCTTTTGTGCGTGGGTAGTTGTGTTGAAACTGTTATGTTTGTATTGTGTGTTTTCCATGGCTGGCTGATTTGGGCTTTGCGTGTGCTCTTTGTGATATGGCTCGGTTGCTGTATTGAGCATATTGATTGAAAAGTATGCTACTTGTGTCCTGACTTCATTGTTTTGTGGATAGTGTTACTATAGTGATTTTCTTTCCGAGTTTGTCTTTTTATCATGTGGTTCTGTGCATTGGCTGCTTGTGTTTGGATTTGGGTGTATTTTGGGTCTCTGTTGCAAAATGTGCATCATCTTTGTCATTTGGTGCTGTACCCTGTGTTTTGAGTGTGGATTTGAATGATCTGCTGTTTTGGAATATGTTGTGTAGGGATTGGTTCGGTGTGGCTTTGTTGTGATGTGTGCTTTCTGTGTATGCCCTATATTGTGTTTTCCGTGTGGTGCATTTTTTCGGCTATGCTGTGTATGTTGTGAGGTAATTTATGTATTTGGAATGTACTTTGCTGTGGTTGTGCTGTTTCGGTTCTGTGATGTGTACTTATGTTCCTGAGTTCTCTGTTTGTTGTGTGATGCTGTGTGTCTTCAAGGTGTGGTCACTTTGTGCGTGCTGTAATAGTTTTGAATTGTTTATTCTAATTTCCATGTGTTTAGCAATGGGATTGTTTACCCATGGTTGTGTTGTGTGTTTGTTTTGTGAAGTCTGTGTTGTACATGTTTGTTTGTGTTCTGAACTCTGTTGAGTCTGTTAATTATGTGTTGTTAATAACGTGTTCTGTGATGTGTGTGTTGTGTGCTTGGTTTATGGTGTCTTAGTTTTCTCTTCTGGTTGTTTAGTGTCTTGTACATATTTGCTGCATATGTTTTATGTTGAATAATCTGTGTAAACGTTGTGTGCGTGTATTGCATGAATGTGTGCTACATCTTGTGCATACTGTGTGACTTGTCACTGATCATTTTTGTGCGTTTTGTGCCCGAGAGTTGTACGTTCGGAATTGAGCTGCCTGTATGTCAATATGTGCTTCTTCACGTGTTTGTGTGTCTTTTCCATAGTGTGGGATATGTGTTGCCCAGGTCATTTCCTGGTTTGTGTGTGCTTGGCATGTGTTTTTGTATGTGCTGTGAGCGTTTTGTCTATGTGATGTTATTTTAGCCTTTATATATTTGAGAGTTTCTCTCTGTTGGGCTTCTGTTTTTTGTGTGTAACGAGAAATGTTAATGTGGGTCGTTGTGCTTTTCTGGGTTATGTGTGTAATGGGAAGTGTGTTGACACTGTGGTAGTGGTCGTAAGTGATCCTCACTGTGTATACTCTGGGAAAAGTCGTTCATGCCTATTATGTGCAGTTAAGTGCTATGATGTGTGTGGTGTGTGTTCATTATTGTGAAGATAGCTGTATTGCTGAGAGTTTGTGTGCATTCTATAATTTTGGTTTTACGGGTGGCCAGGCCAGGATTTGTTTTGTGTCAGTGTGTGTCTTGTGTGTTAAATGTTGTGTTGTTTCCTTTAGTGTGTGATGTGTTGTGTTTTGTGTGTTGTGTTGTTTTCCGTGTTTTGATTGTTCTGTTACATGTTTGTTATTGTGTGTGTTGTATGTGTATGTTCTACGTGGTGTCTGGTAATTTGCTGTGTGTGCAGTGGTATTTTTGTGCAAAGTGTACACGGCAGTGTGTTATTTGTGTTGTGTGATAGAATGTGCATTCTGGTTTGTGTGGCGTATTGGGCATTATTGTGTTATGTTTTCCTTTTTTCTAAATTTTGTGTGTGTTCTCTCTGTTGTGTGCTTGCTATGTTTTGTGAGTTTTGTGTGGGAAATGTGAGGGTAACATATATTGCTGTTCATTTTGTATGTTGCTCGTGTGTGTTCTCTTTTTGGTGTTATGTGTGCGGTAAGTGCTTTTGTGTTGTCTGGGTCTTTGTTTGTCCCATATGTTGCATCAATTGTGTTTGGTATTGTTTACGTGACTGTGTATCTTGTGTGTTTTGTGCGTGGCTCTCTTGGTTACATGTAGTGTGCTATGTGTCTGTGCTTTGCATGATGTTTTACGTGTTGTGTTCTCAGTTGTTTTGGCGTTCTGTGTATGCTTTTCTGAGTGTGGTGGATGGTGTGTAGTTCGTTGTCCTTTATTTGACTGTTGAGAATGATGTTACTTATGTTGAACTTGTTTTGTGTGTGTGTTTGTATGTGTGTTGTGTATTTTCCCATATGCAGCCTGGATCTTCTCTGTGTGTGCACTATGTGGTATTTGTCCCTTTCTGTGTTGTGCATAGTGTGACAAATGTGTGTTGTATGTATGAGGTTTACGATGAGTTGTGGATCGTGGGTGACTTGATTGACTTTCTCTCCGTGTGTGTCTTTACATGTGGTACTGTGTGTTTTTTGCTTGTGTACGGATTTGGTTTTATTTCGTGTCTCTGTTGTGGAATGTGTGGCATCTGTGTTATTGGGCAATTTTTGCTGGGTGCATTGGCGGACTTGAATGATTTGCTGCTTGGGGATATTTTGAATAGGGATTTTGTATGTATGTGTGTTTGCTGTGATGTTTTCTTTCTGTGTTCGTCCAACTCTGTTTTATGAGTGTGGTGTATACTTTTGGATGTGCTGTGTTTGCTGCGTGAGAATTTGTGTTTTGAATGTTCTTTGCTGTGATTGTGTTGTTTTGGTGGTGTGCAGTGTGCGTACGGCACTGAGTTTTACGTTTGTTGTGTAATACAGTGACTTCACTGTGTTGTCATTTTGTGTGTGCTGATATTGTTTTCTACAGCTTTTCTCAGTTCCGTGTGCTTAAAAACGGTGTCGCTTACCCATTATTTTTGTTGTGTGTGTTTTGTGTTGTCTGTGTTGTGTAAGTTTTTTCATTGGTCTGAGCTCTGTTGTGTCTGTTATGTGTTGTTCTGGTACTTTGTTCTGTGTTGTGTATTTGTGACTTTTGTGATCTGTGTGTTGAGTGCGTTATACATGTTTGCTGGGAGATTTTAACGGTTGCATATGCTGTGCATATGTGCTCTTTGTGTTTTAAGTTTTGTGTGATATTTGTTTAGCACCCTGTGTGACCTGTGACCAAAATATTTGTGTGTGTTGTGTGTGAGTGTTGTAATTTCTGCATGGTACTGACTTTATGTGGGTATGTGTTTCTAAGTGTTGTTGCGTGTCTTTTGCATTGTGTGTGATATGTGGGTTGCCTCTATCATACCCTTGCTTGTTTGTGGTTCGCATGTGGTTTTGTATGTGCTGTGTGAGTTCTGTGTGTGTGACTTGATTTTTGTCTGGTTGTATTGGAGAGTTTGTCTCCGTTGGGTTTGTGATTGATGCGTGTAATGAGAAATGTGTTGAATATGGCTGTTTGCGCTGTTTCAGATTGTGGATAATGTGAAGTGTGTTGACTCTGGTTGTGCTTTGTTAGTGATCCTCACTGTGTGTTCTGAATGTACACTGTGAAAGTTGTTTATGGATATTATCTGACTTTATGTGCTGTGAAGCGTGTTTTGTGCCTTGATAAGTGTGAACAGTTGTTTGCATCAAGTTCCTGTGCACTGTTTTTTGTTGTCATAATGGTCCAGTCAGGGCTTGATGTATATCACTCCATGCATTTTTGTTTTAAATGTGATGTTTTCTTTTGTATTTGAAGTGATGTGTTCTTACCATTTTTTCTCTATTACAGGTTTTCTGATGGTGTTTGCTTGTGTGGTGTGTGTATATTCTATGTTTCATCTGATATGCTCAGTGCTGTAGGTGTAGTGTGTTCTTTCTGTAGTGTGAGTACGGGAACAAGTGATTTGTTGTGTGATTGTGGATTTTGATTTGCGCAGTTTGGTGTGTGGTGTGTGTGATTGTGTGCTTGTGTTTTCTTTAATCTCTTGGTTTTGTGTGTTTTCTCTGTGTTGTGTGTTGCCTGTGTTGTGAAGAGTTTTGAATGAGATGTGTGTGGTTTACATACTTTGTTCTTTGTCTTGAATGTTTTCTGCGTGTTTTCGCTTTGGAGTTTTATGTGTGAGATATGTGTTTGTGTGTTGGGTGCACAATGTGGCTCTTTCTGTGTCATATCTACTGTATCTAGTGGGTTTCATTTTGTTTTCAATGTACTGTATGATGTGGGTATTGTGTGTGGCCCTCTGGGTCACATGTAGTGTGTGATGTGTCCATTCTTTGCATTGCTTGTAATGTATTGTGCTCTCAACTGTGCTGGTGTTCTGCACATGCTTCTCTGAGTGTGGTGTATGGTATTTGGTGGTTTTTCTGTTAATTTTGCCTTTTGTGCGTGGGTAGTTGTGTTGAAACTGTTATGTTTGTATTGTGTGTTTTCCATGGCTGGCTGATTTGGGCTTTGCGTGTGCTCTTTGTGATATGGCTCGGTTGCTGTATTGAGCATATTGATTGAAAAGTATGCTACTTGTGTCCTGACTTCATTGTTTTGTGGATAGTGTTACTATAGTGATTTTCTTTCCGAGTTTGTCTTTTTATCATGTGGTTCTGTGCATTGGCTGCTTGTGTTTGGATTTGGGTGTATTTTGGGTCTCTGTTGCAAAATGTGCATCATCTTTGTCATTTGGTGCTGTACCCTGTGTTTTGAGTGTGGATTTGAATGATCTGCTGTTTTGGAATATGTTGTGTAGGGATTGGTTCGGTGTGGCTTTGTTGTGATGTGTGCTTTCTGTGTATGCCCTATATTGTGTTTTCCGTGTGGTGCATTTTTTCGGCTATGCTGTGTATGTTGTGAGGTAATTTATGTATTTGGAATGTACTTTGCTGTGGTTGTGCTGTTTCGGTTCTGTGATGTGTACTTATGTTCCTGAGTTCTCTGTTTGTTGTGTGATGCTGTGTGTCTTCAAGGTGTGGTCACTTTGTGCGTGCTGTAATAGTTTTGAATTGTTTATTCTAATTTCCATGTGTTTAGCAATGGGATTGTTTACCCATGGTTGTGTTGTGTGTTTGTTTTGTGAAGTCTGTGTTGTACATGTTTGTTTGTGTTCTGAACTCTGTTGAGTCTGTTAATTATGTGTTGTTAATAACGTGTTCTGTGATGTGTGTGTTGTGTGCTTGGTTTATGGTGTCTTAGTTTTCTCTTCTGGTTGTTTAGTGTCTTGTACATATTTGCTGCATATGTTTTATGTTGAATAATCTGTGTAAACGTTGTGTGCGTGTATTGCATGAATGTGTGCTACATCTTGTGCATACTGTGTGACTTGTCACTGATCATTTTTGTGCGTTTTGTGCCCGAGAGTTGTACGTTCGGAATTGAGCTGCCTGTATGTCAATATGTGCTTCTTCACGTGTTTGTGTGTCTTTTCCATAGTGTGGGATATGTGTTGCCCAGGTCATTTCCTGGTTTGTGTGTGCTTGGCATGTGTTTTTGTATGTGCTGTGAGCGTTTTGTCTATGTGATGTTATTTTAGCCTTTATATATTTGAGAGTTTCTCTCTGTTGGGCTTCTGTTTTTTGTGTGTAACGAGAAATGTTAATGTGGGTCGTTGTGCTTTTCTGGGTTATGTGTGTAATGGGAAGTGTGTTGACACTGTGGTAGTTTTCGTAAGTGATCCTCACTGTGTATACTCTGGGAAAAGTCGTTCATGCCTATTATGTGCAGTTAAGTGCTATGATGTGTGTGGTGTGTGTTCATTATTGTGAAGATAGCTGTATTGCTGAGAGTTTGTGTGCATTCTATAATTTTGGTTTTACGGGTGGCCAGGCCAGGATTTGTTTTGTGTCAGTGTGTGTCTTGTGTGTTAAATGTTGTGTTGTTTCCTTTAGTGTGTGATGTGTTGTGTTTTGTGTGTTGTGTTGTTTTCCGTGTTTTGATTGTTCTGTTACATGTTTGTTATTGTGTGTGTTGTATGTGTATGTTCTACGTGGTGTCTGGTAATTTGCTGTGTGTGCAGTGGTATTTTTGTGCAAAGTGTACACGGCAGTGTGTTATTTGTGTTGTGTGATAGAATGTGCATTCTGGTTTGTGTGGCGTATTGGGCATTATTGTGTTATGTTTTCCTTTTTTCTAAATTTTGTGTGTGTTCTCTCTGTTGTGTGCTTGCTATGTTTTGTGAGTTTTGTGTGGGAAATGTGAGGGTAACATATATTGCTGTTCATTTTGTATGTTGCTCGTGTGTGTTCTCTTTTTGGTGTTATGTGTGCGGTAAGTGCTTTTGTGTTGTCTGGGTCTTTGTTTGTCCCATATGTTGCATCAATTGTGTTTGGTATTGTTTACGTGACTGTGTATCTTGTGTGTTTTGTGCGTGGCTCTCTTGGTTACATGTAGTGTGCTATGTGTCTGTGCTTTGCATGATGTTTTACGTGTTGTGTTCTCAGTTGTTTTGGCGTTCTGTGTATGCTTTTCTGAGTGTGGTGGATGGTGTGTAGTTCGTTGTCCTTTATTTGACTGTTGAGAATGATGTTACTTATGTTGAACTTGTTTTGTGTGTGTGTTTGTATGTGTGTTGTGTATTTTCCCATATGCAGCCTGGATCTTCTCTGTGTGTGCACTATGTGGTATTTGTCCCTTTCTGTGTTGTGCATAGTGTGACAAATGTGTGTTGTATGTATGAGGTTTACGATGAGTTGTGGATCGTGGGTGACTTGATTGACTTTCTCTCCGTGTGTGTCTTTACATGTGGTACTGTGTGTTTTTTGCTTGTGTACGGATTTGGTTTTATTTCGTGTCTCTGTTGTGGAATGTGTGGCATCTGTGTTATTGGGCAATTTTTGCTGGGTGCATTGGCGGACTTGAATGATTTGCTGCTTGGGGATATTTTGAATAGGGATTTTGTATGTATGTGTGTTTGCTGTGATGTTTTCTTTCTGTGTTCGTCCAACTCTGTTTTATGAGTGTGGTGTATACTTTTGGATGTGCTGTGTTTGCTGCGTGAGAATTTGTGTTTTGAATGTTCTTTGCTGTGATTGTGTTGTTTTGGTGGTGTGCAGTGTGCGTACGGCACTGAGTTTTACGTTTGTTGTGTAATACAGTGACTTCACTGTGTTGTCATTTTGTGTGTGCTGATATTGTTTTCTACAGCTTTTCTCAGTTCCGTGTGCTTAAAAACGGTGTCGCTTACCCATTATTTTTGTTGTGTGTGTTTTGTGTTGTCTGTGTTGTGTAAGTTTTTTCATTGGTCTGAGCTCTGTTGTGTCTGTTATGTGTTGTTCTGGTACTTTGTTCTGTGTTGTGTATTTGTGACTTTTGTGGTCTGTGTGTTGAGTGCGTTATACATGTTTGCTGGGATATTTTAACGGTTGCATATGCTGTGCATATGTGCTCTTTGTGTTTTAAGTTTTGTGTGATATTTGTTTAGCACCCTGTGTGACCTGTGACCAAAATATTTGTGTGTGTTGTGTGTGAGTGTTGTACTTTCTGCATGGTACTGACTTTATGTGGGTATGTGTTTCTAAGTGTTGTTGCGTGTCTTTTGCATTGTGTGTGATATGTGGGTTGCCTCTATCATACAATTGCTTGTGTGTGGTTCGCATGTGGTTTTGTATGTGCTGTGTGAGTTCTCTGTGTGTGACTTGATTTTTGTCTGGTTGTATTGGAGAGTTTGTCTCCGTTGGGTTTGTGATTGATGCGTGTAATGAGAAATGTGTTGAATATGGCTGTTTGCGCTGTTTCAGATTGTGGATAATGTGAAGTGTGTTGACTCTGGTTGTGCTTTGTTAGTGATCCTCACTGTGTGTTCTGAATGTACACTGTGAAAGTTGTTTATGGATATTATCTGACTTTATGTGCTGTGAAGCGTGTTTTGTGCCTTGATAAGTGTGAACAGTTGTTTGCATCAAGTTCCTGTGCACTGTTTTTTGTTGTCATAATGGTCCAGTCAGGGCTTGATGTATATCACTCCATGCATTTTTGTTTTAAATGTGATGTTTTCTTTTGTATTTGAAGTGATGTGTTCTTACCATTTTTTCTCTATTACAGGTTTTCTGATGGTGTTTGCTTGTGTGGTGTGTGTATATTCTATGTTTCATCTGATATGCTCAGTGCTGTAGGTGTAGTGTGTTCTTTCTGTAGTGTGAGTACGGGAACAAGTGATTTGTTGTGTGATTGTGGATTTTGATTTGCGCAGTTTGGTGTGTGGTGTGTGTGATTGTGTGCTTGTGTTTTCTTTAATCTCTTGGTTTTGTGTGTTTTCTCTGTGTTGTGTGTTGCCTGTGTTGTGAAGAGTTTTGAATGAGATGTGTGTGGTTTACATACTTTGTTCTTTGTCTTGAATGTTTTCTGCGTGTTTTCGCTTTGGAGTTTTATGTGTGAGATATGTGTTTGTGTGTTGGGTGCACAATGTGGCTCTTTCTGTGTCATATCTACTGTATCTAGTGGGTTTCATTTTGTTTTCAATGTACTGTATGATGTGGGTATTGTGTGTGGCCCTCTGGGTCACATGTAGTGTGTGATGTGTCCATTCTTTGCATTGCTTGTAATGTATTGTGCTCTCAACTGTGCTGGTGTTCTGCACATGCTTCTCTGAGTGTGGTGTATGGTATTTGGTGGTTTTTCTGTTAATTTTGCCTTTTGTGCGTGGGTAGTTGTGTTGAAACTGTTATGTTTGTATTGTGTGTTTTCCATGGCTCGCTGATTTGGGCTTTGCGTGTGCTCTTTGTGATATGGCTCGGTTGCTGTATTGAGCATATTGATTGAAAAGTATGTTACTTGTGTCCTGACTTCATTGTTTTGTGGATAGTGTTACTATAGTGATTTTCTTTCCGAGTTTGTCTTTTTATCATGTGGTTCTGTGCATTGGCTGCTTGTGTTTGGATTTGGGTGTATTTTGGGTCTCTGTTGCAAAATGTGCATCATCTTTGTCATTTGGTGCTGTACCCTGTGTTTTGAGTGTGGATTTGAATGATCTGCTCTTTTGGAATATGTTGTGTAGGGATTGGTTCGGTGTGGCTTTGTTGTGATGTGTGCTTTCTGTGTATGCCCTATATTGTGTTTTCCGTGTGGTGCATTTTTTCGGCTATGCTGTGTATGTTGTGAGGTAATTTATGTATTTGGAATGTACTTTGCTGTGGTTGTGCTGTTTCGGTTCTGTGATGTGTGCTTATGTTCCTGAGTTCTCTGTTTGTTGTGTGATGCTGTGTGTCTTCAAGGTGTGGTCACTTTGTGCGTGCTGTAATAGTTTTGAATTGTTTATTCTAATTTCCATGTGTTTAGCAATGGGATTGTTTACCCATGGTTGTGCTGTGTGTTTGTTTTGTGAAGTCTGTGTTGTACATGTTTGTTTGTGTTCTGAACTCTGTTGAGTCTGTTAATTATGTGTTGTTAATAACGTGTTCTGTGATGTGTGTGTTGTGTGCTTGGTTTATGGTGTCTTAGTTTTCTCTTCTGGTTGTTTAGTGTCTTGTACATATTTGCTGCATATGTTTTATGTTGAATAATCTGTGTAAACGTTGTGTGCGTGTATTGCATGAATGTGTGCTACATCTTGTGCATACTGTGTGACTTGTCACTGATCATTTTTGTGCGTTTTGTGCCCGAGAGTTGTACGTTCGGAATTGAGCTGCCTGTATGTCAATATGTGCTTCTTCACGTGTTTGTGTGTCTTTTCCATAGTGTGGGATATGTGTTGCCCAGGTCATTTCCTGGTTTGTGTGTGCTTGGCATGTGTTTTTGTATGTGCTGTGAGCGTTTTGTCTATGTGATGTTATTTTAGCCTTTATATATTTGAGAGTTTCTCTCTGTTGGGCTTCTGTTTTTTGTGTGTAACGAGAAATGTTAATGTGAGTCGTTGTGCTTTTCTGGGTTATGTGTGTAATGGGAAGTGTGTTGACACTGTGGTAGTGGTCGTAAGTGATCCTCACTGTGTATACTCTGGGAAAAGTCGTTCATGCCTATTATGTGCAGTTAAGTGCTATGATGTGTGTGGTGTGTGTTCATTATTGTGAAGATAGCTGTATTGCTGAGAGTTTGTGTGCATTCTATAATTTTGGTTTTACGGGTGGCCAGGCCAGGATTTGTTTTGTGTCAGTGTGTGTCTTGTGTGTTAAATGTTGTGTTGTTTCCTTTAGTGTGTGATGTGTTGTATTTTGTGTGTTGTGTTGTTTTCCGTGTTTTGATTGTTCTGTTACATGTTTGTTATTGTGTGTGTTGTATGTGTATGTTCTACGTGGTGTCTGGTACTTTGCTGTGTGTGCAGTGGTATTTTTGTGCAAAGTGTACACGGCAGTGTGTTATTTGTGTTGTGTGATAGAATGTGCATTCTGGTTTGTGTGGTGTATTGGGCATTATTGTGTTATGTTTTCCTTTTTTCTAAATTTTGTGTGTGTTCTCTCTGTTGTGTGCTTGCTATGTTTTGTGAGTTTTGTGTGGGAAATGTGAGGGTAACATATATTGCTGTTCATTTTGTATGTTGCTCGTGTGTGTTCTCTTTTTGGTGTTATGTGTGCGGTAAGTGCTTTTGTGTTGTCTGGGTCTTTGTTTGTCCCATATGTTGCATCAATTGTGTTTGGTATTGTTTACGTGACTGTGTATCTTGTGTGTTTTGTGCGTGGCTCTCTTGGTTACACGTAGTGTGCTATGTGTCTGTGCTTTGCATGGCGTTTTACGTGTTGTGTTCTCAGTTGTTTTGGCGTTCTGTGTATGCTTTTCTGAGTGTGGTGGATGGTGTGTAGTTCGTTGTCCTTTATTTGACTGTTGAGAATGATGTTACTTATGTTGAACTTGTTTTGTGTGTGTGTTTGTATGTGTGTTGTGTATTTTCCCATATGCAGCCTGGATCTTCTCTGTGTGTGCACTATGTGGTATTTGTCCCTTTCTGTGTTGTGCACAGTGTGCAAATGTGTGTTGTATGTATGAGGTTTACGATGAGTTGTGGATCGTGGGTGACTTGATTGACTTTCTCTCCGTGTGTGTCTTTACATGTGGTACTGTGTGTTTTTTGCTTGTGTACGGATTTGGTTTTATTTCGTGTCTCTGTTGTGGAATGTGTGGCATCTGTGTTATTGGGCAATTTTTGCTGGGTGCATTGGCGGACTTGAATGATTTGCTGCTTGGGGATATTTTGAATAGGGATTTTGTATGTATGTGTGTTTGCTGTGATGTTTTCTTTCTGTGTTCGTCCAACTCTGTTTTATGAGTGTGGTGTATACTTTTTTATGTGCTGTGTTTGCTGCGTGAGAATTTGTGTTTTGAATGTTCTTTGCTGTGATTGTGTTGTTTTGGTGGTGTGCAGTGTGCGTACGGCACTGAGTTTTACGTTTGTTGTGTAATACAGTGACTTCACTGTGTTGTCATTTTGTGTGTGCTGATATTGTTTTCTACAGCTTTTCTCAGTTCCGTGTGCTTAAAAACGGTGTCGCTTACCCATTATTTTTGTTGTGTGTGTTTTGTGTTGTCTGTGTTGTGTAAGTTTTTTCATTGGTCTGAGCTCTGTTGTGTCTGTTATGTGTTGTTCTGGTACTTTGTTCTGTGTTGTGTATTTGTGACTTTTGTGATCTGTGTGTTGAGTGCGTTATACATGTTTGCTGGGAGATTTTAACGGTTGCATATGCTGTGCATATGTGCTCTTTGTGTTTTAAGTTTTGTGTGATATTTGTTTAGCACCCTGTGTGACCTGTGACCAAAATATTTGTGTGTGTTGTGTGTGAGTGTTGTAATTTCTGCATGGTACTGACTTTATGTGGGTATGTGTTTCTAAGTGTTGTTGCGTGTCTTTTGCATTGTGTGTGATATGTGGGTTGCCTCTATCATACCCTTGCTTGTTTGTGGTTCGCATGTGGTTTTGTATGTGCTGTGTGAGTTCTGTGTGTGTGACTTGATTTTTGTCTGGTTGTATTGGAGAGTTTGTCTCCGTTGGGTTTGTGATTGATGCGTGTAATGAGAAATGTGTTGAATATGGCTGTTTGCGCTGTTTCAGATTGTGGATAATGTGAAGTGTGTTGACTCTGGTTGTGCTTTGTTAGTGATCCTCACTGTGTGTTCTGAATGTACACTGTGAAAGTTGTTTATGGATATTATCTGACTTTATGTGCTGTGAAGCGTGTTTTGTGCCTTGATAAGTGTGAACAGTTGTTTGCATCAAGTTCCTGTGCACTGTTTTTTGTTGTCATAATGGTCCAGTCAGGGCTTGATGTATATCACTCCATGCATTTTTGTTTTAAATGTGATGTTTTCTTTTGTATTTGAAGTGATGTGTTCTTACCATTTTTTCTCTATTACAGGTTTTCTGATGGTGTTTGCTTGTGTGTTGTGTGTATATTCTATGTTTCATCTGATATGCTCAGTGCTGTAGGTGTAGTGTGTTCTTTCTGTAGTGTGAGTACGGGAACAAGTGATTTGTTGTGTGATTGTGGATTTTGATTTGCGCAGTTTGGTGTGTGGTGTGTGTGATTGTGTGCTTGTGTTTTCTTTAATCTCTTGGTTTTGTGTGTTTTCTCTGTGTTGTGTGTTGCCTGTGTTCTGAAGAGTTTTGAATGAGATGTGTGTGGTTTACATACTTTGTTCTTTGTCTTGAATGTTTTCTGCGTGTTTTCGCTTTGGAGTTTTATGTGTGAGATATGTGTTTGTGTGTTGGGTGCACAATGTGGCTCTTTCTGTGTCATATCTACTGCATCTAGAGGGTTTCATTTTGTTTTCAATGTACTGTATGATGTGTGTATTGACCCTCTGGGTCACATGTAGTGTGTGATGTGTCCATTCTTTGCATTGCTTGTAATGTATTGTGCTCTCAACTGTGCTGGTGTTCTGAAAATGCTTCTCTGAGTGTGGTGTATGGTATTTGGTGGTTTTTCTGTTAATTTTGCCTTTTGTGCGTGGGTAGATGTTTTGAAACTGTTATGTTTGTATTGTGTGTTTTCCATGTGCTGGCTGATTCGGGCTTTGTGTGTGCTCTTTGTGATATGGCTCGGTTGCTGTATTGAGCATATTGATTGAAAAGTATGTTACTTGTGTCCTGACTTCATTGTATTGTGGATAGTGTGACTATAGTGATTTTCTTTCCGAGTTGGTCTTTTTATCATGTGTTTCTGTGCGTTTGCTGCTTGTGTTTGGATTTGGGTGTATTTTGGGTCTCTGTTGCAAAATGTGCATCATCTGTGTCATTTGGTGCTGTACCCTGTGTTTTGAGTGTGGATTTGAATGATCTGCTGTTTTGGGATATGTTGTGTAGGGATTGGTTCGGTATGGCTTTGTTTTGATGTGTGCTTTCTGTGTATGCCCTATATTGTGTTTTCCGTGCGGTGCGTTCTTTTCGGTTATGCTGTGTATGTTGTGAGGTAATTTGTGTATTTGGAATGTACTTTGCTGTGGTTGTGCTGTTTTGGTTCTGTGATGTGTGCTTCTGTTCCTGAGTTCTCCGTTTGTTGTGTGAAGCTTTGTGTCTTCAACGTGTGGTCACTTTGTGCGTGCTGTAATAGTTTTGTATTGTTTATTCTAATTTCCATGTGTTTAGCAATGGGATGGTTTACCCATCGTTGTGTTGTGTGTTTGTTGTGTGCAGTCTGTGTTGTACATGTTTGTTTGTGTTCTGAACTCTGTTGAGTCTGTTAATTATGTGTTGTTAATAACGTGTTCTGTGATGTGTGTGTTGTGTGCTTGGTTTATGGTGTCTTAGTTTTCTCTTCTGGGTGTTTAGTGTGTTGTACATATTTGCTTCATATGTTTTATGTTGAATAATCTGTGTATACGTTGTGTGCGTGTATTGCATGAATGTGTGCTACATCTTGTGCATACTGTGTGACCTGTGACTGATCATTTTTGTGCGTTTTGTGCCCGAGAGTTGTACGTTCGGAATTGAGCTGCCTGTATGTCAATATGTGCTTCTTCACGTGTTTGTGTGTCTTTTCCATAGTGTGGGATATGTGTTGCCCAGGTCATTTCCTGGTTTGTGTGTGCTTGGCATGTGTTTTTGTATGTGCTGTGAGCGTTTTGTCTATGTGATGTTATTTTAGCCTTTATATATTTGAGAGTTTCTCTCTGTTGGGCTTCTGTTTTTTGTGTGTAACGAGGAATGTTAATGTGGGTCGTTGTGCTTTTCCGGGTTATGTGTGTAATGGGAAGTGTGTTGACACTGTGGTTGTGGTCGTAAGTGATCCTCACTGTGTATACTCTGGGAAAAGTCGTTCATGACTATTATGTGCAGTTAAGTGCTTTGATGTGTGTGGTGTGTGTTGATTATTGTGAAGATAGCTGTATTGCTGAGAGTTTGTGTGCATTCTATAATTTTGGTTTTACGGGTGGCCAGGCCAGGATTTGTTTTGTGTCAGTGTGTGTCTTGTGTGTTAAATGTTGTGTTGTTTCCTTTAGTGTGTGATGTGTTGTGTTTTGTGTGTTGTGTTGTTTTCCGTGTTTTGTCTGTTCTGTTACACGTTTGTTATTGTGTGTGTGGTATGTGTATGTTCTACGTGGTGTCTTTTTCTTTGCTGTGTGTGCAGTGGTATTTTTGTGCAAATTGTACACGGCAGTGTGTTATTTGTGTTGTGTGATAGAATGTGCATTCTGGTTTGTGTGGTTTTTTTTGGCATTATTGTGTTATGTTTTCCTTTTTTCTAAATTTTGTGTGTGTTCTCTCTGTTGTGTGTTTGCTATGTTTTGTGAGTTTTGTGTGGGAAATATGAGGGTAACATACATTACTGTTCATTTGGTATGTTGTTCGTGTGTGTTCTCTTTTTGGTGTTATGTGTGAGGTAAGTGCTTTTGTGTTGTCTGGGTCTCAGTATGTCACATATGTTGCATCTATTGTGTTTGGTATTGTTTACGTGACTGTGTATCTTGTGTGTTTTGTGCGTGGCTCTCTTGGTTACATGTAGTGTGCTATGTGTCTGTGCTTTGCATGGTGTTTTACGTGTTGTGTTCTCAGTTGTGTTGGCGTTCTGTGTATGCTTTTCTGAGTGTGGTGTATGGTGTGTAGTTCGTTGTCCTTTATTTGACTGTTGAGAATGATGTTACTTATGTTGAACTTGTTTTGTGTTTGTGTTTGTATGTGTGTTGTGTATTTTCCCATATGCAGCCTGGATCTTCTCCGTGTGTGCACTATGTGGTATTTGTCCCTTTCTGTGTTGTGCATAGTGTGACAAATGTGTGTGGTATGTATGAGGTTTTCGATGAGTTGTGGATCGTGGGTGACTTGATTGACTTTCTCTCTGTGTGTGTCTTTACATATGGTACTGTGTGTTGTTTGCTTGTGTACGGATTTGGTTTTATTTCGTGTCTCTGTTGTGGAATGTATGGCATTTGTGTTATTGTGCATTATTTGCTGGGTGCCTTGGCGGACTTGAATGATTTGCTGCTTGGGGATATTTTGCGTAGGGATTTTGTATATATGTGTGTTTGCTGTGATGTTTTCTTTCTGTGTTCGTCCAACTCTGTTTAATGAGTGTGGTGTATAATTTTGGATATGCTGTGTTTGCTGCGTGAGAATTTGTGTTTTGAATGTTCTTTGCTGTGATTGTGTTGTTTTGGTGGTGTGCAATGTGCGTACGGCACTGAGTTTTACGTTTGTTGTGTAATACTGTGACTTCACTGTGTTGTCATTTTGTGTGTGCTGATATTGTTTTCTACAGTTTTTCTCAATTCCGTGTGCTTAAAAACGGTGTTGCTTACCCATTATTTTTGATTTGTGTGTGTGTTGTTTTGTCTGTGTTGTGTATGTTTTGTCATTGGTCTGAGCTCTGTTGTGTCTGTTATGTGTTGTTCTGATACTGTGTTCTGTGTTGTGTTTATTTGTGACTTTTGTGGTCTGTGTGTTGAGTGCGTTATACATGTTTGCTGGGTGAGTTTAACGGTTGCATATGCTGTGTATATGTGCTCTTTGTGTTTTAAGTGGTGTGTGATATTTGTTTAGCACCCTGTGTGACCTGTGACCAAAATATTTGTGTGTGTTGTGTGTGAGTGTTGTAATTTCTGCATGGTACTGACTTTATGTGGGTATGTGTTTCTAAGTGTTGTTGCGTGTCTTTTGCATTGTGTGTGATATGTGGGTTGCCTCTATCATACCCTTGCTTGTTTGTGGTTCGCATGTGGTTTTGTATGTGCTGTGTGAGTTCTGTGTGTGTGACTTGATTTTTGTCTGGTTGTATTGGAGAGTTTGTCTCCGTTGGGTTTGTGATTGATGCGTGTAATGATAAATGTGTTGAATATGGCTGTTTGCGCTGTTTCAGATTGTGGATAATGTGAAGTGTGTTGACTCTGGTTGTGCTTTGTTAGTGATCCTCACTGTGTGTTCTGAAGGTACTCTTTGAAAGTTGTTTATGGATATTATCTGCCTTTATGTGCTGTGAAGCGTGTGGTGTGCCTTGATAAGTGTGAACAGATGTTTGCGGCAAGTTCCTGTGCACTGTTTTTTGTTGTCATAATGGTCCAGTCAGGGCTTGTTTTATATCACTCCGTGAATTTTTGTTTTAAATGTGATGTTTTCTTTTGTATTTGAAGTGTTGTGTTCTTACCGTTTTTTCTCTATTACAGGTTTTCTGATGGTGTTTGCTTGTGTGGTGTGTGTATGTTCTATGTTTCATCTGATATGCTCAGTGCTGTAGTTGTAGTGTGTTGTTTCTGTAGTGGGAGTATGGGAACAAGTGATTTGTTGTGTGATTGTGGATTTTGATTTGCGCAGTTTGGTGTGTGGTGTGTGCTATTGTGTGCTTGTGTTTTCTTTAATCTCTGGGTTTTGTATGTTTTCTCTGTGTTGTGTGTGGCCTGTGTTGTGAAGAGTTTTGAATGAGATGTGTGTGGTTTACATACTTTGTTCTTTGTCTTGAATGTTTTCTGCGTGCTTTCTCTTTGGAGTTTTATGTGTGAGATATGTGTTTGTGTGTTGGGTGCACAATGTGGCTCTTTCTGTGTCATATCTACTGCATCTATAGGGTTTCATTTTGTTTTCAATGTACTGTATGATGTGTGTATTGTGTGTGGCCCTCTGGGTCACATGTAGTGTTTGATGTGTCCATTCTTTGCATTGCTTTTAATGTATTGTGCTCTCAACTGTGCTGGTGTTCTGCACATGCTTCTCTGAGTGTGGTGTATGGTATTTGGTGGTTTTTCTGTTAATTTTGCCTTTTGTGCGTGGGTAGTTGTGTTGAAACTGTTATGTTTGTATTGTGCGTTTTCCATGTGCTGGCTGATTCGGGCTTTGTGTGTGCTCTTTGTGATATGGCTCAGTTGCTGTATTGAGCATATTGATTGAAAAGTATGTTACTTGTGTCCTGACTTCATTGTTTTGTGGATAGTGTTACTATAGTGATTTTCTTTCCGAGTTTGTCTTTTTATCATGCGGTTCTGTGCATTGGCTGCTTGTGTTTGGATTTGGGTGTATTTTAATTCTCTGTTGCAAAATGTGCATCATCTGTGTCATTTGGTGCTGTACCCTGTGTTTTGTGTGTGGATTTGAATGAACTGCTGTTTTGGGATATGTTGCTTAGGTATTGGTTCGGTGTGGCTTTGTTGTGATGTGTGCATTCTGTGTATGCCCTATATTGTGTTTTCCGTGCGGTGCAATCTTTTCGGTTATGCTGTGTATGTTGTGAGGTAATTTGTGTATTTGGAATGTACTTTGCTGTGGTTGTGCTGTTTTGGTTCTGTGATGTGTGCTTCTGTTCCTGAGTTCTCCGTTTGTTGTGTGATGCTTTGTGTCTTCAACGTGTGGTCACTTTGTGCGTGCTGTAATAGTTTTGAATTGTTTATTCTAATTTCCATGTGTTTAGCAATGGCATGGTATACCCATCGTTGTGTTGTGTGTTTGTTGTGTGAAGTCTGTGTTGTACATGTTTGTTTGTGTTCTGAACTCTGTTGAGTCTGTTAATTATGTGTTTTTAATAACGTGGTCTGTGATGTGTGTGTTGTGTGCTTGGTTTATGGTGTGTTAGTTTTCTCTTCTGGGTGTTTAGTGTGTTGTACATATTTGCTTCATATGTTTTATGTTGAATAATCTGTGTATACGTTGTGTGCGTGTATTGCATGAATGTGTGCTACATCTTGTGCATACTGTGTGACCTGTGACTGATCATTTTTGTGCGTTTTGTGCCCGAGAGTTGTACGTTCGGAATTGAGCTGCCTGTATGTCAATATGTGCTTCTTCACGTGTTTGTGTGTCTTTTCCATAGTGTGGGATATGTGTTGCCCAGGTCATTTCCTGGTTTGTGTGTGCTTGGCATGTGTTTTTGTATGTGCTGTGAGCGTTTTGTCTATGTGATGTTATTTTAGCCTTTATATATTTGAGAGTTTCTCTCTGTTGGGCTTCTGTTTTTTGTGTGTAACGAGGAATGTTAATGTGGGTCGTTGTGCTTTTCCGGGTTATGTGTGTAATGGGAAGTGTGTTGACACTGTGGTTGTGGTCGTAAGTGATCCTCACTGTGTATACTCTGGGAAAAGTCGTTCATGACTATTATGTGCAGTTAAGTGCTTTGATGTGTGTGGTGTGTGTTGATTATTGTGAAGATAGCTGTATTGCTGAGAGTTTGTGTGCATTCTATAATTTTGGTTTTACGGGTGGCCAGGCCAGGATTTGTTTTGTGTCAGTGTGTGTCTTGTGTGTTAAATGTTGTGTTGTTTCCTTTAGTGTGTGATGTGTTGTGTTTTGTGTGTTGTGTTGTTTTCCGTGTTTTGTCTGTTCTGTTACACGTTTGTTATTGTGTGTGTGGTATGTGTATGTTCTACGTGGTGTCTTTTTCTTTGCTGTGTGTGCAGTGGTATTTTTGTGCAAATTGTACACGGCAGTGTGTTATTTGTGTTGTGTGATAGAATGTGCATTCTGGTTTGTGTGGTTTTTTTTGGCATTATTGTGTTATGTTTTCCTTTTTTCTAAATTTTGTGTGTGTTCTCTCTGTTGTGTGTTTGCTATGTTTTGTGAGTTTTGTGTGGGAAATATGAGGGTAACATACATTACTGTTCATTTGGTATGTTGTTCGTGTGTGTTCTCTTTTTGGTGTTATGTGTGAGGTAAGTGCTTTTGTGTTGTCTGGGTCTCAGTATGTCACATATGTTGCATCTATTGTGTTTGGTATTGTTTACGTGACTGTGTATCTTGTGTGTTTTGTGCGTGGCTCTCTTGGTTACATGTAGTGTGCTATGTGTCTGTGCTTTGCATGGTGTTTTACGTGTTGTGTTCTCAGTTGTGTTGGCGTTCTGTGTATGCTTTTCTGAGTGTGGTGTATGGTGTGTAGTTCGTTGTCCTTTATTTGACTGTTGAGAATGATGTTACTTATGTTGAACTTGTTTTGTGTTTGTGTTTGTATGTGTGTTGTGTATTTTCCCATATGCAGCCTGGATCTTCTCCGTGTGTGCACTATGTGGTATTTGTCCCTTTCTGTGTTGTGCATAGTGTGACAAATGTGTGTGGTATGTATGAGGTTTTCGATGAGTTGTGGATCGTGGGTGACTTGATTGACTTTCTCTCTGTGTGTGTCTTTACATATGGTACTGTGTGTTGTTTGCTTGTGTACGGATTTGGTTTTATTTCGTGTCTCTGTTGTGGAATGTGTGGCATTTGTGTTATTGTGCATTATTTGCTGGGTGCCTTGGCGGACTTGAATGATTTGCTGCTTGGGGATATTTTGCGTAGGGATTTTGTATATATGTGTGTTTGCTGTGATGTTTTCTTTCTGTGTTCGTCCAACTCTGTTTAATGAGTGTGGTGTATAATTTTGGATATGCTGTGTTTGCTGCGTGAGAATTTGTGTTTTGAATGTTCTTTGCTGTGATTGTGTTGTTTTGGTGGTGTGCAATGTGCGTACGGCACTGAGTTTTACGTTTGTTGTGTAATACTGTGACTTCACTGTGTTGTCATTTTGTGTGTGCTGATATTGTTTTCTACAGTTTTTCTCAATTCCGTGTGCTTAAAAACGGTGTTGCTTACCCATTATTTTTGATTTGTGTGTGTGTTGTTTTGTCTGTGTTGTGTATGTTTTGTCATTGGTCTGAGCTCTGTTGTGTCTGTTATGTGTTGTTCTGATACTGTGTTCTGTGTTGTGTGTGTATTTGTGACTTTTGTGGTCTGTGTGTTGAGTGCGTTATACATGTTTGCTGGGTGAGTTTAACGGTTGCATATGCTGTGTATATGTGCTCTTTGTGTTTTAAGTGGTGTGTGATATTTGTTTAGCACCCTGTGTGACCTGTGACCAAAATATTTGTGTGTGTTGTGTGTGAGTGTTGTAATTTCTGCATGGTACTGACTTTATGTGGGTATGTGTTTCTAAGTGTTGTTGCGTGTCTTTTGCATTGTGTGTGATATGTGGGTTGCCTCTATCATACCCTTGCTTGTTTGTGGTTCGCATGTGGTTTTGTATGTGCTGTGTGAGTTCTGTGTGTGTGACTTGATTTTTGTCTGGTTGTATTGGAGAGTTTGTCTCCGTTGGGTTTGTGATTGATGCGTGTAATGATAAATGTGTTGAATATGGCTGTTTGCGCTGTTTCAGATTGTGGATAATGTGAAGTGTGTTGACTCTGGTTGTGCTTTGTTAGTGATCCTCACTGTGTGTTCTGAAGGTACTCTTTGAAAGTTGTTTATGGATATTATCTGCCTTTATGTGCTGTGAAGCGTGTGGTGTGCCTTGATAAGTGTGAACAGATGTTTGCGGCAAGTTCCTGTGCACTGTTTTTTGTTGTCATAATGGTCCAGTCAGGGCTTGTTTTATATCACTCCGTGAATTTTTGTTTTAAATGTGATGTTTTCTTTTGTATTTGAAGTGTTGTGTTCTTACCGTTTTTTCTCTATTACAGGTTTTCTGATGGTGTTTGCTTGTGTGGTGTGTGTATGTTCTATGTTTCATCTGATATGCTCAGTGCTGTAGTTGTAGTGTGTTGTTTCTGTAGTGGGAGTATGGGAACAAGTGATTTGTTGTGTGATTGTGGATTTTGATTTGCGCAGTTTGGTGTGTGGTGTGTGCTATTGTGTGCTTGTGTTTTCTTTAATCTCTGGGTTTTGTATGTTTTCTCTGTGTTGTGTGTGGCCTGTGTTGTGAAGAGTTTTGAATGAGATGTGTGTGGTTTACATACTTTGTTCTTTGTCTTGAATGTTTTCTGCGTGCTTTCTCTTTGGAGTTTTATGTGTGAGATATGTGTTTGTGTGTTGGGTGCACAATGTGGCTCTTTCTGTGTCATATCTACTGCATCTATAGGGTTTCATTTTGTTTTCAATGTACTGTATGATGTGTGTATTGTGTGTGGCCCTCTGGGTCACATGTAGTGTTTGATGTGTCCATTCTTTGCATTGCTTTTAATGTATTGTGCTCTCAACTGTGCTGGTGTTCTGCACATGCTTCTCTGAGTGTGGTGTATGGTATTTGGTGGTTTTTCTGTTAATTTTGCCTTTTGTGCGTGGGTAGTTGTGTTGAAACTGTTATGTTTGTATTGTGCGTTTTCCATGTGCTGGCTGATTCGGGCTTTGTGTGTGCTCTTTGTGATATGGCTCAGTTGCTGTATTGAGCATATTGATTGAAAAGTATGTTACTTGTGTCCTGACTTCATTGTTTTGTGGATAGTGTTACTATAGTGATTTTCTTTCCGAGTTTGTCTTTTTATCATGCGGTTCTGTGCATTGGCTGCTTGTGTTTGGATTTGGGTGTATTTTAATTCTCTGTTGCAAAATGTGCATCATCTGTGTCATTTGGTGCTGTACCCTGTGTTTTGTGTGTGGATTTGAATGAACTGCTGTTTTGGGATATGTTGCGTAGGTATTGGTTCGGTGTGGCTTTGTTGTGATGTGTGCATTCTGTGTATGCCCTATATTGTGTTTTCCGTGCGGTGCAATCTTTTCGGTTATGCTGTGTATGTTGTGAGGTAATTTGTGTATTTGGAATGTACTTTGCTGTGGTTGTGCTGTTTTGGTTCTGTGATGTGTGCTTCTGTTCCTGAGTTCTCCGTTTGTTGTGTGATGCTTTGTGTCTTCAACGTGTGGTCACTTTGTGCGTGCTGTAATAGTTTTGAATTGTTTATTCTAATTTCCATGTGTTTAGCAATGGCATGGTATACCCATCGTTGTGTTGTGTGTTTGTTGTGTGAAGTCTGTGTTGTACATGTTTGTTTGTGTTCTGAACTCTGTTGAGTCTGTTAATTATGTGTTTTTAATAACGTGTTCTGTGATGTGTGTGTTGTGTGCTTGGTTTATGGTGTGTTAGTTTTCTCTTCTGGGTGTTTAGTGTGTTGTACATATTTGCTTCATATGTTTTATGTTGAATAATCTGTGTATACGTTGTGTGCGTGTATTGCATGAATGTGTGCTACATCTTGTGCATACTGTGTGACCTGTGACTGATCATTTTTGTGCGTTTTGTGCCCGAGAGTTGTACGTTCGGAATTGAGCTGCCTGTATGTCAATATGTGCTTCTTCACGTGTTTGTGTGTCTTTTCCATAGTGTGGGATATGTGTTGCCCAGGTCATTTCCTGGTTTGTGTGTGCTTGGCATGTGTTTTTGTATGTGCTGTGAGCGTTTTGTCTATGTGATGTTATTTTAGCCTTTATATATTTGAGAGTTTCTCTCTGTTGGGCTTCTGTTTTTTGTGTGTAACGAGGAATGTTAATGTGGGTCGTTGTGCTTTTCCGGGTTATGTGTGTAATGGGAAGTGTGTTGACACTGTGGTTGTGGTCGTAAGTGATCCTCACTGTGTATACTCTGGGAAAAGTCGTTCATGACTATTATGTGCAGTTAAGTGCTTTGATGTGTGTGGTGTGTGTTGATTATTGTGAAGATAGCTGTATTGCTGAGAGTTTGTGTGCATTCTATAATTTTGGTTTTACGGGTGGCCAGGCCAGGATTTGTTTTGTGTCAGTGTGTGTCTTGTGTGTTAAATGTTGTGTTGTTTCCTTTAGTGTGTGATGTGTTGTGTTTTGTGTGTTGTGTTGTTTTCCGTGTTTTGTCTGTTCTGTTACACGTTTGTTATTGTGTGTGTGGTATGTGTATGTTCTACGTGGTGTCTTTTTCTTTGCTGTGTGTGCAGTGGTATTTTTGTGCAAATTGTACACGGCAGTGTGTTATTTGTGTTGTGTGATAGAATGTGCATTCTGGTTTGTGTGGTTTTTTTTGGCATTATTGTGTTATGTTTTCCTTTTTTCTAAATTTTGTGTGTGTTCTCTCTGTTGTGTGTTTGCTATGTTTTGTGAGTTTTGTGTGGGAAATATGAGGGTAACATACATTACTGTTCATTTGGTATGTTGTTCGTGTGTGTTCTCTTTTTGGTGTTATGTGTGAGGTAAGTGCTTTTGTGTTGTCTGGGTCTCAGTATGTCACATATGTTGCATCTATTGTGTTTGGTATTGTTTACGTGACTGTGTATCTTGTGTGTTTTGTGCGTGGCTCTCTTGGTTACATGTAGTGTGCTATGTGTCTGTGCTTTGCATGGTGTTTTACGTGTTGTGTTCTCAGTTGTGTTGGCGTTCTGTGTATGCTTTTCTGAGTGTGGTGTATGGTGTGTAGTTCGTTGTCCTTTATTTGACTGTTGAGAATGATGTTACTTATGTTGAACTTGTTTTGTGTTTGTGTTTGTATGTGTGTTGTGTATTTTCCCATATGCAGCCTGGATCTTCTCCGTGTGTGCACTATGTGGTATTTGTCCCTTTCTGTGTTGTGCATAGTGTGACAAATGTGTGTGGTATGTATGAGGTTTTCGATGAGTTGTGGATCGTGGGTGACTTGATTGACTTTCTCTCTGTGTGTGTCTTTACATATGGTACTGTGTGTTGTTTGCTTGTGTACGGATTTGGTTTTATTTCGTGTCTCTGTTGTGGAATGTGTGGCATTTGTGTTATTGTGCATTATTTGCTGGGTGCCTTGGCGGACTTGAATGATTTGCTGCTTGGGGATATTTTGCGTAGGGATTTTGTATATATGTGTGTTTGCTGTGATGTTTTCTTTCTGTGTTCGTCCAACTCTGTTTAATGAGTGTGGTGTATAATTTTGGATATGCTGTGTTTGCTGCGTGAGAATTTGTGTTTTGAATGTTCTTTGCTGTGATTGTGTTGTTTTGGTGGTGTGCAATGTGCGTACGGCACTGAGTTTTACGTTTGTTGTGTAATACTGTGACTTCACTGTGTTGTCATTTTGTGTGTGCTGATATTGTTTTCTACAGTTTTTCTCAATTCCGTGTGCTTAAAAACGGTGTTGCTTACCCATTATTTTTGATTTGTGTGTGTGTTGTTTTGTCTGTGTTGTGTATGTTTTGTCATTGGTCTGAGCTCTGTTGTGTCTGTTATGTGTTGTTCTGATACTGTGTTCTGTGTTGTGTGTGTATTTGTGACTTTTGTGGTCTGTGTGTTGAGTGCGTTATACATGTTTGCTGGGTGAGTTTAACGGTTGCATATGCTGTGTATATGTGCTCTTTGTGTTTTAAGTGGTGTGTGATATTTGTTTAGCACCCTGTGTGACCTGTGACCAAAATATTTGTGTGTGTTGTGTGTGAGTGTTGTAATTTCTGCATGGTACTGACTTTATGTGGGTATGTGTTTCTAAGTGTTGTTGCGTGTCTTTTGCATTGTGTGTGATATGTGGGTTGCCTCTATCATACCCTTGCTTGTTTGTGGTTCGCATGTGGTTTTGTATGTGCTGTGTGAGTTCTGTGTGTGTGACTTGATTTTTGTCTGGTTGTATTGGAGAGTTTGTCTCCGTTGGGTTTGTGATTGATGCGTGTAATGATAAATGTGTTGAATATGGCTGTTTGCGCTGTTTCAGATTGTGGATAATGTGAAGTGTGTTGACTCTGGTTGTGCTTTGTTAGTGATCCTCACTGTGTGTTCTGAAGGTACTCTTTGAAAGTTGTTTATGGATATTATCTGCCTTTATGTGCTGTGAAGCGTGTGGTGTGCCTTGATAAGTGTGAACAGATGTTTGCGGCAAGTTCCTGTGCACTGTTTTTTGTTGTCATAATGGTCCAGTCAGGGCTTGTTTTATATCACTCCGTGAATTTTTGTTTTAAATGTGATGTTTTCTTTTGTATTTGAAGTGTTGTGTTCTTACCGTTTTTTCTCTATTACAGGTTTTCTGATGGTGTTTGCTTGTGTGGTGTGTGTATGTTCTATGTTTCATCTGATATGCTCAGTGCTGTAGTTGTAGTGTGTTGTTTCTGTAGTGGGAGTATGGGAACAAGTGATTTGTTGTGTGATTGTGGATTTTGATTTGCGCAGTTTGGTGTGTGGTGTGTGCTATTGTGTGCTTGTGTTTTCTTTAATCTCTGGGTTTTGTATGTTTTCTCTGTGTTGTGTGTGGCCTGTGTTGTGAAGAGTTTTGAATGAGATGTGTGTGGTTTACATACTTTGTTCTTTGTCTTGAATGTTTTCTGCGTGCTTTCTCTTTGGAGTTTTATGTGTGAGATATGTGTTTGTGTGTTGGGTGCACAATGTGGCTCTTTCTGTGTCATATCTACTGCATCTATAGGGTTTCATTTTGTTTTCAATGTACTGTATGATGTGTGTATTGTGTGTGGCCCTCTGGGTCACATGTAGTGTTTGATGTGTCCATTCTTTGCATTGCTTTTAATGTATTGTGCTCTCAACTGTGCTGGTGTTCTGCACATGCTTCTCTGAGTGTGGTGTATGGTATTTGGTGGTTTTTCTGTTAATTTTGCCTTTTGTGCGTGGGTAGTTGTGTTGAAACTGTTATGTTTGTATTGTGCGTTTTCCATGTGCTGGCTGATTCGGGCTTTGTGTGTGCTCTTTGTGATATGGCTCAGTTGCTGTATTGAGCATATTGATTGAAAAGTATGTTACTTGTGTCCTGACTTCATTGTTTTGTGGATAGTGTTACTATAGTGATTTTCTTTCCGAGTTTGTCTTTTTATCATGCGGTTCTGTGCATTGGCTGCTTGTGTTTGGATTTGGGTGTATTTTAATTCTCTGTTGCAAAATGTGCATCATCTGTGTCATTTGGTGCTGTACCCTGTGTTTTGTGTGTGGATTTGAATGAACTGCTGTTTTGGGATATGTTGCGTAGGTATTGGTTCGGTGTGGCTTTGTTGTGATGTGTGCATTCTGTGTATGCCCTATATTGTGTTTTCCGTGCGGTGCAATCTTTTCGGTTATGCTGTGTATGTTGTGAGGTAATTTGTGTATTTGGAATGTACTTTGCTGTGGTTGTGCTGTTTTGGTTCTGTGATGTGTGCTTCTGTTCCTGAGTTCTCCGTTTGTTGTGTGATGCTTTGTGTCTTCAACGTGTGGTCACTTTGTGCGTGCTGTAATAGTTTTGAATTGTTTATTCTAATTTCCATGTGTTTAGCAATGGCATGGTATACCCATCGTTGTGTTGTGTGTTTGTTGTGTGAAGTCTGTGTTGTACATGTTTGTTTGTGTTCTGAACTCTGTTGAGTCTGTTAATTATGTGTTTTTAATAACGTGTTCTGTGATGTGTGTGTTGTGTGCTTGGTTTATGGTGTGTTAGTTTTCTCTTCTGGGTGTTTAGTGTGTTGTACATATTTGCTTCATATGTTTTATGTTGAATAATCTGTGTATACGTTGTGTGCGTGTATTGCATGAATGTGTGCTACATCTTGTGCATACTGTGTGACCTGTGACTGATCATTTTTGTGCGTTTTGTGCCCGAGAGTTGTACGTTCGGAATTGAGCTGCCTGTATGTCAATATGTGCTTCTTCACGTGTTTGTGTGTCTTTTCCATAGTGTGGGATATGTGTTGCCCAGGTCATTTCCTGGTTTGTGTGTGCTTGGCATGTGTTTTTGTATGTGCTGTGAGCGTTTTGTCTATGTGATGTTATTTTAGCCTTTATATATTTGAGAGTTTCTCTCTGTTGGGCTTCTGTTTTTTGTGTGTAACGAGGAATGTTAATGTGGGTCGTTGTGCTTTTCCGGGTTATGTGTGTAATGGGAAGTGTGTTGACACTGTGGTTGTGGTCGTAAGTGATCCTCACTGTGTATACTCTGGGAAAAGTCGTTCATGACTATTATGTGCAGTTAAGTGCTTTGATGTGTGTGGTGTGTGTTGATTATTGTGAAGATAGCTGTATTGCTGAGAGTTTGTGTGCATTCTATAATTTTGGTTTTACGGGTGGCCAGGCCAGGATTTGTTTTGTGTCAGTGTGT
This sequence comes from Manis pentadactyla, assembly GCF_030020395.1. Taxonomy (NCBI): domain Eukaryota; kingdom Metazoa; phylum Chordata; class Mammalia; order Pholidota; family Manidae; genus Manis; species Manis pentadactyla. Next base: position 225,326 of record NW_026644613.1, on the reverse strand, counting down.
GTCTTGTGTGTTAAATGTTGTGTTGTTTCCTTTAGTGTGTGATGTGTTGTGTTTTGTGTGTTGTGTTGTTTTCCGTGTTTTGTCTGTTCTGTTACACGTTTGTTATTGTGTGTGTGGTATGTGTATGTTCTACGTGGTGTCTTTTTCTTTGCTGTGTGTGCAGTGGTATTTTTGTGCAAATTGTACACGGCAGTGTGTTATTTGTGTTGTGTGATAGAATGTGCATTCTGGTTTGTGTGGTTTTTTTTGGCATTATTGTGTTATGTTTTCCTTTTTTCTAAATTTTGTGTGTGTTCTCTCTGTTGTGTGTTTGCTATGTTTTGTGAGTTTTGTGTGGGAAATATGAGGGTAACATACATTACTGTTCATTTGGTATGTTGTTCGTGTGTGTTCTCTTTTTGGTGTTATGTGTGAGGTAAGTGCTTTTGTGTTGTCTGGGTCTCAGTATGTCACATATGTTGCATCTATTGTGTTTGGTATTGTTTACGTGACTGTGTATCTTGTGTGTTTTGTGCGTGGCTCTCTTGGTTACATGTAGTGTGCTATGTGTCTGTGCTTTGCATGGTGTTTTACGTGTTGTGTTCTCAGTTGTGTTGGCGTTCTGTGTATGCTTTTCTGAGTGTGGTGTATGGTGTGTAGTTCGTTGTCCTTTATTTGACTGTTGAGAATGATGTTACTTATGTTGAACTTGTTTTGTGTTTGTGTTTGTATGTGTGTTGTGTATTTTCCCATATGCAGCCTGGATCTTCTCCGTGTGTGCACTATGTGGTATTTGTCCCTTTCTGTGTTGTGCATAGTGTGACAAATGTGTGTGGTATGTATGAGGTTTTCGATGAGTTGTGGATCGTGGGTGACTTGATTGACTTTCTCTCTGTGTGTGTCTTTACATATGGTACTGTGTGTTGTTTGCTTGTGTACGGATTTGGTTTTATTTCGTGTCTCTGTTGTGGAATGTGTGGCATTTGTGTTATTGTGCATTATTTGCTGGGTGCCTTGGCGGACTTGAATGATTTGCTGCTTGGGGATATTTTGCGTAGGGATTTTGTATATATGTGTGTTTGCTGTGATGTTTTCTTTCTGTGTTCGTCCAACTCTGTTTAATGAGTGTGGTGTATAATTTTGGATATGCTGTGTTTGCTGCGTGAGAATTTGTGTTTTGAATGTTCTTTGCTGTGATTGTGTTGTTTTGGTGGTGTGCAATGTGCGTACGGCACTGAGTTTTACGTTTGTTGTGTAATACTGTGACTTCACTGTGTTGTCATTTTGTGTGTGCTGATATTGTTTTCTACAGTTTTTCTCAATTCCGTGTGCTTAAAAACGGTGTTGCTTACCCATTATTTTTGATTTGTGTGTGTGTTGTTTTGTCTGTGTTGTGTATGTTTTGTCATTGGTCTGAGCTCTGTTGTGTCTGTTATGTGTTGTTCTGATACTGTGTTCTGTGTTGTGTGTGTATTTGTGACTTTTGTGGTCTGTGTGTTGAGTGCGTTATACATGTTTGCTGGGTGAGTTTAACGGTTGCATATGCTGTGTATATGTGCTCTTTGTGTTTTAAGTGGTGTGTGATATTTGTTTAGCACCCTGTGTGACCTGTGACCAAAATATTTGTGTGTGTTGTGTGTGAGTGTTGTAATTTCTGCATGGTACTGACTTTATGTGGGTATGTGTTTCTAAGTGTTGTTGCGTGTCTTTTGCATTGTGTGTGATATGTGGGTTGCCTCTATCATACCCTTGCTTGTTTGTGGTTCGCATGTGGTTTTGTATGTGCTGTGTGAGTTCTGTGTGTGTGACTTGATTTTTGTCTGGTTGTATTGGAGAGTTTGTCTCCGTTGGGTTTGTGATTGATGCGTGTAATGATAAATGTGTTGAATATGGCTGTTTGCGCTGTTTCAGATTGTGGATAATGTGAAGTGTGTTGACTCTGGTTGTGCTTTGTTAGTGATCCTCACTGTGTGTTCTGAAGGTACTCTTTGAAAGTTGTTTATGGATATTATCTGCCTTTATGTGCTGTGAAGCGTGTGGTGTGCCTTGATAAGTGTGAACAGATGTTTGCGGCAAGTTCCTGTGCACTGTTTTTTGTTGTCATAATGGTCCAGTCAGGGCTTGTTTTATATCACTCCGTGAATTTTTGTTTTAAATGTGATGTTTTCTTTTGTATTTGAAGTGTTGTGTTCTTACCGTTTTTTCTCTATTACAGGTTTTCTGATGGTGTTTGCTTGTGTGGTGTGTGTATGTTCTATGTTTCATCTGATATGCTCAGTGCTGTAGTTGTAGTGTGTTGTTTCTGTAGTGGGAGTATGGGAACAAGTGATTTGTTGTGTGATTGTGGATTTTGATTTGCGCAGTTTGGTGTGTGGTGTGTGCTATTGTGTGCTTGTGTTTTCTTTAATCTCTGGGTTTTGTATGTTTTCTCTGTGTTGTGTGTGGCCTGTGTTGTGAAGAGTTTTGAATGAGATGTGTGTGGTTTACATACTTTGTTCTTTGTCTTGAATGTTTTCTGCGTGCTTTCTCTTTGGAGTTTTATGTGTGAGATATGTGTTTGTGTGTTGGGTGCACAATGTGGCTCTTTCTGTGTCATATCTACTGCATCTATAGGGTTTCATTTTGTTTTCAATGTACTGTATGATGTGTGTATTGTGTGTGGCCCTCTGGGTCACATGTAGTGTTTGATGTGTCCATTCTTTGCATTGCTTTTAATGTATTGTGCTCTCAACTGTGCTGGTGTTCTGCACATGCTTCTCTGAGTGTGGTGTATGGTATTTGGTGGTTTTTCTGTTAATTTTGCCTTTTGTGCGTGGGTAGTTGTGTTGAAACTGTTATGTTTGTATTGTGCGTTTTCCATGTGCTGGCTGATTCGGGCTTTGTGTGTGCTCTTTGTGATATGGCTCAGTTGCTGTATTGAGCATATTGATTGAAAAGTATGTTACTTGTGTCCTGACTTCATTGTTTTGTGGATAGTGTTACTATAGTGATTTTCTTTCCGAGTTTGTCTTTTTATCATGCGGTTCTGTGCATTGGCTGCTTGTGTTTGGATTTGGGTGTATTTTAATTCTCTGTTGCAAAATGTGCATCATCTGTGTCATTTGGTGCTGTACCCTGTGTTTTGTGTGTGGATTTGAATGAACTGCTGTTTTGGGATATGTTGCGTAGGTATTGGTTCGGTGTGGCTTTGTTGTGATGTGTGCATTCTGTGTATGCCCTATATTGTGTTTTCCGTGCGGTGCAATCTTTTCGGTTATGCTGTGTATGTTGTGAGGTAATTTGTGTATTTGGAATGTACTTTGCTGTGGTTGTGCTGTTTTGGTTCTGTGATGTGTGCTTCTGTTCCTGAGTTCTCCGTTTGTTGTGTGATGCTTTGTGTCTTCAACGTGTGGTCACTTTGTGCGTGCTGTAATAGTTTTGAATTGTTTATTCTAATTTCCATGTGTTTAGCAATGGCATGGTATACCCATCGTTGTGTTGTGTGTTTGTTGTGTGAAGTCTGTGTTGTACATGTTTGTTTGTGTTCTGAACTCTGTTGAGTCTGTTAATTATGTGTTTTTAATAACGTGTTCTGTGATGTGTGTGTTGTGTGCTTGGTTTATGGTGTGTTAGTTTTCTCTTCTGGGTGTTTAGTGTGTTGTACATATTTGCTTCATATGTTTTATGTTGAATAATCTGTGTATACGTTGTGTGCGTGTATTGCATGAATGTGTGCTACATCTTGTGCATACTGTGTGACCTGTGACTGATCATTTTTGTGCGTTTTGTGCCCGAGAGTTGTACGTTCGGAATTGAGCTGCCTGTATGTCAATATGTGCTTCTTCACGTGTTTGTGTGTCTTTTCCATAGTGTGGGATATGTGTTGCCCAGGTCATTTCCTGGTTTGTGTGTGCTTGGCATGTGTTTTTGTATGTGCTGTGAGCGTTTTGTCTATGTGATGTTATTTTAGCCTTTATATATTTGAGAGTTTCTCTCTGTTGGGCTTCTGTTTTTTGTGTGTAACGAGGAATGTTAATGTGGGTCGTTGTGCTTTTCCGGGTTATGTGTGTAATGGGAAGTGTGTTGACACTGTGGTTGTGGTCGTAAGTGATCCTCACTGTGTATACTCTGGGAAAAGTCGTTCATGACTATTATGTGCAGTTAAGTGCTTTGATGTGTGTGGTGTGTGTTGATTATTGTGAAGATAGCTGTATTGCTGAGAGTTTGTGTGCATTCTATAATTTTGGTTTTACGGGTGGCCAGGCCAGGATTTGTTTTGTGTCAGTGTGTGTCTTGTGTGTTAAATGTTGTGTTGTTTCCTTTAGTGTGTGATGTGTTGTGTTTTGTGTGTTGTGTTGTTTTCCGTGTTTTGTCTGTTCTGTTACACGTTTGTTATTGTGTGTGTGGTATGTGTATGTTCTACGTGGTGTCTTTTTCTTTGCTGTGTGTGCAGTGGTATTTTTGTGCAAATTGTACACGGCAGTGTGTTATTTGTGTTGTGTGATAGAATGTGCATTCTGGTTTGTGTGGTTTTTTTTGGCATTATTGTGTTATGTTTTCCTTTTTTCTAAATTTTGTGTGTGTTCTCTCTGTTGTGTGTTTGCTATGTTTTGTGAGTTTTGTGTGGGAAATATGAGGGTAACATACATTACTGTTCATTTGGTATGTTGTTCGTGTGTGTTCTCTTTTTGGTGTTATGTGTGAGGTAAGTGCTTTTGTGTTGTCTGGGTCTCAGTATGTCACATATGTTGCATCTATTGTGTTTGGTATTGTTTACGTGACTGTGTATCTTGTGTGTTTTGTGCGTGGCTCTCTTGGTTACATGTAGTGTGCTATGTGTCTGTGCTTTGCATGGTGTTTTACGTGTTGTGTTCTCAGTTGTGTTGGCGTTCTGTGTATGCTTTTCTGAGTGTGGTGTATGGTGTGTAGTTCGTTGTCCTTTATTTGACTGTTGAGAATGATGTTACTTATGTTGAACTTGTTTTGTGTTTGTGTTTGTATGTGTGTTGTGTATTTTCCCATATGCAGCCTGGATCTTCTCCGTGTGTGCACTATGTGGTATTTGTCCCTTTCTGTGTTGTGCATAGTGTGACAAATGTGTGTGGTATGTATGAGGTTTTCGATGAGTTGTGGATCGTGGGTGACTTGATTGACTTTCTCTCTGTGTGTGTCTTTACATATGGTACTGTGTGTTGTTTGCTTGTGTACGGATTTGGTTTTATTTCGTGTCTCTGTTGTGGAATGTGTGGCATTTGTGTTATTGTGCATTATTTGCTGGGTGCCTTGGCGGACTTGAATGATTTGCTGCTTGGGGATATTTTGCGTAGGGATTTTGTATATATGTGTGTTTGCTGTGATGTTTTCTTTCTGTGTTCGTCCAACTCTGTTTAATGAGTGTGGTGTATAATTTTGGATATGCTGTGTTTGCTGCGTGAGAATTTGTGTTTTGAATGTTCTTTGCTGTGATTGTGTTGTTTTGGTGGTGTGCAATGTGCGTACGGCACTGAGTTTTACGTTTGTTGTGTAATACTGTGACTTCACTGTGTTGTCATTTTGTGTGTGCTGATATTGTTTTCTACAGTTTTTCTCAATTCCGTGTGCTTAAAAACGGTGTTGCTTACCCATTATTTTTGATTTGTGTGTGTGTTGTTTTGTCTGTGTTGTGTATGTTTTGTCATTGGTCTGAGCTCTGTTGTGTCTGTTATGTGTTGTTCTGATACTGTGTTCTGTGTTGTGTGTGTATTTGTGACTTTTGTGGTCTGTGTGTTGAGTGCGTTATACATGTTTGCTGGGTGAGTTTAACGGTTGCATATGCTGTGTATATGTGCTCTTTGTGTTTTAAGTGGTGTGTGATATTTGTTTAGCACCCTGTGTGACCTGTGACCAAAATATTTGTGTGTGTTGTGTGTGAGTGTTGTAATTTCTGCATGGTACTGACTTTATGTGGGTATGTGTTTCTAAGTGTTGTTGCGTGTCTTTTGCATTGTGTGTGATATGTGGGTTGCCTCTATCATACCCTTGCTTGTTTGTGGTTCGCATGTGGTTTTGTATGTGCTGTGTGAGTTCTGTGTGTGTGACTTGATTTTTGTCTGGTTGTATTGGAGAGTTTGTCTCCGTTGGGTTTGTGATTGATGCGTGTAATGATAAATGTGTTGAATATGGCTGTTTGCGCTGTTTCAGATTGTGGATAATGTGAAGTGTGTTGACTCTGGTTGTGCTTTGTTAGTGATCCTCACTGTGTGTTCTGAAGGTACTCTTTGAAAGTTGTTTATGGATATTATCTGCCTTTATGTGCTGTGAAGCGTGTGGTGTGCCTTGATAAGTGTGAACAGATGTTTGCGGCAAGTTCCTGTGCACTGTTTTTTGTTGTCATAATGGTCCAGTCAGGGCTTGTTTTATATCACTCCGTGAATTTTTGTTTTAAATGTGATGTTTTCTTTTGTATTTGAAGTGTTGTGTTCTTACCGTTTTTTCTCTATTACAGGTTTTCTGATGGTGTTTGCTTGTGTGGTGTGTGTATGTTCTATGTTTCATCTGATATGCTCAGTGCTGTAGTTGTAGTGTGTTGTTTCTGTAGTGGGAGTATGGGAACAAGTGATTTGTTGTGTGATTGTGGATTTTGATTTGCGCAGTTTGGTGTGTGGTGTGTGCTATTGTGTGCTTGTGTTTTCTTTAATCTCTGGGTTTTGTATGTTTTCTCTGTGTTGTGTGTGGCCTGTGTTGTGAAGAGTTTTGAATGAGATGTGTGTGGTTTACATACTTTGTTCTTTGTCTTGAATGTTTTCTGCGTGCTTTCTCTTTGGAGTTTTATGTGTGAGATATGTGTTTGTGTGTTGGGTGCACAATGTGGCTCTTTCTGTGTCATATCTACTGCATCTATAGGGTTTCATTTTGTTTTCAATGTACTGTATGATGTGTGTATTGTGTGTGGCCCTCTGGGTCACATGTAGTGTTTGATGTGTCCATTCTTTGCATTGCTTTTAATGTATTGTGCTCTCAACTGTGCTGGTGTTCTGCACATGCTTCTCTGAGTGTGGTGTATGGTATTTGGTGGTTTTTCTGTTAATTTTGCCTTTTGTGCGTGGGTAGTTGTGTTGAAACTGTTATGTTTGTATTGTGCGTTTTCCATGTGCTGGCTGATTCGGGCTTTGTGTGTGCTCTTTGTGATATGGCTCAGTTGCTGTATTGAGCATATTGATTGAAAAGTATGTTACTTGTGTCCTGACTTCATTGTTTTGTGGATAGTGTTACTATAGTGATTTTCTTTCCGAGTTTGTCTTTTTATCATGCGGTTCTGTGCATTGGCTGCTTGTGTTTGGATTTGGGTGTATTTTAATTCTCTGTTGCAAAATGTGCATCATCTGTGTCATTTGGTGCTGTACCCTGTGTTTTGTGTGTGGATTTGAATGAACTGCTGTTTTGGGATATGTTGCGTAGGTATTGGTTCGGTGTGGCTTTGTTGTGATGTGTGCATTCTGTGTATGCCCTATATTGTGTTTTCCGTGCGGTGCAATCTTTTCGGTTATGCTGTGTATGTTGTGAGGTAATTTGTGTATTTGGAATGTACTTTGCTGTGGTTGTGCTGTTTTGGTTCTGTGATGTGTGCTTCTGTTCCTGAGTTCTCCGTTTGTTGTGTGATGCTTTGTGTCTTCAACGTGTGGTCACTTTGTGCGTGCTGTAATAGTTTTGAATTGTTTATTCTAATTTCCATGTGTTTAGCAATGGCATGGTATACCCATCGTTGTGTTGTGTGTTTGTTGTGTGAAGTCTGTGTTGTACATGTTTGTTTGTGTTCTGAACTCTGTTGAGTCTGTTAATTATGTGTTTTTAATAACGTGTTCTGTGATGTGTGTGTTGTGTGCTTGGTTTATGGTGTGTTAGTTTTCTCTTCTGGGTGTTTAGTGTGTTGTACATATTTGCTTCATATGTTTTATGTTGAATAATCTGTGTATACGTTGTGTGCGTGTATTGCATGAATGTGTGCTACATCTTGTGCATACTGTGTGACCTGTGACTGATCATTTTTGTGCGTTTTGTGCCCGAGAGTTGTACGTTCTGAATTGAGCTGCCTATATGTCAATATGTGCTTCTTCACGTGTTTGTGTGTCTTTTCCATAGTGTGGGATATGTGTTGCCCAGGTCATTTCCTGGTTTGTGTGTGCTTGGCATGTGGTTTTGTATGTGCTGTGAGCGTTTTGTCTATGTGATGTTATTTTAGCCTTTATATATTTGAGAGTTTCTCTCTGTTGGGCTTATGTTTTTTGTGTGTAACGAGAAATGTTAATGTGGGTCGTTGTGCTTTTCCGGGTTATGTGTGTAATGGGAAGTGTGTTGACACTGTGGTTTTGGTCGTAAGTGATCCTCACTGTGTATACTCTGGGAAAAGTCGTTCATGCCTATTATGTGCAGTTAAGTGCTATGATGTGTGTGGTGTGTGTTGATTATTGTGAAGATAGCTGTATTGCTGAGAGTTTGTGTGCATTCTATAATTTTGGTTTTACGGGTGGCCAGGCCAGGATTTGTTTTGTGTCAGTGTGTGTCTTGTGTGTTAAATGTTGTGTTGTTTCCTTTAGTGTGTGTTGTGTTGTGTTTTGTGTGTTGTGTTGTTTTCCGTGTTTTGATTGTTCTGTAACATGTTTGTTATTGTGTGTGTGGTATGTGTATGTTCTACGTGGTGTCTGGTTCTTTGCTGTGTGTGCAGTGGTATTTTTGTGCAAAGTGTACACGGCAGTGTGTTATTTGTGTTGTGTGATAGAATGTGCATTCTGGTTTGTGTGGCGTATTGGGCATTCTTGTGTTATGTTTTCCTTTTTTCTAAATTTTGTGTGTGTTCTCTCTGTTGTGTGTTTGCTATGTTTTGTGAGTTTTGTGTGGGAAATGTGAGGGTAACATATATTGCTGTTCATTTGGTATGTTGCTCGTGTGTGTTCTCTTTTTGGTGTTATGTGTGAGGTAAGTGCTTTTGTGTTGTCTGTTTCTTTGTTTGTCACATATGTTGCATCTCTTGTGTTTGGTTTTGTTTACGTGACTGTGTATCTTGTGTGTTTTGTGTGTGGCTCTCTTGGTTACATGTATTGTGCTATGTGTCTGTGCTTTGGATGGTGTTTTACGTGTTGTGTTCTCAGTTGTGTTGGCGTTCTGTGTATGCTTTTCTGAGTGTGGTGTATGGTGTGTAGTTCGTTGTCCTTTATTTGACTGTTGAGAATGATCTTACTTATGTTGAACTTGTGTGTGTGTTTGTATGTGTTGTGTGTTTTCCCATATGCAGCCTGGATCTTCTCTGTGTGTGCACTATGTGGTATTTGTCCCTTTCTGTGTTGTGCACAGTGTGCAAATGTGTGTTGTATGTATGAGGTTTTCGATGAGTTGTGGATCGTGGGTGACTTGATTGACTTTCTCTCTGTGTGTGTCTTTACATATGGTACTGTGTGTTGTTTGCTTGTGTACGGATTTGGTTTTATTTCGTGTCTCTGTTGTGGAATGTGTGGCATCTTTGTTATTGTGCATTATTTGCTGGGTGTGTTGGCGGACTTGAATAATTTGCTGCTTGGGGATATTTTGCGTAGGGATTTTGTATGTATGTGTGTTTGCTGTGATGTTTTCTTTCTGTGTTCGTCCAAATCTGTTTTATGAGTGTGGTGTATAATTTTGGATATGCTGTGTTTGCTGCGTGAGAATTTGTGTTTTGAATGTTCTTTGCTGTGATTGTGTTGTTGTGGTGGTGTGCAGTGTGCGTACGGCACTGAGTTTTACGTTTGTTGTGTAATACTGTGACTTCACTGTGTTGTCATTTTGTGTGTGCTGATATTGTTTTCTACAGCTTTTCTCAGTTCCGTGTGCTTAAAAACGGTGTTGCTTACCCATTATTTTTGTTGTGTGTGTTTTGTGTTGTCTGTGTTGTGTATGTTTTGTCTTTGGTCTGAGCTCTGTTGTGTCTGTTATGTGTTGTTCTGCTACTGTGTTCTGTGTTGTGTGTGTATTTGTGACTTTTGTGGTCTGTGTGTTGAGTGCTTTATACATGTTTGCTGGATGAGTTTAACGGTTGCATATGCTGTGCATATGTGCTCTTTGTGTTTTAAGTGGTGTGTGATATTTGTTTAGCACCCTGTGTGACCTGTGACCAAAATATTTGTGTGTGTTGTGTGTGAGTGTTGTACTTTCTGCATGGTACTGACTTTATGTGGGTATGTGTTTCTAAGTGTTGTTGCGTGTCTTTTGCATTGTGTGTGATATGTGGGTTGCCTCTATCATACCCTTGCTTATTTGTAGTTCGCATGTGGTTTTGTATGTGCTGTGTGAGTTCTGTGTGTGTGACTTGATTTTTGTCTGGTTGTATTGGAGAGTTTGTCTCCGTTGGGTTTGTGATTGATGCGTGTAATGAGAAATGTGTTGAATATGGCTGTTTGCGCTGTTTCAGATTGTGGATAATGTGAAGTGTGTTGACTCTGGTTGTGCTTTGTTAGTGATCCTCACTGTGTGTTCTGAATGTACTCTGTGAAAGTTGTTTATGGATATTATCTGCCTTTATGTGCTGTGAAGCGTGTGGTGTGCCTTGATAAGTGTGAACAGTTGTTTGCTGCAAGTTCCTGTGCACTGTTTTTTGTTGTCATAATGGTCCAGTCAGGGCTTGTTGTATATCACTCCATGCATTTTTGTTTTAAATGTGATGTTTTCTTTTGTATTTGAAGTGTTGTGTTCTTACCGTTTTTTCTCTATTACAGGTTTTCTGATGGTGTTTGCTTGTGTGGTGTGTGTATATTCTATGTTTCATCTGATATGCTCAGTGCTGTAGGTGTAGTGTGTTGTTTCTGTAGTGGGAGTATGGGAACAAGTGATTTGTTGTGTGATTGTGGATTTTGATTTGCGCAGTTTGGTGTGTGGTGTGTGCTATTGTGTGCTTGTGTTTTCTTTAATCTCTGGGTTTTGTGTGTTTTCTCTGTGTTGTGTGTGGCCTGTGTTGTGAAGAGTTTTGAATGAGATGTGTGTGGTTTACATACTTTGTTCTTTGTCTTGAATGTTTTCTGCGTGCTTTCTCTTTGGAGTTTTATGTGTGAGATATGTGTTTGTGTGTTGGGTGCACAATGTGGCTCTTTCTGTGTCATATCTACTGCATCTAGAGGGTTTCATTTTGTTTTCAATGTACTGTATGATGTGTGTATTGTGTGTGGCCCTCTGGGTCACATGTAGTGTGTGATGTGTCCATTCTTTGCATTGTTTGTAATGTATTGTGCTCTCAACTGTGCTGGTGTTCTGCAAATGCTTCTCTGAGTGTGGTGTATGGTATTTGGTGGTTTTTCTGTTAATTTTGCCTTTTGTGCGTTGTTAGTTGTGTTGAAACTGTTATGTTTGTATTGTGCGTTTTCCGTGTGCTGGCTGATTCGGGTTTTGTGTGTGCTCTTTGTGATATGGCTCGGTTGCTGTATTGAGCATATTGATTGAAAAGTATGTTACTTGTGTCCTGACTTCATTGTTTTGTGGATAGTGTGACTATAGTGATTTTCGTTACGAGTGTGTCTTTTTATCATGTGGTTCTGTGCATTGGCTGCTTGTGTTTGGATTTGGGTGTATTTTAGTTCTCTGTTGCAAAATGTGCATCATCTGTGTCATTTGGTGCTGTACCCTGTGTTTTGTGTGTGGATTTGAATGAACTGCTGTTTTGGGATATGTTGTGTAGGTATTGGTTCGGTGTGGCTTTGTTGTGATGTGTGCATTCTGTGTATGCCCTATATTGTGTTTTCCGTGCGGTGCGATCTTTTCGGTTATGTTGTGTATGTTGTGAGGTAATTTGTGTATTTGGAATGTACTTTGCTGTGGTTGTGCTGTTTTGGTTCTGTGATGTGTGCTTCTGTTCCTGAGTTCTCCGTTTGTTGTGTGATGCTTTGTGTCTTCAACGTGTGGTCACTTTGTGCATGCTGTAATAGTTTTGAATTGTTTATTCTAATTTCCATGTGTTTAGTAATGGGATGGTTTACCCATCGTTGTGTTGTTTGTTTGTTGTGTGCCGTCTGTGTTGTACATGTTTGTTTGTGTTCTGAACTCTGTTGAGTCTGTTAATTATGTGTTTTTAATAACGTGTTCTGTGATGTGTGTGTTGTGTGCTTGGTTTATGGTGTGTTAGTTTTCTCTTCTGGGTGTTTAGTGTGTTGTACATATTTGCTTCATATGTTTTATGTTGAATAATCTGTGTATACGTTGTGTGCGTGTATTGAATGAATGTGTGCTACATCTTGTGCATACTGTGTGACCTGTGACTGATCATTTTTGTGCGTTTTGTGCCCGAGAGTTGTACGTTCTGAATTGAGCTGCCTGTATGTCAATATGTGCTTCTTCACGTGTTTGTGTGTCTTTTCCATAGTGTGGGATATGTGTTGCCCAGGTCATTTCCTGGTTTGTGTGTGCTTGGCATGTGGTTTTGTATGTGCTGTGAGCGTTTTGTCTATGTGATGTTATTTTAGCTTTTCTATATTTGAGAGTTTCTCTCTGTTGGGCTTATGTTTTTTGTGTGTAACGAGAAATGTTAATGTGGGTCGTTGTGCTTTTCCGGGTTATGTGTGTAATGGGAAGTGTGTTGACACTGTGGTTTTGGTCGTAAGTGATCCTCACTGTGTATACTCTGGGAAAAGTCGTTCATGCCTATTATGTGCAGTTAAGTGCTATGATGTGTGTGGTGTGTGTTGATTATTGTGAAGATAGCTGTATTGCTGAGAGTTTGTGTGCATTCTATAATTTTGGTTTTACGGGTGGCCAGGCCAGGATTTGTTTTGTGTCAGTGTGTGTCTTGTGTGTTAAATGTTGTGTTGTTTCCTTTAGTGTGTGTTGTGTTGTGTTTTGTGTGTTGTGTTGTTTTCCGTGTTTTGATTGTTCTGTAACATGTTTGTTATTGTGTGTGTGGTATGTGTATGTTCTACGTGGTGTCTGGTTCTTTGCTGTGTGTGCAGTGGTATTTTTGTGCAAAGTGTACACGGCAGTGTGTTATTTGTGTTGTGTGATAGAATGTGCATTCTGGTTTGTGTGGCGTATTGGGCATTCTTGTGTTATGTTTTCCTTTTTTCTAAATTTTGTGTGTGTTCTCTCTGTTGTGTGTTTGCTATGTTTTGTGAGTTTTGTGTGGGAAATGTGAGGGTAACATATATTGCTGTTCATTTGGTATGTTGCTCGTGTGTGTTCTCTTTTTGGTGTTATGTGTGAGGTAAGTGCTTTTGTGTTGTCTGGGTCTTTGTTTGTCACATATGTTGCATCTCTTGTGTTTGGTTTTGTTTACATGACTGTGTATCTTGTGTGTTTTGTGTGTGGCTCTCTTGGTTACATGTATTGTGCTATGTGTCTGTGCTTTGGATGGTGTTTTACGTGTTGTGTTCTCAGTTGTGTTGGCGTTCTGTGTATGCTTTTCTGAGTGTGGTGTATGGTGTGTAGTTCGTTGTCCTTTATTTGACTGTTGAGAATGATGTTACTTATGTTGAACTTGTGTGTGTGTTTGTATGTGTGTTGTGTGTTTTCCCATATGCAGCCTGGATCTTCTCTGTGTGTGCACTATGTGGTATTTGTCCCTTTCTGTGTTGTGCACAGTGTGCAAATGTGTGTTGTATGTATGAGGTTTTCGATGAGTTGTGGATCGTGGGTGACTTGATTGACTTTCTCTCTGTGTGTGTCTTTACATATGGTACTGTGTGTTGTTTGCTTGTGTACGGATTTGGTTTTATTTCGTGTCTCTGTTGTGGAATGTGTGGCATCTGTGTTATTGTGCATTATTTGCTGGGTGCGTTGGCGGACTTGAATGATTTGCTGCTTGGGGATATTTTGCGTAGGGATTTTGTATGTATGTGTGTTTGCTGTGATGTTTTCTTTCTGTGTTCGTCCAACTCTGTTTTATGAGTGTGGTGTATAATTTTGGATATGCTGTGTTTGCTGCATGAGAATTTGTGCTTTGAATGTTCTTTGCTGTGATTGTGTTGTTTTGGTGATGTGCAGTGTGCGTACGGCACTGAGTTTTACGTTTGTTGTGTAATACTGTGACTTCACTGTGTTGTCATTTTGTGTGTGCTGATATTGTTTTCTACAGCTTTTCTCAGTTCCGTGTGCTTAAAAACGGTGTTGCTTACCCATTATTTTTGTTGTGTGTGTTTTGTGTTGTCTGTGTTGTGTATGTTTTGTCATTGGTCTGAGCTCTGTTGTGTCTGTTATGTGTTGTTCTGATACTGTGTTCTGTGTTGTGTGTGTATTTGTGACTTTTGTGGTCTGTGTGTTGAGTGCGTTATACATGTTTGCTGGGTGAGTTTAACGGTTGCATATGCTGTGCATATGTGCTCTTTGTGTTTTAAGTGGTGTGTGATATTTGTTTAGCACCCTGTGTGACCTGTGACCAAAATATTTGTGTGTCTTGTGTGTGAGTGTTGTACTTTCTGCATGGTACTGACTTTATGTGGGTATGTGTTTCTAAGTGTTGTTGCGTGTCTTTTGCATTGTGTGTGATATGTGGGTTGCCTCTATCATACCCTTGCTTGTGTGTGGTTCGCATGTGGTTTTGTATGTGCTGTGTGAGTTCTGTGTGTGTGACTTGATTTTTGTCTGGTTGTATTGGAATGTTTGCCTCCGTTGGGTTTGTGATTGATGCGTGTAATGAGAAATGTGTTGAATATGGCTGTTTGCGCTGTTTCAGATTGTGGATAATGTGAAGTGTGTTGACTCTGGTTGTGCTTTGTTAGTGATCCTCACTGTGTGTTCTGAATGTACTCTGTGAAAGTTGTTTATGGATATTATCTGCCTTTATGTGCTGTGAAGCGTGTGGTGTGCCTTGATAAGTGTGAACAGTTGTTTGCGGCAAGTTCCTGTGCACTGTTTTTTGTTGTCATAATGGTCCAGTCAGGGCTTGTTGTATATCACTCCATGCATTTTTGTTTTAAATGTGATGTTTTCTTTTGTATTTGAAGTGTTGTGTTCTTACCGTTTTTTCTCTATTACAGGTTTTCTGATGGTGTTTGCTTGTGTGGTGTGTGTATGTTCTATGTTTCATCTGATATGCTCAGTGCTGTAGGTGTAGTATGTTGTTTCTGTAGTGGGAGTATGGGAACAAGTGATTTGTTGTGTGATTGTGGATTTTGATTTGCGCAGTTTGGTGTGTGGTGTGTGCTATTGTGTGCTTGTGTTTTCTTTATTCTCTGGGTTTTGTGTCTTTTCTCTGTGTTGTGTGTGGCCTGTGTTGTGAAGAGTTTTGAATGAGATGTGTGTGGTTTACATACTTTGTTCTTTGTCTTGAATGTTTTCTGCGTGCTTTCTCTTTGGAGTTTTATGTGTGAGATATGTGTTTGTGTGTTGGGTGCACAATGTGGCTCTTTCTGTGTCATATCTACTGCATCTAGAGGGTTTCATTTTGTTTTCAATGTACTGTATGATGTGTGTATTGTGTGTGGCCCTCTGGGTCACATGTAGTGTGTGATGTGTCCATTCTTTGCATTGTTTGTAATGTATTGTGCTCTCAACTGTGCTGGTGTTCTGCAAATGCTTCTCTGAGTGTGGTGTATGGTATTTGGTGGTTTTTCTGTTAATTTTGCCTTTTGTGCGTTGTTAGTTGTGTTGAAACTGTTATGTTTGTATTGTGCGTTTTCCGTGTGCTGGCTGATTCGGGCTTTGTGTGTGCTCTTTGTGATATGGCTCGGTTGCTGTATTGAGCATATTGATTGAAAAGTATGTTACTTGTGTCCTGACTTCATTGTTTTGTGGATAGTGTGACTATAGTGATTTTCGTTCCGAGTGTGTCTTTTTATCATGTGGTTCTGTGCATTGGCTGCTTGTGTTTGGATTTGGGTGTATTTTAGTTCTCTGTTGCAAAATGTGCATCATCTGTGTCATTTGGTGCTGTACCCTGTGTTTTGTGTGTGGATTTGAATGAACTGCTGTTTTGGGATATGTTGTGTAGGTATTGGTTCGGTGTGGCTTTGTTGTGATGTGTGCATTCTGTGTATGCCCTATATTGTGTTTTCCATGCGGTGCGATCTTTTCGGTTATGCTGTGTATGTTGTGAGGTAATTTGTGTATTTGGAATGTACTTTGCTGTGGTTGTGCTGTTTTGGTTCTGTGATGTGTGCTTCTGTTCCTGAGTTCTCCGTTTGTTGTGTGATGCTTTGTGTCTTCAACGTGTGGTCACTTTGTGCATGCTGTAATAGTTTTGAATTGTTTATTCTAATTTCCATGTGTTTAGCAATGGGATGGTTTACCCATCGTTGTGTTGTGTGTTTGTTGTGTGCCGTCTGTGTTGTACATGTTTGTTTGTGTTCTGAACTCTGTTGAGTCTGTTAATTATGTGTTTTTAATAACGTGTTCTGTGATGTGTGTGTTGTGTGCTTGGTTTATGGTGTGTTAGTTTTCTCTTCTGGGTGTTTAGTGTGTTGTACATATTTGCTTCATATGTTTTATGTTGAATAATCTGTGTATACGTTGTGTGCGTGTATTGAATGAATGTGTGCTACATCTTGTGCATACTGTGTGACCTGTGACTGATCATTTTTGTGCGTTTTGTGCCCGAGAGTTGTACGTTCTGAATTGAGCTGCCTGTATGTCAACATGTGCTTCTTCACGTGTTTGTGTGTCTTTTCCATAGTGTGGGATATGTGTTTCCCAGGTCATTTCCTGGTTTGTGTGTGCTTGGCATGTGGTTTTGTATGTGCTGTGAGCGTTTTGTCTATGTGATGTTATTTTAGCCTTTATATATTTGAGAGTTTCTCTCTGTTGGGCTTATGTTTTTTGTGTGTAACGAGGAATGTTAATGTGGGTCGTTGTGCTTTTCCGGGTTATGTGTGTAATGGGAAGTGTGTTGACACTGTGGTTTTGGTCGTAAGTGATCCTCACTGTGTATACTCTGGGAAAAGTCGTTCATGCCTATTATGTGCAGTTAAGTGCTATGATGTGTGTGGTGTGTGTTGATTATTGTGAAGATAGCTGTATTGCTGAGAGTTTGTGTGCATTCTATAATTTTGGTTTTACGGGTGGCCAGGCCAGGATTTGTTTTGTGTCAGTGTGTGTCTTGTGTGTTAAATGTTGTGTTGTTTCCTTTAGTGTGTGTTGTGTTGTGTTTTGTGTGTTGTGTTGTTTTCCGTGTTTTGATTGTTCTGTAACATGTTTGTTATTGTGTGTGTGGTATGTGTATGTTCTACGTGGTGTCTGGTTCTTTGCTGTGTGTGCAGTGGTATTTTTGTGCAAAGTGTACACGGCAGTGTGTTATTTGTGTTGTGTGATAGAATGTGCATTCTGGTTTGTGTGGCGTATTGGGCATTCTTGTGTTATGTTTTCCTTTTTTCTAAATTTTGTGTGTGTTCTCTCTGTTGTGTGTTTGCTATGTTTTGTGAGTTTTGTGTGGGAAATGTGAGGGTAACATATATTGCTGTTCATTTGGTATGTTGCTCGTGTGTGTTCTCTTTTTGGTGTTATGTGTGAGGCAAGTGCTTTTGTGTTGTCTGGGTCTTTGTTTGTCACATATGTTGCATCTCTTGTGTTTGGTTTTGTTTACATGACTGTGTATCTTGTGTGTTTTGTGTGTGGCTCTCTTGGTTACATGTATTGTGCTATGTGTCTGTGCTTTGGATGGTGTTTTACGTGTTGTGTTCTCAGTTGTGTTGGCGTTCTGTGTATGCTTTTCTGAGTGTGGTGTATGGTGTGTAGTTCGTTGTCCTTTATTTGACTGTTGAGAATGATGTTACTTATGTTGAACTTGTGTGTGTGTTTGTATGTGTGTTGTGTGTTTTCCCATATGCAGCCTGGATCTTCTCTGTGTGTGCACTATGTGGTATTTGTCCCTTTCTGTGTTGTGCACAGTGTGCAAATGTGTGTTGTATGTATGAGGTTTTCGATGAGTTGTGGATCGTGGGTGACTTGATTGACTTTCTCTCTGTGTGTGTCTTTACATATGGTACTGTGTGTTGTTTGCTTGTGTATGGATTTGGTTTTATTTCGTGTCTCTGTTGTGGAATGTGTGGCATCTGTGTTATTGTGCATTATTTGCTGGGTGCGTTGGCGGACTTGAATGATTTGCTGCTTGGGGATATTTTGCGTAGGGATTTTGTATGTATGTGTGTTTGCTGTGATGTTTTCTTTCTGTGTTCGTCCAACTCTGTTTTATGAGTGTGGTGTATAATTTTGGATATGCTGTGTTTGCTGCATGAGAATTTGTGCTTTGAATGTTCTTTGCTGTGATTGTGTTGTTTTGGTGATGTGCAGTGTGCGTACGGCACTGAGTTTTACGTTTGTTGTGTAATACTGTGACTTCACTGTGTTGTCATTTTGTGTGTGCTGATATTGTTTTCTACAGCTTTTCTCAGTTCCGTGTGCTTAAAAACGGTGTTGCTTACCCATTATTTTTGTTGTGTGTGTTTTGTGTTGTCTGTGTTGTGTATGTTTTGTCATTGGTCTGAGCTCTGTTGTGTCTGTTATGTGTTGTTCTGATACTGTGTTCTGTGTTGTGTGTGTATTTGTGACTTTTGTGGTCTGTGTGTTGAGTGCGTTATACATGTTTGCTGGGTGAGTTTAACGGTTGCATATGCTGTGCATATGTGCTCTTTGTGTTTTAAGTGGTGTGTGATATTTGTTTAGCACCCTGTGTGACCTGTGACCAAAATATTTGTGTGTGTTGTGTGTGAGTGTTGTACTTTCTGCATGGTACTGACTTTATGTGGGTATGTGTTTCTAAGTGTTGTTGCGTGTCTTTTGCATTGTGTGTGATATGTGGGTTGCCTCTATCATACCCTTGCTTGTGTGTGGTTCGCATGTGGTTTTGTATGTGCTGTGTGAGTTCTGTGTGTGTGATTGATTTTTGTCTGGTTGTATTGGAATGTTTGCCTCCGTTGGGTTTGTGATTGATGCGTGTAATGAGAAATGTGTTGAATATGGCTGTTTGCGCTGTTTCAGATTGTGGATAATGTGAAGTGTGTTGACTCTGGTTGTGCTTTGTTAGTGATCCTCACTGTGTGTTCTGAATGTACTCTGTGAAAGTTGTTTATGGATATTATCTGCCTTTATGTGCTGTGAAGCGTGTGGTGTGCCTTGATAAGTGTGAACAGTTGTTTGCGGCAAGTTCCTGTGCACTGTTTTTTGTTGTCATAATGGTCCAGTCAGGGCTTGTTGTATATCACTCCATGCATTTTTGTTTTAAATGTGATGTTTTCTTTTGTATTTGAAGTGTTGTGTTCTTACCGTTTTTTCTCTATTACAGGTTTTCTGATGGTGTTTGCTTGTGTGGTGTGTGTATGTTCTATGTTTCATCTGATATGCTCAGTGCTGTAGGTGTAGTATGTTGTTTCTGTAGTGGGAGTATGGGAACAAGTGATTTGTTGTGTGATTGTGGATTTTGATTTGCGCAGTTTGGTGTGTGGTGTGTGCTATTGTGTGCTTGTGTTTTCTTTATTCTCTGGGTTTTGTGTCTTTTCTCTGTGTTGTGTGTTGCCTGTGTTGTGAAGAGTTTTGAATGAGATGTGTGTGGTTTACATACTTTGTTCTTTGTCTTGAATGTTTTCTGCGTGCTTTCTCTTTGGAGTTTTATGTGTGAGATATGTGTTTGTGTGTTGCGTGCACAATGTGGCTCTTTCTGTGTCATATCTACTGCATCTAGAGGGTTTCATTTTGTTTTCAATGTACTGTATGATGTGTGTATTGTGTGTGGCCCTCTGGGTCACATGTAGTGTGTGATGTGTCCATTCTTTGCATTGTTTGTAATGTATTGTGCTCTCAACTGTGCTGGTGTTCTGCACATGCTTCTCTGAGTGTGGTGTATGGTATTTGGTGGTTTTTCTGTTAATTTTGCCTTTTGTGCATTGTTAGTTGTGTTGAAACTGTTATGTTTGTATTGTGCGTTTTCCGTGTGCTGGCTGATTCGGGCTTTGTGTGTGCTCTTTGTGATATGGCTCGGTTGCTGTATTGAGCATATTGATTGAAAAGTATGTTACTTGTGTCCTGACTTCATTGTTTTGTGGATAGTGTGACTATAGTGATTTTCGTTCCGAGTGTGTCTTTTTA
This sequence comes from Manis pentadactyla, assembly GCF_030020395.1. Classification (NCBI taxonomy): domain Eukaryota; kingdom Metazoa; phylum Chordata; class Mammalia; order Pholidota; family Manidae; genus Manis; species Manis pentadactyla. The sequence continues at coordinate 205,370 of NW_026644613.1, read as the reverse complement.
TCATGTGGTTCTGTGCATTGGCTGCTTGTGTTTGGATTTGGGTGTATTTTAGTTCTCTGTTGCAAAATGTGCATCATCTGTGTCATTTGGTGCTGTACCCTGTGTTTTGTGTGTGGATTTGAATGAACTGCTGTTTTGGGATATGTTGTGTAGGTATTGGTTCGGTGTGGCTTTGTTGTGATGTGTGCATTCTGTGTATGCCCTATATTGTGTTTTCTGTGCGGTGCGATCTTTTCGGTTATGCTGTGTATGTTGTGAGGTAATTTGTGTATTTGGAATGTACTTTGCTGTGGTTGTGCTGTTTTGGTTCTGTGATGTGTGCTTCTGTTCCTGAGTTCTCCGTTTGTTGTGTGATGCTTTGTGTCTTCAACGTGTGGTCACTTTGTGCATGCTGTAATAGTTTTGAATTGTTTATTCTAATTTCCATGTGTTTAGCAATGGGATGGTTTACCCATCGTTGTGTTGTGTGTTGTGTGCCGTCTGTGTTGTACATGTTTGTTTGTGTTCTGAACTCTGTTGAGTCTGTTAATTATGTGTTTTTAATAACGTGTTCTGTGATGTGTGTGTTGTGTGCTTGGTTTATGGTGTGTTAGTTTTCTCTTCTGGGTGTTTAGTGTGTTGTACATATTTGCTTCATATGTTTTATGTTGAATAATCTGTGTATACGTTGTGTGCGTGTATTGAATGAATGTGTGCTACATCTTGTGCATACTGTGTGACCTGTGACTGATCATTTTTGTGCGTTTTGTGCCCGAGAGTTGTACGTTCTGAATTGAGCTGCCTGTATGTCAACATGTGCTTCTTCACGTGTTTGTGTGTCTTTTCCATAGTGTGGGATATGTGTTGCCCAGGTCATTTCCTGGTTTGTGTGTGCTTGGCATGTGGTTTTGTATGTGCTATGAGCGTTTTGTCTATGTGATGTTATTTTAGCCTTTATATATTTGAGAGTTTCTCTCTGTTGGGCTTATGTTTTTTGTGTGTAACGAGAAATGTTAATGTGGGTCGTTGTGCTTTTCCGGGTTATGTGTGTAATGGGAAGTGTGTTGACACTGTGGTTTTGGTCGTAAGTGATCCTCACTGTGTGTACTCTGGAAAAAGTCGTTCATGCCTATTATGTGCAGTTAAGTGCTATGATGTGTGTGGTGTGTGTTGATTATTGTGAAGATAGCTGTATTGCTGAGAGTTTGTGTGCATTCTATAATTTTGGTTTTACGGGTGGCCAGGCCAGGATTTGTTTTGTGTCAGTGTGTGTCTTGTGTGTTAAATGTTGTGTTGTTTCCTTTAGTGTGTGTTGTGTTGTGTTTTGTGTGTTGTGTTGTTTTCCGTGTTTTGATTGTTCTGTAACATGTTTGTTATTGTGTGTGTGGTATGTGTATGTTCTACGTGGTGTCTGGTTCTTTGCTGTGTGTGCAGTGGTATTTTTGTGCAAAGTGTACACGGCAGTGTGTTATTTGTGTTGTGTGATAGAATGTGCATTCTGGTTTGTGTGGCGTATTGGGCATTCTTGTGTTATGTTTTCCTTTTTTCTAAATTTTGTGTGTGTTCTCTCTGTTGTGTGTTTGCTATGTTTTGTGAGTTTTGTGTGGGAAATGTGAGGGTAACATATATTGCTGTTCATTTGGTATGTTGCTCGTGTGTGTTCTCTTTTTGGTGTTATGTGTGAGGTAAGTGCTTTTGTGTTGTCTGGGTCTTTGTTTGTCACATATGTTGCATCTCTTGTGTTTGGTTTTGTTTACATGACTGTGTATCTTGTGTGTTTTGTGTGTGGCTCTCTTGGTTACATGTATTGTGCTATGTGTCTGTGCTTTGGATGGTGTTTTACGTGTTGTGTTCTCAGTTGTGTTGGCGTTCTGTGTATGCTTTTCTGAGTGTGGTGTATGGTGTGTAGTTCGTTGTCCTTTATTTGACTGTTGAGAATGATGTTACTTATGTTGAACTTGTGTGTGTGTTTGTATGTGTTGTGTGTTTTCCCATATGCAGCCTGGATCTTCTCTGTGTGTGCACTATGTGGTATTTGTCCCTTTCTGTGTTGTGCACAGTGTGCAAATGTGTGTTGTATGTATGAGGTTTTCGATGAGTTGTGGATCGTGGGTGACTTGATTGACTTTCTCTCTGTGTGTGTCTTTACATATGGTACTGTGTGTTGTTTGCTTGTGTACGGATTTGGTTTTATTTCGTGTCTCTGTTGTGGAATGTGTGGCATCTGTGTTATTGTGCATTATTTGCTGGGTGCGTTGGCGGACTTGAATGATTTGCTGCTTGGGGATATTTTGCGTAGGGATTTTGTATGTATGTGTGTTTGCTGTGATGTTTTCTTTCTGTGTTCGTCCAACTCTGTTTTATGAGTGTGGTGTATTATTTTGGATATGCTGTGTTTGCTGCATGAGAATTTGTGTTTTGAATGTTCTTTGCTGTGATTGTGTTGTTTTGGTTATGTGCAGTGTGCGTACGGCACTGAGTTTTACGTTTGTTGTGTAATACTGTGACTTCACTGTGTTGTCATTTTGTGTGTGCTGATATTGTTTTCTACAGCTTTTCTCAGTTCCGTGTGCTTAAAAACGGTGTTGCTTACCCATTATTTTTGTTGTGTGTGTTTTGTGTTGTCTGTGTTGTGTATGTTTTGTCATTGGTCTGAGCTCTGTTGTGTCTGTTATGTGTTGTTCTGATACTGTGTTCTGTGTTGTGTGTGTATTTGTGACTTTTGTGGTCTGTGTGTTGAGTGCGTTATACATGTTTGCTGGGTGAGTTTAACGGTTGCATATGCTGTGCATATGTGCTCTTTGTGTTTTAAGTGGTGTGTGATATTTGTTTAGCACCCTGTGTGACCTGTGACCAAAATATTTGTGTGTGTTGTGTGTGAGTGTTGTACTTTCTGCATGGTACTGACTTTATGTGGGTATGTGTTTCTAAGTGTTGTTGCGTGTCTTTTGCATTGTGTGTGATATGTGGGTTGCCTCTATCATACCCTTGCTTGTGTGTGGTTCGCATGTGGTTTTGTATGTGCTGTGTGAGTTCTGTGTGTGTGATTGATTTTTGTCTGGTTGTATTGGAATGTTTGCCTCCGTTGGGTTTGTGATTGATGCGTGTAATGAGAAATGTGTTGAATATGGCTGTTTGCGCTGTTTCAGATTGTGGATAATGTGAAGTGTGTTGACTCTGGTTGTGCTTTGTTAGTGATCCTCACTGTGTGTTCTGAATGTACTCTGTGAAAGTTGTTTATGGATATTATCTGCCTTTATGTGCTGTGAAGCGTGTGGTGTGCCTTGATAAGTGTGAACAGTTGTTTGCGGCAAGTTCCTGTGCACTGTTTTTTGTTGTCATAATGGTCCAGTCAGGGCTTGTTGTATATCACTCCATGCATTTTTGTTTTAAATGTGATGTTTTCTTTTGTATTTGAAGTGTTGTGTTCTTACCGTTTTTTCTCTATTACAGGTTTTCTGATGGTGTTTGCTTGTGTGGTGTGTGTATGTTCTATGTTTCATCTGATATGCTCAGTGCTGTAGGTGTAGTATGTTGTTTCTGTAGTGGGAGTATGGGAACAAGTGATTTGTTGTGTGATTGTGGATTTTGATTTGCGCAGTTTGGTGTGTGGTGTGTGCTATTGTGTGCTTGTGTTTTCTTTATTCTCTGGGTTTTGTGTCTTTTCTCTGTGTTGTGTGTTGCCTGTGTTGTGAAGAGTTTTGAATGAGATGTGTGTGGTTTACATACTTTGTTCTTTGTCTTGAATGTTTTCTGCGTGCTTTCTCTTTGGAGTTTTATGTGTGAGATATGTGTTTGTGTGTTGCGTGCACAATGTGGCTCTTTCTGTGTCATATCTACTGCATCTAGAGGGTTTCATTTTGTTTTCAATGTACTGTATGATGTGTGTATTGTGTGTGGCCCTCTGGGTCACATGTAGTGTGTGATGTGTCCATTCTTTGCATTGTTTGTAATGTATTGTGCTCTCAACTGTGCTGGTGTTCTGCACATGCTTCTCTGAGTGTGGTGTATGGTATTTGGTGGTTTTTCTGTTAATTTTGCCTTTTGTGCATTGTTAGTTGTGTTGAAACTGTTATGTTTGTATTGTGCGTTTTCCGTGTGCTGGCTGATTCGGGCTTTGTGTGTGCTCTTTGTGATATGGCTCGGTTGCTGTATTGAGCATATTGATTGAAAAGTATGTTACTTGTGTCCTGACTTCATTGTTTTGTGGATAGTGTGACTATAGTGATTTTCGTTCCGAGTGTGTCTTTTTATCATGTGGTTCTGTGCATTGGCTGCTTGTGTTTGGATTTGGGTGTATTTTAGTTCTCTGTTGCAAAATGTGCATCATCTGTGTCATTTGGTGCTGTACCCTGTGTTTTGTGTGTGGATTTGAATGAACTGCTGTTTTGGGATATGTTGTGTAGGTATTGGTTCGGTGTGGCTTTGTTGTGATGTGTGCATTCTGTGTATGCCCTATATTGTGTTTTCCGTGCGGTGCGATCTTTTCGGTTATGCTGTGTATGTTGTGAGGTAATTTGTGTATTTGGAATGTACTTTGCTGTGGTTGTGCTGTTTTGGTTCTGTGATGTGTGCTTCTGTTCCTGAGTTCTCCGTTTGTTGTGTGATGCTTTGTGTCTTCAACGTGTGGTCACTTTGTGCATGCTGTAATAGTTTTGAATTGTTTATTCTAATTTCCATGTGTTTAGCAATGGGATGGTTTACCCATCGTTGTGTTGTGTGTTTGTTGTGTGCCGTCTGTGTTGTACATGTTTGTTTGTGTTCTGAACTCTGTTGAGTCTGTTAATTATGTGTTTTTAATAACGTGTTCTGTGATGTGTGTGTTGTGTGCTTGGTTTATGGTGTGTTAGTTTTCTCTTCTGGGTGTTTAGTGTGTTGTACATATTTGCTTCATATGTTTTATGTTGAATAATCTGTGTATACGTTGTGTGCGTGTATTGAATGAATGTGTGCTACATCTTGTGCATACTGTGTGACCTGTGACTGATCATTTTTGTGCGTTTTGTGCCCGAGAGTTGTACGTTCTGAATTGAGCTGCCTGTATGTCAACATGTGCTTCTTCACGTGTTTGTGTGTCTTTTCCATAGTGTGGGATATGTGTTGCCCAGGTCATTTCCTGGTTTGTGTGTGCTTGGCATGTGGTTTTGTATGTGCTATGAGCGTTTTGTCTATGTGATGTTATTTTAGCCTTTATATATTTGAGAGTTTCTCTCTGTTGGGCTTATGTTTTTTGTGTGTAACGAGAAATGTTAATGTGGGTCGTTGTGCTTTTCCGGGTTATGTGTGTAATGGGAAGTGTGTTGACACTGTGGTTTTGGTCGTAAGTGATCCTCACTGTGTATACTCTGGGAAAAGTCGTTCATGCCTATTATGTGCAGTTAAGTGCTATGATGTGTGTGGTGTGTGTTGATTATTGTGAAGATAGCTGTATTGCTGAGAGTTTGTGTGCATTCTATAATTTTGGTTTTACGGGTGGCCAGGCCAGGATTTGTTTTGTGTCAGTGTGTGTCTTGTGTGTTAAATGTTGTGTTGTTTCCTTTAGTGTGTGTTGTGTTGTGTTTTGTGTGTTGTGTTGTTTTCCGTGTTTTGATTGTTCTGTAACATGTTTGTTATTGTGTGTGTGGTATGTGTATGTTCTACGTGGTGTCTGGTTCTTTGCTGTGTGTGCAGTGGTATTTTTGTGCAAAGTGTACACGGCAGTGTGTTATTTGTGTTGTGTGATAGAATGTGCATTCTGGTTTGTGTGGCGTATTGGGCATTCTTGTGTTATGTTTTCCTTTTTTCTAAATTTTGTGTGTGTTCTCTCTGTTGTGTGTTTGCTATGTTTTGTGAGTTTTGTGTGGGAAATGTGAGGGTAACATATATTGCTGTTCATTTGGTATGTTGCTCGTGTGTGTTCTCTTTTTGGTGTTATGTGTGAGGTAAGTGCTTTTGTGTTGTCTGGGTCTTTGTTTGTCACATATGTTGCATCTCTTGTGTTTGGTTTTGTTTACATGACTGTGTATCTTGTGTGTTTTGTGTGTGGCTCTCTTGGTTACATGTATTGTGCTATGTGTCTGTGCTTTGGATGGTGTTTTACGTGTTGTGTTCTCAGTTGTGTTGGCGTTCTGTGTATGCTTTTCTGAGTGTGGTGTATGGTGTGTAGTTCGTTGTCCTTTATTTGACTGTTGAGAATGATGTTACTTATGTTGAACTTGTGTGTGTGTTTGTATGTGTGTTGTGTGTTTTCCCATATGCAGCCTGGATCTTCTCTGTGTGTGCACTATGTGGTATTTGTCCCTTTCTGTGTTGTGCACAGTGTGCAAATGTGTGTTGTATGTATGAGGTTTTCGATGAGTTGTGGATCGTGGGTGACTTGATTGACTTTCTCTCTGTGTGTGTCTTTACATATGGTACTGTGTGTTGTTTGCTTGTGTACGGATTTGGTTTTATTTCGTGTCTCTGTTGTGGAATGTGTGGCATCTGTGTTATTGTGCATTATTTGCTGGGTGCGTTGGCGGACTTGAATGATTTGCTGCTTGGGGATATTTTGCGTAGGGATTTTGTATGTATGTGTGTTTGCTGTGATGTTTTCTTTCTGTGTTCGTCCAACTCTGTTTTATGAGTGTGGTGTATAATTTTGGATATGCTGTGTTTGCTGCATGAGAATTTGTGTTTTGAATGTTCTTTGCTGTGATTGTGTTGTTTTGGTGATGTGCAGTGTGCGTACGGCACTGAGTTTTACGTTTGTTGTGTAATACTGTGACTTCACTGTGTTGTCATTTTGTGTGTGCTGATATTGTTTTCTACAGCTTTTCTCAGTTCCGTGTGCTTAAAAACGGTGTTGCTTACCCATTATTTTTGTTGTGTGTGTTTTGTGTTGTCTGTGTTGTGTATGTTTTGTCATTGGTCTGAGCTCTGTTGTGTCTGTTATGTGTTGTTCTGATACTGTGTTCTGTGTTGTGTGTGTATTTGTGACTTTTGTGGTCTGTGTGTTGAGTGCGTTATACATGTTTGCTGGGTGAGTTTAACGGTTGCATATGCTGTGCATATGTGCTCTTTGTGTTTTAAGTGGTGTGTGATATTTGTTTAGCACCCTGTGTGACCTGTGACCAAAATATTTGTGTGTGTTGTGTGTGAGTGTTGTACTTTCTGCATGGTACTGACTTTATGTGGGTATGTGTTTCTAAGTGTTGTTGCGTGTCTTTTGCATTGTGTGTGATATGTGGGTTGCCTCTATCATACCCTTGCTTGTGTGTGGTTCGCATGTGGTTTTGTATGTGCTGTGTGAGTTCTGTGTGTGTGATTGATTTTTGTCTGGTTGTATTGGAATGTTTGCCTCCGTTGGGTTTGTGATTGATGCGTGTAATGAGAAATGTGTTGAATATGGCTGTTTGCGCTGTTTCAGATTGTGGATAATGTGAAGTGTGTTGACTCTGGTTGTGCTTTGTTAGTGATCCTCACTGTGTGTTCTGAATGTACTCTGTGAAAGTTGTTTATGGATATTATCTGCCTTTATGTGCTGTGAAGCGTGTGGTGTGCCTTGATAAGTGTGAACAGTTGTTTGCGGCAAGTTCCTGTGCACTGTTTTTTGTTGTCATAATGGTCCAGTCAGGGCTTGTTGTATATCACTCCATGCATTTTTGTTTTAAATGTGATGTTTTCTTTTGTATTTGAAGTGTTGTGTTCTTACCGTTTTTTCTCTATTACAGGTTTTCTGATGGTGTTTGCTTGTGTGGTGTGTGTATGTTCTATGTTTCATCTGATATGCTCAGTGCTGTAGGTGTAGTATGTTGTTTCTGTAGTGGGAGTATGGGAACAAGTGATTTGTTGTGTGATTGTGGATTTTGATTTGCGCAGTTTGGTGTGTGGTGTGTGCTATTGTGTGCTTGTGTTTTCTTTATTCTCTGGGTTTTGTGTCTTTTCTCTGTGTTGTGTGTTGCCTGTGTTGTGAAGAGTTTTGAATGAGATGTGTGTGGTTTACATACTTTGTTCTTTGTCTTGAATGTTTTCTGCGTGCTTTCTGTTTGGAGTTTTATGTGTGAGATATGTGTTTGTGTGTTGCGTGCACAATGTGGCTCTTTCTGTGTCATATCTACTGCATCTAGAGGGTTTCATTTTGTTTTCAATGTACTGTATGATGTGTGTATTGTGTGTGGCCCTCTGGGTCACATGTAGTGTGTGATGTGTCCATTCTTTGCATTGTTTGTAATGTATTGTGCTCTCAACTGTGCTGGTGTTCTGCAAATGCTTCTCTGAGTGTGGTGTATGGTATTTGGTGGTTTTTCTGTTAATTTTGCCTTTTGTGCGTTGTTAGTTGTGTTGAAACTGTTATGTTTGTATTGTGCGTTTTCCGTGTGCTGGCTGATTCGGGCTTTGTGTGTGCTCTTTGTGATATGGCTCGGTTGCTGTATTGAGCATATTGATTGAAAAGTATGTTACTTGTGTCCTGACTTCATTGTTTTGTGGATAGTGTTACTATAGTGATTTTGTTTCCGAGTTTGTCTTTTTATCATGTGGTTCTGTGCATTGGCTGCTTGTGTTTGGATTTGGGTGTATTTTGGGTCTCTGTTGCAAAATGTGCATCATCTGTGTCATTTGGTGCTGTACCCTGTGTTTTGTGTGTGGATTTGAATGATCTGCTGTTTTGGGATATGTTGTGTAGGGATTGGTTCGGTGTGGCTTTGTTGTGATGTGTGCTTTCTGTGTATGCCCTATATTGTGTTTTCTGTGCGGTGCATTCTTTTCGGTTATGCTGTGTATGTTGTGAGGTAATTTGTGTATTTGGAATGTACTTTGCTGTGGTTGTGCTGTTTTGGTTCTGTGATGTGTGCTTCTGTTCCTGAGTTCTCCGTTTGTTGTGTGATGCTTTGTGTCTTCAACGTGTGGTCACTTTGTGCATGCTGTAATAGTTTTGAACTGTTTATTCTAATTTCCATGTGTTTAGCAATGGGATGGTTTACCCATCGTTGTGTTGTGTGTTTGTTGTGTGCCGTCTGTGTTGTACATGTTTGTTTGTGTTCTGAACTCTGTTGAGTCTGTTAATTATGTGTTTTTAATAACGTGTTCTGTGATGTGTGTGTTGTGTGCTTGGTTTATGGTGTCTTAGTTTTCTCTTCTGGGTGTTTAGTGTGTTGTACATATTTGCTTCATATGTTTTATGTTGAATAATCTGTGTATACGTTGTGTGCGTGTATTGAATGAATGTGTGCTACATCTTGTGCATACTGTGTGACCTGTGACTGATCATTTTTGTGCGTTTTGTGCCCGAGAGTTGTACGTTCTGAATTGAGCTGCCTGTATGTCAATATGTGCTTCTTCACGTGTTTGTGTGTCTTTTCCATAGTGTGGGATATGTGTTGCCCAGGTCATTTCCTGGTTTGTGTGTGCTTGGCATGTGGTTTTGTATGTGCTGTGAGCGTTTTGTCTATGTGATGTTATTTTAGCCTTTATATATTTGAGAGTTTCTCTCTGTTGGGCTTATGTTTTTTGTGTGTAACGAGAAATGTTAATGTGGGTCGTTGTGCTTTTCCGGGTTATGTGTGTAATGGGAAGTGTGTTGACACTGTGGTTTTGGTCGTTAGTGATCCTCACTGTGTATACTCTGGGAAAAGTCGTTCATGCCTATTATGTGCAGTTAAGTGCTATGATGTGTGTGGTGTGTGTTGATTATTGTGAAGATAGCTGTATTGCTGAGAGTTTGTGTGCATTCTATAATTTTGGTTTTACGGGTGGCCAGGCCAGGATTTGTTTTGTGTCAGTGTGTGTCTTGTGTGTTAAATGTTGTGTTGTTTCCTTTAGTGTGTGTTGTGTTGTGTTTTGTGTGTTGTGTTGTTTTCCGTGTTTTGATTGATCTGTAACATGTTTGTTATTGTGTGTGTGGTATGTGTATGTTCTACGTGGTGTCTGGTTCTTTGCTGTGTGTGCAGTGGTATTTTTGTGCAAAGTGTACACGGCAGTGTGTTATTTGTGTTGTGTGATAGAATGTGCATTCTGGTTTGTGTGGCGTATTGGGCATTCTTGTGTTATGTTTTCCTTTTTTCTAAATTTTGTGTGTGTTCTCTCTGTTGTGTGTTTGCTATGTTTTGTGAGTTTTGTGTGGGAAATGTGAGGGTAACATATATTGCTGTTCATTTGGTATGTTGCTCGTGTGTGTTCTCTTTTTGGTGTTATGTGTGAGGTAAGTGCTTTTGTGTTGTCTGGGTCTTTGTTTGTCACATATGTTGCATCTATTGTGTTTGGTATTGTTTGCGTGACTGTGTATATTGTGTGATTTGTGTGTGGCTCTCTTGGTTACATGTACTGTGCTATGAGTCTGTGCTTTGCATGGTGTTTTACGTGTTGTGTTCTCAGTTGTGTTGGCGTTCTGTGTATGCTTTTCTGAGTGTGGTGTATGGTGTGTAGTTCGTTGTCCTTTATTTGACTGTTGAGAATGATGTTACTTATGTTGAACTTGTGTGTGTGTTTGTATGTGTGTTGTGTGTTTTCCCATATGCAGAATGGATCTTCTCTGTGTGTGCACTATGTGGTATTTGTCCCTTTCTGTGTTGTGCACAGTGTGCAAATGTGTGTTGTATGTATGAGGTTTTCGATGAGTTGTGGATCGTGGGTGACTTGATTGACTTTCTCTCTGTGTGAGTCTTTACATGTGGTACTGTGTGTTGTTTGCTTGTGTACGGATTTGGTTTTATTTCGTGTCTCTGTTGTGGAATGTGTGGCATCTGTGTCATTGTGCATTATTTGCTGGGTGCGTTGGCGGACTTGAATGATTTGCTGCTTGGGGTTATTTTGCGTAGGGATTTTGTATGTATGTGTGTTTGCTGTGATGTTTTCTTTCTGTGTTCGTCCAACTCTCTTTTATGAGTGTGGTGTATGCTTTTGGATATGCTGTGTTTGCTGCGTGAGAATTTGTGTTTTGAATGTTCTTTGCTGTGATTGTGTTGTTTTAGTGGTGTGCAGTGTGCAAACGGCACTGAGTTTTACGTTTGTTGTGTAATACTGTGACTTCAATGTGTTGTCATTTTGTGTGTGTTAATATTGTTTTCTACAGCTTTTCTCAGTTCAGTGTGCTTAAAAACGGTGTTGCTTACCCATTATTTTTGTTGTGTGTGTGTTGTGTTGTCTGTGTTGTGTATGTTTTGTCATTGGTCTGAGCTCTGTTGTGTCTGTTATGTGTTGTTCTAATACTGTGTTCTGTGTTGTGTGTGTATTTGTGACTTTTGTGGTCTGTGAGTTGAGTGCGTTATACATGTTTGCTGGGTGAGTTTAACGGTTGCATATGCTGTGCATATGTGCTCTTTGTGTTTTAAGTGGTGTGTGATATTTGTTTAGCACCCTGTGTGACCTGTGACCAAAATATTTGTGTGTGTTTTGTGTGAGTGTTGTACTTTTTGCATGGTACTGACTTTATGTGGGTATGTGTTTCTAAGTGTTGTTGCGTGTCTTTTGCATTGTGTGTGATATGTGGGTTGCCTCTATCATACCCTTTCTTGTGTGTGGTTCGCATGTGGTTTTGTATGTGCTGTGTGAGTTCTGTGTGTGTGACTTGATTTTTGTCTGGTTGTATTGGAGAGTTTGTCTCCGTTGGGTTTGTGATTGATGCGTGTAATGAGAAATGTGTTGAATATGGCTGTTTGCGCTGTTTCAGATTGTGGATAATGTGAAGTGTGTTGACTCTGGTTGTGCTTTGTTAGTGATCCTCACTGTGTGTTCTGAATGTACACTGTGAAAGTTGTTTATGGATACTATCTGCCTTTATGTGCTGTGAAGCGTGTGGTGGGCCTTGATAAGTGTGAACAGTTGTTTGCGGCAAGTTCCTGTGCACTGTTCTTTGTTGTCATAATGGTATAGTCAGGGCTTGTTGTATATCACTCCATGCATTTTTGTTTTAAATGTGATGTTTTCTTTTGTATTTGAAGTGTTGTGTTCTTACCGTTTGTTCTCTATTACAGGTTTTGTGATGGTGTTTGCTTGTGTGGTGTGTGTATGTTCTATGTTTCGTCTGATATGCTCAGTGCTGTAGGTTTAGTGTGTTGTTTCTGTAGTGTGAGTATGGGAACAAGTGATTTGTTGTGTTGTGTGATTGTGGATTTTGATTTGCGCAGTTTGGTGTATGGTGTGTGTGATTGTGTGCTTGTGTTTTCTTTAATCTCTGGGTTTTGTGTGTTTTCACTGTGTTGTGTGTTCCCTGTGTTGTGAAGAGTTTTGAATGAGATGTGTGTGGTTTACATACTTTGTTCTTTGTCTTGAATGTTTTCTGCGTGTTTTCGCTTTGGAGTTTTATGTGTGAGATATGTGTTTGTGTGTTGGGTGCACAATGTGGCTCTTTCTGTGTCATATCTACTGCATCTAGTGGGTTTCATTTTGTTTTCAATGTACTGTATGATGTGTGTATTGTGTGTGGCCCTCTGGGTCACATGTAGTGTGTGATGTGTCCATTCTTTGCATTGCTTTTAATGTATTGTGCTCTCAACTGTGCTGGTGTTCTGCACATGCTTCTCTGAGTGTGGTGTATGGTATTTGGTGGTTTTTCTGTTAATTTTGCCTTTTGTGCGTGGGTAGTTGTGCTGAAACTGTTATGTTTGTATTGTGTGTTTTCCATGTGCTGGCTGATTCGGGCTTTGTGTGTGCTCTTTGTGATATGGCTCGGTTGCTGTATTGAGCATATTGATTGAAAAGTATGTTACTTGTGTCCTGACTTCATTGTTTTGTGGATAGTGTTACTATAGTGATTTTGTTTCCGAGTTTGTCTTTTTATCATGTGGTTCTGTGCATTGGCTGCTTGTGTTTGGATTTGGGTGTATTTTGGGTCTCTGTTGCAAAATGTGCATCATCTGTGTCATTTGGTGCTGTACCCTGTGTTTTGTGTGTGGATTTGAATGATCTGCTGTTTTGGGATATGTTGTGTAGGGATTGGTTCGGTGTGGCTTTGTTGTGATGTGTGCTTTCTGTGTATGCCCTATATTGTGTTTTCTGTGCGGTGCATTCTTTTCGGTTATGCTGTGTATGTTGTGAGGTAATTTGTGTATTTGGAATGTACTTTGCTGTGGTTGTGCTGTTTTGGTTCTGTGATGTGTGCTTATGTTCCTGAGTTCTGTGTTTGTTGTGTGATGCTTTGTGTCTTCAACGTGTGGTCACTTTGTGCGTGCTGCAATAGTTTTGTATTGTTTATTCTAATTTCCATGTGTTTAGCAACGGGATTGTTTACCCATCGTTGTGTTGTGTGTTTGTTGTGTGCCGTCTGTGTTGTACATGTTTGTTTGTGTTCTGAACCCTGTTGAGTCTGTTAATTATTTGTTGTTAACGTGTTCTGTGATGTGTGTGTTGTGTGCTTCGTTTATGGTGTGTTAGTTTTCTCTTCTGGGTGTTTAGTGTGTTGTACATATTTGCTGCATATGTTTGATGTTGAATAATCTGTGTACACGATGTGTGCGTGTATTGCATGAATGTGTGCTACATCTTGTGCATACTGTGTCCTGTGACTGATCATTTTTGTGCGTTTTGTGCCCGAGAGTTGTACGTTCTGAATTGAGCTGCCTGTATGTCAACATGTGCTTCTTCACGTGTTTGTGTGTCTTTTCCATAGTGTGGGATATGTGTTGCCCAGGTCATTTCCTGGTTTGTGTGTGCTTGGCATGTGGTTTTGTATGTGCTATGAGCGTTTTGTCTATGTGATGTTATTTTAGCCTTTATATATTTGAGAGTTTCTCTCTGTTGGGCTTATGTTTTTTGTGTGTAACGAGAAATGTTAATGTGGGTCGTTGTGCTTTTCCGGGTTATGTGTGTAATGAGAAGTGTGTTGACACTGTGGTTTTGGTCGTAAGTGATCCTCACTGTGTATACTCTGGGAAAAGTCGTTCATGCCTATTATGTGCAGTTAAGTGCTATGATGTGTGTGGTGTGTGTTGATTATTGTGAAGATAGCTGTATTGCTGAGAGTTTGTGTGCATTCTATAATTTTGGTTTTACGGGTGGCCAGGCCAGGATTTGTTTTGTGTCAGTGTGTGTCTTGTGTGTTAAATGTTGTGTTGTTTCCTTTAGTGTGTGTTGTGTTGTGTTTTGTGTGTTGTGTTGTTTTCCGTGTTTTGATTGTTCTGTAACATGTTTGTTATTGTGTGTGTGGTATGTGTATGTTCTACGTGGTGTCTGGTTCTTTGCTGTGTGTGCAGTGGTATTTTTGTGCAAAGTGTACACGGCAGTGTGTTATTTGTGTTGTGTGATAGAATGTGCATTCTGGTTTGTGTGGCGTATTGGGCATTCTTGTGTTATGTTTTCCTTTTTTCTAAATTTTGTGTGTGTTCTCTCTGTTGTGTGTTTGCTATGTTTTGTGAGTTTTGTGTGGGAAATGTGAGGGTAACATATATTGCTGTTCATTTGGTATGTTGCTCGTGTGTGTTCTCTTTTTGGTGTTATGTGTGAGGTAAGTGCTTTTGTGTTGTCTGGGTCTTTGTTTGTCACATATGTTGCATCTCTTGTGTTTGGTTTTGTTTACATGACTGTGTATCTTGTGTGTTTTGTGTGTGGCTCTCTTGGTTACATGTATTGTGCTATGTGTCTGTGCTTTGGATGGTGTTTTACGTGTTGTGTTCTCAGTTGTGTTGGCGTTCTGTGTATGCTTTTCTGAGTGTGGTGTATGGTGTGTAGTTCGTTGTCCTTTATTTGACTGTTGAGAATGATGTTACTTATGTTGAACTTGTGTGTGTGTTTGTATGTGTGTTGTGTGTTTTCCCATATGCAGCCTGGATCTTCTCTGTGTGTGCACTATGTGGTATTTGTCCCTTTCTGTGTTGTGCACAGTGTGCAAATGTGTGTTGTATGTATGAGGTTTTCGATGAGTTGTGGATCGTGGGTGACTTGATTGACTTTCTCTCTGTGTGTGTCTTTACATATGGTACTGTGTGTTGTTTGCTTGTGTACGGATTTGGTTTTATTTCGTGTCTCTGTTGTGGAATGTGTGGCATCTGTGTTATTGTGCATTATTTGCTGGGTGCGTTGGCGGACTTGAATGATTTGCTGCTTGGGGATATTTTGCGTAGGGATTTTGTATGTATGTGTGTTTGCTGTGATGTTTTCTTTCTGTGTTCGTCCAACTCTGTTTTATGAGTGTGGTGTATAATTTTGGATATGCTGTGTTTGCTGCATGAGAATTTGTGTTTTGAATGTTCTTTGCTGTGATTGTGTTGTTTTGGTGATGTGCAGTGTGCGTACGGCACTGAGTTTTACGTTTGTTGTGTAATACTGTGACTTCACTGTGTTGTCATTTTGTGTGTGCTGATATTGTTTTCTACAGCTTTTCTCAGTTCCGTGTGCTTAAAAACGGTGTTGCTTACCCATTATTTTTGTTGTGTGTGTTTTGTGTTGTCTGTGTTGTGTATGTTTTGTCATTGGTCTGAGCTCTGTTGTGTCTGTTATGTGTTGTTCTGATACTGTGTTCTGTGTTGTGTGTGTATTTGTGACTTTTGTGGTCTGTGTGTTGAGTGCGTTATACATGTTTGCTGGGTGAGTTTAACGGTTGCATATGCTGTGCATATGTGCTCTTTGTGTTTTAAGTGGTGTGTGATATTTGTTTAGCACCCTGTGTGACCTGTGACCAAAATATTTGTGTGTGTTGTGTGTGAGTGTTGTACTTTCTGCATGGTACTGACTTTATGTGGGTATGTGTTTCTAAGTGTTGTTGCGTGTCTTTTGCATTGTGTGTGATATGTGGGTTGCCTCTATCATACCCTTGCTTGTGTGTGGTTCGCATGTGGTTTTGTATGTGCTGTGTGAGTTCTGTGTGTGTGATTGATTTTTGTCTGGTTGTATTGGAATGTTTGCCTCCGTTGGGTTTGTGATTGATGCGTGTAATGAGAAATGTGTTGAATATGGCTGTTTGCGCTGTTTCAGATTGTGGATAATGTGAAGTGTGTTGACTCTGGTTGTGCTTTGTTAGTGATCCTCACTGTGTGTTCTGAATGTACTCTGTGAAAGTTGTTTATGGATATTATCTGCCTTTATGTGCTGTGAAGCGTGTGGTGTGCCTTGATAAGTGTGAACAGTTGTTTGCGGCAAGTTCCTGTGCACTGTTTTTTGTTGTCATAATGGTCCAGTCAGGGCTTGTTGTATATCACTCCATGCATTTTTGTTTTAAATGTGATGTTTTCTTTTGTATTTGAAGTGTTGTGTTCTTACCGTTTTTTCTCTATTACAGGTTTTCTGATGGTGTTTGCTTGTGTGGTGTGTGTATGTTCTATGTTTCATCTGATATGCTCAGTGCTGTAGGTGTAGTATGTTGTTTCTGTAGTGGGAGTATGGGAACAAGTGATTTGTTGTGTGATTGTGGATTTTGATTTGCGCAGTTTGGTGTGTGGTGTGTGCTATTGTGTGCTTGTGTTTTCTTTATTCTCTGGGTTTTGTGTCTTTTCTCTGTGTTGTGTGTTGCCTGTGTTGTGAAGAGTTTTGAATGAGATGTGTGTGGTTTACATACTTTGTTCTTTGTCTTGAATGTTTTCTGCGTGCTTTCTCTTTGGAGTTTTATGTGTGAGATATGTGTTTGTGTGTTGCGTGCACAATGTGGCTCTTTCTGTGTCATATCTACTGCATCTAGAGGGTTTCATTTTGTTTTCAATGTACTGTATGATGTGTGTATTGTGTGTGGCCCTCTGGGTCACATGTAGTGTGTGATGTGTCCATTCTTTGCATTGTTTGTAATGTATTGTGCTCTCAACTGTGCTGGTGTTCTGCACATGCTTCTCTGAGTGTGGTGTATGGTATTTGGTGGTTTTTCTGTTAATTTTGCCTTTTGTGCATTGTTAGTTGTGTTGAAACTGTTATGTTTGTATTGTGCGTTTTCCGTGTGCTGGCTGATTCGGGCTTTGTGTGTGCTCTTTGTGATATGGCTCGGTTGCTGTATTGAGCATATTGATTGAAAAGTATGTTACTTGTGTCCTGACTTCATTGTTTTGTGGATAGTGTGACTATAGTGATTTTGTTTCCGAGTTTGTCTTTTTATCATGTGGTTCTGTGCATTGGCTGCTTGTGTTTGGATTTGGGTGTATTTTGGGTCTCTGTTGCAAAATGTGCATCATCTGTGTCATTTGGTGCTGTACCCTGTGTTTTGTGTGTGGATTTGAATGATCTGCTGTTTTGGGATATGTTGTGTAGGGATTGGTTCGGTGTGGCTTTGTTGTGATGTGTGCTTTCTGTGTATGCCCTATATTGTGTTTTCTGTGCGGTGCATTCTTTTCGGTTATGCTGTGTATGTTGTGAGGTAATTTGTGTATTTGGAATGTACTTTGCTGTGGTTGTGCTGTTTTGGTTCTGTGATGTGTGCTTCTGTTCCTGAGTTCTCCGTTTGTTGTGTGATGCTTTGTGTCTTCAACGTGTGGTCACTTTGTGCATGCTGTAATAGTTTTGAACTGTTTATTCTAATTTCCATGTGTTTAGCAATGGGATGGTTTACCCATCGTTGTGTTGTGTGTTTGTTGTGTGCCGTCTGTGTTGTACATGTTTGTTTGTGTTCTGAACACTGTTGAGTCTGTTAATTATGTGTTTTTAATAACGTGTTCTGTGATGTGTGTGTTGTGTGCTTGGTTTATGGTGTCTTAGTTTTCTCTTCTGGGTGTTTAGTGTGTTGTACATATTTGCTTCATATGTTTTATGTTGAATAATCTGTGTATACGTTGTGTGCGTGTATTGAATGAATGTGTGCTACATCTTGTGCATACTGTGTGACCTGTGACTGATCATTTTTGTGCGTTTTGTGCCCGAGAGTTGTACGTTCTGAATTGAGCTGCCTGTATGTCAATATGTGCTTCTTCACGTGTTTGTGTGTCTTTTCCATAGTGTGGGATATGTGTTGCCCAGGTCATTTCCTGGTTTGTGTGTGCTTGGCATGTGGTTTTGTATGTGCTGTGAGCGTTTTGTCTATGTGATGTTATTTTAGCCTTTATATATTTGAGAGTTTCTCTCTGTTGGGCTTATGTTTTTTGTGTGTAACGAGAAATGTTAATGTGGGTCGTTGTGCTTTTCCGGGTTATGTGTGTAATGGGAAGTGTGTTGACACTGTGGTTTTGGTCGTAAGTGATCCTCACTGTGTATACTCTGGGAAAAGTCGTTCATGCCTATTATGTGCAGTTAAGTGCTATGATGTGTGTGGTGTGTGTTGATTATTGTGAAGATAGCTGTATTGCTGAGAGTTTGTGTGCATTCTATAATTTTGGTTTTACGGGTGGCCAGGCCAGGATTTGTTTTGTGTCAGTGTGTGTCTTGTGTGTTAAATGTTGTGTTGTTTCCTTTAGTGTGTGTTGTGTTGTGTTTTGTGTGTTGTGTTGTTTTCCGTGTTTTGATTGTTCTGTAACATGTTTGTTATTGTGTGTGTGGTATGTGTATGTTCTACGTGGTGTCTGGTTCTTTGCTGTGTGTGCAGTGGTATTTTTGTGCAAAGTGTACACGGCAGTGTGTTATTTGTGTTGTGTGATAGAATGTGCATTCTGGTTTGTGTGGCGTATTGGGCATTCTTGTGTTATGTTTTCCTTTTTTCTAAATTTTGTGTGTGTTCTCTCTGTTGTGTGTTTGCTATGTTTTGTGAGTTTTGTGTGGGAAATGTGAGGGTAACATATATTGCTGTTCATTTGGTATGTTGCTCGTGTGTGTTCTCTTTTTGGTGTTATGTGTGAGGTAAGTGCTTTTGTGTTGTCTGGGTCTTTGTTTGTCACATATGTTGCATCTCTTGTGTTTGGTTTTGTTTACATGACTGTGTATCTTGTGTGTTTTGTGTGTGGCTCTCTTGGTTACATGTATTGTGCTATGTGTCTGTGCTTTGGATGGTGTTTTACGTGTTGTGTTCTCAGTTGTGTTGGCGTTCTGTGTATGCTTTTCTGAGTGTGGTGTATGGTGTGTAGTTCGTTGTCCTTTATTTGACTGTTGAGAATGATGTTACTTATGTTGAACTTGTGTGTGTGTTTGTATGTGTGTTGTGTGTTTTCCCATATGCAGCCTGGATCTTCTCTGTGTGTGCACTATGTGGTATTTGTCCCTTTCTGTGTTGTGCACAGTGTGCAAATGTGTGTTGTATGTATGAGGTTTTCGATGAGTTGTGGATCGTGGGTGACTTGATTGACTTTCTCTCTGTGTGTGTCTTTACATATGTTACTGTGTGTTGTTTGCTTGTGTACGGATTTGGTTTTATTTCGTGTCTCTGTTGTGGAATGTGTGGCATCTGTGTTATTGTGCATTATTTGCTGGGTGCGTTGGCGGACTTGAATGATTTGCTGCTTGGGGATATTTTGCGTAGGGATTTTGTATGTATGTGTGTTTGCTGTGATGTTTTCTTTCTGTGTTCGTCCAACTCTGTTTTATGAGTGTGGTGTATAATTTTGGATATGCTGTGTTTGCTGCATGAGAATTTGTGTTTTGAATGTTCTTTGCTGTGATTGTGTTGTTGTGGTGGTGTGCAGTGTGCGTACGGCACTGAGTTTTACGTTTGTTGTGTAATACTGTGACTTCACTGTGTTGTCATTTTGTGTGTGCTGATATTGTTTTCTACAGCTTTTCTCAGTTCCGTGTGCTTAAAAACGGTGTTGCTTACCCATTATTTTTGTTGTGTGTGTTTTGTGTTGTCTGTGTTGTGTATGTTTTGTCATTGGTCTGAGCTCTGTTGTGTCTGTTATGTGTTGTTCTGATACTGTGTTCTGTGTTGTGTTTGTATTTGTGACTTTTGTGGTCTGTGTGTTGAGTGCGTTATACATGTTTGCTGGGTGAGTTTAACGGTTGCATATGCTGTGCATATGTGCTCTTTGTGTTTTAAGTGGTGTGTGATATTTGTTTAGCACCCTGTGTGACCTGTGACCAAAATATTTGTGTGTGTTGTGTGTGAGTGTTGTACTTTCTGCATGGTACTGACTTTATGTGGGTATGTGTTTCTAAGTGTTGTTGCGTGTCTTTTGCATTGTGTGTGATATGTGGGTTGCCTCTATCATACCCTTGCTTGTGTGTGGTTCGCATGTGGTTTTGTATGTGCTGTGTGAGTTCTGTGTGTGTGATTGATTTTTGTCTGGTTGTATTGGAATGTTTGCCTCCGTTGGGTTTGTGATTGATGCGTGTAATGAGAAATGTGTTGAATATGGCTGTTTGCGCTGTTTCAGATTGTGGATAATGTGAAGTGTGTTGACTCTGGTTGTGCTTTGTTAGTGATCCTCACTGTGTGTTCTGAATGTACTCTGTGAAAGTTGTTTATGGATATTATCTGCCTTTATGTGCTGTGAAGCGTGTGGTGTGCCTTGATAAGTGTGAACAGTTGTTTGCGGCAAGTTCCTGTGCACTGTTTTTTGTTGTCATAATGGTCCAGTCAGGGCTTGTTGTATATCACTCCATGCATTTTTGTTTTAAATGTGATGTTTTCTTTTGTATTTGAAGTGTTGTGTTCTTACCGTTTTTTCTCTATTACAGGTTTTCTGATGGTGTTTGCTTGTGTGGTGTGTGTATGTTCTATGTTTCATCTGATATGCTCAGTGCTGTAGGTGTAGTATGTTGTTTCTGTAGTGGGAGTATGGGAACAAGTGATTTGTTGTGTGATTGTGGATTTTGATTTGCGCAGTTTGGTGTGTGGTGTGTGCTATTGTGTGCTTGTGTTTTCTTTATTCTCTGGGTTTTGTGTCTTTTCTCTGTGTTGTGTGTTGCCTGTGTTGTGAAGAGTTTTGAATGAGATGTGTGTGGTTTACATACTTTGTTCTTTGTCTTGAATGTTTTCTGCGTGCTTTCTCTTTGGAGTTTTATGTGTGAGATATGTGTTTGTGTGTTGCGTGCACAATGTGGCTCTTTCTGTGTCATATCTACTGCATCTAGAGGGTTTCATTTTGTTTTCAATGTACTGTATGATGTGTGTATTGTGTGTGGCCCTCTGGGTCACATGTAGTGTGTGATGTGTCCATTCTTTGCATTGTTTGTAATGTATTGTGCTCTCAACAGTGCTGGTGTTCTGCAAATGCTTCTCTGAGTGTGGTGTATGGTATTTGGTGGTTTTTCTGTTAATTTTGCCTTTTGTGCATTGTTAGTTGTGTTGAAACTGTTATGTTTGTATTGTGCGTTTTCCGTGTGCTGGCTGATTCGGGCTTTGTGTGTGCTCTTTGTGATATGGCTCGGTTGCTGTATTGAGCATATTGATTGAAAAGTATGTTACTTGTGTCCTGACTTCATTGTTTTGTGGATAGTGTGACTATAGTGATTTTCGTTCCGAGTGTGTCTTTTTATCATGTGGTTCTGTGCATTGGCTGCTTGTGTTTGGATTTGGGTGTATTTTAGTTCTCTGTTGCAAAATGTGCATCATCTGTGTCATTTGGTGCTGTACCCTGTGTTTTGTGTGTGGATTTGAATGAACTGCTGTTTTGGGATATGTTGCGTAGGTATTGGTTCGGTGTGGCTTTGTTGTGATGTGTGCATTCTGTGTATGAACTATATTGTGTTTTCCGTGCGGTGCGATCTTTTCGGTTATGCTGTGTATGTTGTGAGGTAATTTGTGTATTTGGAATGTACTTTGCTGTGGTTGTGCTGTTTTGGTTCTGTGATGTGTGCTTCTGTTCCTGAGTTCTCCGTTTGTTGTGTGATGCTTTGTGTCTTCAACGTGTGGTCACTTTGTGCATGCTGTAATAGTTTTGAATTGTTTATTCTAATTTCCATGTGTTTAGCAATGTCATGGTTTACCCATCGTTGTGTTGTGTGTTTGTTGTGTGCCGTCTGTGTTGTACATGTTTGTTTGTGTTCTGAACTCTGTTGAGTCTGTTAATTATGTGTTTTTAATAACGTGTTCTGTGATGTGTATGTTGTGTGCTTGGTTTATGGTGTGTTAGTTTTCTCTTCTGGGTGTTTAGTGTCTTGTACATATTTGCTGCATATGTTTTATGTTGAATAATCTGTGTATACGTTGTGTGCGTGTATTGAATGAATGTGTGCTACATCTTGTGCATACTGTGTGACCTGTGACTGATCATTTTTGTGCGTTTTGTGCCCGAGAGTTGTACGTTCTGAATTGAGCTGCCTGTATGTCAATATGTGCTTCTTCACGTGTTTGTGTGTCTTTTCCATAGTGTGGGATATGTGTTGCCCAGGTCATTTCCTGGTTTGTGTGTGCTTGGCATGTGGTTTTGTATGTGCTGTGAGCGTTTTGTCTATGTGATGTTATTTTAGCCTTTATATATTTGAGAGTTTCTCTCTGTTGGGCTTATGTTTTTTGTGTGTAACGAGAAATGTTAATGTGGGTCGTTGTGCTTTTCCGGGTTATGTGTGTAATGGGAAGTGTGTTGACACTGTGGTTTTGGTCGTAAGTGATCCTCACTGTGTATACTCTGGGAAAAGTCGTTCATGCCTATTATGTGCAGTTAAGTGCTAAGATGTGTGTGGTGTGTGTTGATTATTGTGAAGATAGCTGTATTGCTGAGAGTTTGTGTGCATTCTATAATTTTGGTTTTACGGGTGGCCAGGCCAGGATTTGTTTTGTGTCAGTGTGTGTCTTGTGTGTTAAATGTTGTGTTGTTTCCTTTAGTGTGTGTTGTGTTGTGTTTTGTGTGTTGTGTTGTTTTCCGTGTTTTGATTGTTCTGTAACATGTTTGTTATTGTGTGTGTGGTATGTGTATGTTCTACGTGGTGTCTGGTTCTTTGCTGTGTGTGCAGTGGTATTTTTGTGCAAAGTGTACACGGCAGTGTGTTATTTGTGTTGTGTGATAGAATGTGCATTCTGGTTTGTGTGGCGTATTGGGCATTCTTGTGTTATGTTTTCCTTTTTTCTAAATTTTGTGTGTGTTCTCTCTGTTGTGTGTTTGCTATGTTTTGTGAGTTTTGTGTGGAAAATGTGAGGGTAACATATATTGCTGTTCATTTGGTATGTTGCTCGTGTGTGTTCTCTTTTTGGTGTTATGTGTGAGGTAAGTGCTTTTGTGTTGTCTGGGTCTTTGTTTGTCACATATGTTGCATCTCTTGTGTTTGGTTTTGTTTACATGACTGTGTATCTTGTGTGTTTTGTGTGTGGCTCTCTTGGTTACATGTATTGTGCTATGTGTCTGTGCTTTGGATGGTGTTTTACGTGTTGTGTTCTCAGTTGTGTTGGCGTTCTGTGTATGCTTTTCTGAGTGTGGTGTATGGTGTGTAGTTCGTTGTCCTTTATTTGACTGTTGAGAATGATGTTACTTATGTTGAACTTGTGTGTGTGTTTGTATGTGTGTTGTGTGTTTTCCCATATGCAGCCTGGATCTTCTCTGTGTGTGCACTATGTGGTATTTGTCCCTTTCTGTGTTGTGCACAGTGTGCAAATGTGTGTTGTATGTATGAGGTTTTCGATGAGTTGTGGATCGTGGGTGACTTGATTGACTTTCTCTCTGTGTGTGTCTTTACATATGGTACTGTGTGTTGTTTGCTTGTGTACGGATTTGGTTTTATTTCGTGTCTCTGTTGTGGAATGTGTGGCATCTGTGTTATTGTGCATTATTTGCTGGGTGCGTTGGCGGACTTGAATGATTTGCTGCTTGGGGATATTTTGCGTAGGGATTTTGTATGTATGTGTGTTTGCTGTGATGTTTTCTTTCTGTGTTCGTCCAACTCTGTTTTATGAGTGTGGTGTATAATTTTGGATATGCTGTGTTTGCTGCATGAGAATTTGTGTTTTGAATGTTCTTTGCTGTGATTGTGTTGTTGTGGTGGTGTGCAGTGTGCGTACGGCACTGAGTTTTACGTTTGTTGTGTAATACTGTGACTTCACTGTGTTGTCATTTTGTGTGTGCTGATATTGTTTTCTACAGCTTTTCTCAGTTCCGTGTGCTTAAAAACGGTGTTGCTTACCCATTATTTTTGTTGTGTGTGTTTTGTGTTGTCTGTGTTGTGTATGTTTTGTCATTGGTCTGAGCTCTGTTGTGTCTGTTATGTGTTGTTCTGATACTGTGTTCTGTGTTGTGTGTGTATTTGTGACTTTTGTGGTCTGTGTGTTGAGTGCGTTATACATGTTTGCTGGGTGAGTTTAACGGTTGCATATGCTGTGCCTATGTGCTCTTTGTGTTTTAAGTGGTGTGTGATGTTTGTTTTGCACCCTGTGTGACCTGTGACCAAAATATTTGTGTGTGTTGTGTGTGAGTGTTGTACGCTCTGCATGGTACTGACTTTATGTGGGTATGTGTTTCTAAGTGTTGTTGCGTGTCTTTTGCATTGTGTGTGATATGTGGGTTGCCTCTATCATACCCTTGCTTGTGTGTGGTTCGCATGTGGTTTTGTATGTGCTGTGTGAGTTCTGTGTGTGTGACTTGATTTTTGTCTGGTTGTATTGGAATGTTTGTCTCCGTTGGGTTTGTGATTGATGCGTGTAATGAGAAATGTGTTGAATATGGCTGTTTGCGCTGTTTCAGATTGTGGATAATGTGAAGTGTGTTGACTCTGGTTGTGCTTTGTTAGTGATCCTCACTGTGTGTTCTGAATGTACTCTGTGAAAGTTGTTTATGGATATTATCTGCCTTTATGTGCTGTGAAGCGTGTGGTGTGCCTTGATAAGTGTGAACAGTTGTTTGCGGCAAGTTCCTGTGCACTGTTTTTTGTTGTCATAATGGTCCAGTCAGGGCTTGTTGTATATCACTCCATGCATTTTTGTTTTAAATGTGATGTTTTCTTTTGTATTTGAAGTGTTGTGTTCTTACCGTTTTTTCTCTATTACAGGTTTTCTGATGGTGTTTGCTTGTGTGGTGTGTGTATGTTCTATGTTTCATCTGATATGCTCAGTGCTGTAGGTGTAGTATGTTGTTTCTGTAGTGGGAGTATGGGAACAAGTGATTTGTTGTGTGATTGTGGATTTTGATTTGCGCAGTTTGGTGTGTGGTGTGTGCTATTGTGTGCTTGTGTTTTCTTTATTCTCTGGGTTTTGTGTGTTTTTTCTGTGTTGTGTGTTGCCTGTGTTGTGAAGAGTTTTGAATGAGATGTGTGTGGTTTACATACTTTGTTCTTTGTCTTGAATGTTTTCTGCGTGCTTTCTCTTTGGAGTTTTATGTGTGAGATATGTGTTTGTGTGTTGGGTGCACAAGGTGGTTCTTTCTGTGTCATATCTACTGCATCTAGAGGGTTTCATTTTGTTTTCAATGTACTGTATGATGTGTGTATTGTGTGTGGCCCTCTGGGTCACATGTAGTGTGTGATGTGTCCATTCTTTGCATTGTTTGTAATGTATTGTGCTCTCAACTGTGCTGGTGTTCTGCAAATGCTTCTCTGAGTGTGGTGTATGGTATTTGGTGGTTTTTCTGTTAATTTTGCCTTTTGTGCGTTGTTAGTTGTGTTGAAACTGTTATGTTTGTATTGTGCGTTTTCCGTGTGCTGGCTGATTCGGGCTTTGCGTGTGCTCTTTGTGATATGACTCGGTTGCTGTATTGAGCATATTGATTGAAAAGTATGTTACTTGTGTCCTGACTTCATTGTTTTGTGGATAGTGTGACTATAGTGATTTTCGTTCCGAGTGTGTCTTTTTATCATGTGGTTCTGTGCATTGGCTGCTTGTGTTTGGATTTGGGTGTATTTTAGTTCTCTGTTGCAAAATGTGCATCATCTGTGTCATTTGGTGCTGTACCCTGTGTTTTGTGTGTTGATTTGAATGAACTGCTGTTTTGGGATATGTTGTGTAGGTATTGGTTCGGTGTGGCTTTGTTGTGATGTGTGCATTCTGTGTATGCCCTATATTGTGTTTTCCGTGCGGAGCGATCTTTTCGGTTATGCTGTGTATGTTGTGAGGTAATTTGTGTATTTGGAATGTACTTTGCTGTGGTTGTGCTGTTTTGGTTCTGTGATGTGTGCTTCTGTTCCTGAGTTCTCCGTTTGTTGTGTGATGCTTTGTGTCTTCAACGTGTGGTCACTTTGTGCATGCTGTAATAGTTTTGAACTGTTTATTCTAATTTCCATGTGTTTAGCAATGGGATGGTTTACCCATCGTTGTGTTGTGTGTTTGTTGTGTGCCGTCTGTGTTGTACATGTTTGTTTGTGTTCTGAACTCTGTTGAGTCTGTTAATTATGTGTTTTTAATAACGTGTTCTGTGATGTGTGTGTTGTGTGCTTGGTTTATGGTGTCTTAGTTTTCTCTTCTGGGTGTTTAGTGTGTTGTACATATTTGCTTCATATGTTTTATGTTGAATAATCTGTGTATACGTTGTGTGCGTGTATTGAATGAATGTGTGCTACATCTTGTGCATACTGTGTGACCTGTGACTGATCATTTTTGTGCGTTTTGTGCCCGAGAGTTGTACGTTCTGAATTGAGCTGCCTGTATGTCAATATGTGCTTCTTCACGTGTTTGTGTGTCTTTTCCATAGTGTGGGATATGTGTTGCCCAGGTCATTTCCTGGTTTGTGTGTGCTTGGCATGTGGTTTTGTATGTGCTGTGAGCGTTTTGTCTATGTGATGTTATTTTAGCCTTTATATATTTGAGAGTTTCTCTCTGTTGGGCTTATGTTTTTTGTGTGTAACGAGAAATGTTAATGTGGGTCGTTGTGCTTTTCCGGGTTATGTGTGTAATGGGAAGTGTGTTGACACTGTGGTTTTGGTCGTAAGTGATCCTCACTGTGTATACTCTGGGAAAAGTCGTTCATGCCTATTATGTGCAGTTAAGTGCTATGATGTGTGTGGTGTGTGTTGATTATTGTGAAGATAGCTGTATTGCTGAGAGTTTGTGTGCATTCTATAATTTTGGTTTTACGGGTGGCCAGGCCAGGATTTGTTTTGTGTCAGTGTGTGTCTTGTGTGTTAAATGTTGTGTTGTTTCCTTTAGTGTGTGTTGTGTTGTGTTTTGTGTGTTGTGTTGTTTTCCGTGTTTTGATTGATCTGTAACATGTTTGTTATTGTGTGTGTGGTATGTGTATGTTCTACGTGGTGTCTGGTTCTTTGCTGTGTGTGCAGTGGTATTTTTGTGCAAAGTGTACACGGCAGTGTGTTATTTGTGTTGTGTGATAGAATGTGCATTCTGGTTTGTGTGGCGTATTGGGCATTCTTGTGTTATGTTTTCCTTTTTTCTAAATTTTGTGTGTGTTCTCTCTGTTGTGTGTTTGCTATGTTTTGTGAGTTTTGTGTGGGAAATGTGAGGGTAACATATATTGCTGTTCATTTGGTATGTTGCTCGTGTGTGTTCTCTTTTTGGTGTTATGTGTGAGGTAAGTGCTTTTGTGTTGTCTGGGTCTTTGTTTGTCACATATGTTGCATCTATTGTGTTTGGTATTGTTTGCGTGACTGTGTATATTGTGTGATTTGTGTGTGGCTCTCTTGGTTACATGTACTGTGCTATGAGTCTGTGCTTTGCATGGTGTTTTACGTGTTGTGTTCTCAGTTGTGTTGGCGTTCTGTGTATGCTTTTCTGAGTGTGGTGTATGGTGTGTAGTTCGTTGTCCTTTATTTGACTGTTGAGAATGATGTTACTTATGTTGAACTTGTGTGTGTGTTTGTATGTGTGTTGTGTGTTTTCCCATATGCAGAATGGATCTTCTCTGTGTGTGCACTATGTGGTATTTGTCCCTTTCTGTGTTGTGCACAGTGTGCAAATGTGTGTTGTATGTATGAGGTTTTCGATGAGTTGTGGATCGTGGGTGACTTGATTGACTTTCTCTCTGTGTGAGTCTTTACATGTGGTACTGTGTGTTGTTTGCTTGTGTACGGATTTGGTTTTATTTCGTGTCTCTGTTGTGGAATGTGTGGCATCTGTGTCATTGTGCATTATTTGCTGGGTGCGTTGGCGGACTTGAATGATTTGCTGCTTGGGGTTATTTTGCGTAGGGATTTTGTATGTATGTGTGTTTGCTGTGATGTTTTCTTTCTGTGTTCGTCCAACTCTCTTTTATGAGTGTGGTGTATGCTTTTGGATATGCTGTGTTTGCTGCGTGAGAATTTGTGTTTTGAATGTTCTTTGCTGTGATTGTGTTGTTTTAGTGGTGTGCAGTGTGCAAACGGCACTGAGTTTTACGTTTGTTGTGTAATACTGTGACTTCAATGTGTTGTCATTTTGTGTGTGTTAATATTGTTTTCTACAGCTTTTCTCAGTTCAGTGTGCTTAAAAACGGTGTTGCTTACCCATTATTTTTGTTGTGTGTGTGTTGTGTTGTCTGTGTTGTGTATGTTTTGTCATTGGTCTGAGCTCTGTTGTGTCTGTTATGTGTTGTTCTAATACTGTGTTCTGTGTTGTGTGTGTATTTGTGACTTTTGTGGTCTGTGAGTTGAGTGCGTTATACATGTTTGCTGGGTGAGTTTAACGGTTGCATATGCTGTGCATATGTGCTCTTTGTGTTTTAAGTGGTGTGTGATATTTGTTTAGCACCCTGTGTGACCTGTGACCAAAATATTTGTGTGTGTTTTGTGTGAGTGTTGTACTTTTTGCATGGTACTGACTTTATGTGGGTATGTGTTTCTAAGTGTTGTTGCGTGTCTTTTGCATTGTGTGTGATATGTGGGTTGCCTCTATCATACCCTTTCTTGTGTGTGGTTCGCATGTGGTTTTGTATGTGCTGTGTGAGTTCTGTGTGTGTGACTTGATTTTTGTCTGGTTGTATTGGAGAGTTTGTCTCCGTTGGGTTTGTGATTGATGCGTGTAATGAGAAATGTGTTGAATATGGCTGTTTGCGCTGTTTCAGATTGTGGATAATGTGAAGTGTGTTGACTCTGGTTGTGCTTTGTTAGTGATCCTCACTGTGTGTTCTGAATGTACACTGTGAAAGTTGTTTATGGATACTATCTGCCTTTATGTGCTGTGAAGCGTGTGGTGGGCCTTGATAAGTGTGAACAGTTGTTTGCGGCAAGTTCCTGTGCACTGTTCTTTGTTGTCATAATGGTATAGTCAGGGCTTGTTGTATATCACTCCATGCATTTTTGTTTTAAATGTGATGTTTTCTTTTGTATTTGAAGTGTTGTGTTCTTACCGTTTGTTCTCTATTACAGGTTTTGTGATGGTGTTTGCTTGTGTGGTGTGTGTATGTTCTATGTTTCGTCTGATATGCTCAGTGCTGTAGGTTTAGTGTGTTGTTTCTGTAGTGTGAGTATGGGGACAAGTGATTTGTTGTGTTGTGTGATTGTGGATTTTGATTTGCGCAGTTTGGTGTATGGTGTGTGTGATTGTGTGCTTGTGTTTTCTTTAATCTCTGGGTTTTGTGTGTTTTCACTGTGTTGTGTGTTCCCTGTGTTGTGAAGAGTTTTGAATGAGATATGTGTGGTTTACATACTTTGTTCTTTGTCTTGAATGTTTTCTGCGTGTTTTCGCTTTGGAGTTTTATGTGTGAGATATGTGTTTGTGTGTTGGGTGCACAATGTGGCTCTTTCTGTGTCATATCTACTGCATCTAGTGGGTTTCATTTTGTTTTCAATGTACTGTATGATGTGTGTATTGTGTGTGGCCCTCTGGGTCACATGTAGTGTGTGATGTGTCCATTCTTTGCATTGCTTTTAATGTATTGTGCTCTCAACTGTGCTGGTGTTCTGCACATGCTTCTCTGAGTGTGGTGTATTGTATTTGGTGGTTTTTCTGTTAATTTTGCCTTTTGTGCGTGGGTAGTTGTGCTGAAACTGTTATGTTTGTATTGTGTGTTTTCCATGTGCTGGCTGATTCGGGCTTTGTGTGTGCTCTTTGTGATATGGCTCGGTTGCTGTATTGAGCATATTGATTGAAAAGTATGTTACTTGTGTCCTGACTTCATTGTTTTGTGGATAGTGTTACTATAGTGATTTTGTTTCCGAGTTTGTCTTTTTATCATGTGGTTCTGTGCATTGGCTGCTTGTGTTTGGATTTGGGTGTATTTTGGGTCTCTGTTGCAAAATGTGCATCATCTGTGTCATTTGGTGCTGTACCCTGTGTTTTGTGTGTGGATTTGAATGATCTGCTGTTTTGGGATATGTTGTGTAGGGATTGGTTCGGTGTGGCTTTGTTGTGATGTGTGCTTTCTGTGTATGCCCTATATTGTGTTTTCTGTGCGGTGCATTCTTTTCGGTTATGCTGTGTATGTTGTGAGGTAATTTGTGTATTTGGAATGTACTTTGCTGTGGTTGTGCTGTTTTGGTTCTGTGATGTGTGCTTATGTTCCTGAGTTCTGTGTTTGTTGTGTGATGCTTTGTGTCTTCAACGTGTGGTCACTTTGTGCGTGCTGCAATAGTTTTGTATTGTTTATTCTAATTTCCATGTGTTTAGCAATGGGATGGTTTACCCATCGTTGTGTTGTGTGTTTGTTGTGTGCCGTCTGTGTTGTACATGTTTGTTTGTGTTCTGAACTCTGTTGAGTCTGTTAATTATGTGTTTTTAATAACGTGTTCTGTGATGTGTATGTTGTGTGCTTGGTTTATGGTGTGTTAGTTTTCTCTTCTGGGTGTTTAGTGTCTTGTACATATTTGCTGCATATGTTTTATGTTGAATAATCTGTGTATACGTTGTGTGCGTGTATTGAATGAATGTGTGCTACATCTTGTGCATACTGTGTGACCTGTGACTGATCATTTTTGTGCGTTTTGTGCCCGAGAGTTGTACGTTCTGAATTGAGCTGCCTGTATGTCAATATGTGCTTCTTCACGTGTTTGTGTGTCTTTTCCATAGTGTGGGATATGTGTTGCCCAGGTCATTTCCTGGTTTGTGTGTGCTTGGCATGTGGTTTTGTATGTGCTGTGAGCGTTTTGTCTATGTGATGTTATTTTAGCCTTTATATATTTGAGAGTTTCTCTCTGTTGGGCTTATGTTTTTTGTGTGTAACGAGAAATGTTAATGTGGGTCGTTGTGCTTTTCCGGGTTATGTGTGTAATGGGAAGTGTGTTGACACTGTGGTTTTGGTCGTAAGTGATCCTCACTGTGTATACTCTGGGAAAAGTCGTTCATGCCTATTATGTGCAGTTAAGTGCTAAGATGTGTGTGGTGTGTGTTGATTATTGTGAAGATAGCTGTATTGCTGAGTGTTTGTGTGCATTCTATAATTTTGGTTTTACGGGTGGCCAGGCCAGGATTTGTTTTGTGTCAGTGTGTGTCTTGTGTGTTAAATGTTGTGTTGTTTCCTTTAGTGTGTGTTGTGTTGTGTTTTGTGTGTTGTGTTGTTTTCCGTGTTTTGATTGTTCTGTAACATGTTTGTTATTGTGTGTGTGGTATGTGTATGTTCTACGTGGTGTCTGGTTCTTTGCTGTGTGTGCAGTGGTATTTTTGTGCAAAGTGTACACGGCAGTGTGTTATTTGTGTTGTGTGATAGAATGTGCATTCTGGTTTGTGTGGCGTATTGGGCATTCTTGTGTTATGTTTTCCTTTTTTCTAAATTTTGTGTGTGTTCTCTCTGTTGTGTGTTTGCTATGTTTTGTGAGTTTTGTGTGGGAAATGTGAGGGTAACATATATTGCTGTTCATTTGGTATGTTGCTCGTGTGTGTTCTCTTTTTGGTGTTATGTGTGAGGTAAGTGCTTTTGTGTTGTCTGGGTCTTTGTTTGTCACATATGTTGCATCTCTTGTGTTTGGTTTTGTTTACA
This sequence comes from Manis pentadactyla, assembly GCF_030020395.1. Lineage (NCBI taxonomy): Eukaryota > Metazoa > Chordata > Mammalia > Pholidota > Manidae > Manis > Manis pentadactyla. The sequence continues at coordinate 173,961 of NW_026644613.1, read as the reverse complement.
TGACTGTGTATCTTGTGTGTTTTGTGTGTGGCTCTCTTGGTTACATGTATTGTGCTATGTGTCTGTGCTTTGGATGGTGTTTTACGTGTTGTGTTCTCAGTTGTGTTGGCGTTCTGTGTATGCTTTTCTGAGTGTGGTGTATATTGTGTAGTTCGTTGTCCTTTATTTGACTGTTGAGAATGATGTTACTTATGTTGAACTTGTGTGTGTGTTTGTATGTGTGTTGTGTGTTTTCCCATATGCAGCCTGGATCTTCTCTGTGTGTGCACTATGTGGTATTTGTCCCTTTCTGTGTTGTGCACAGTGTGCAAATGTGTGTTGTATGTATGAGGTTTTCGATGAGTTGTGGATCGTGGGTGACTTGATTGACTTTCTCTCTGTGTGTGTCTTTACATATGGTACTGTGTGTTGTTTGCTTGTGTACGGATTTGGTTTTATTTCGTGTCTCTGTTGTGGAATGTGTGGCATCTGTGTTATTGTGCATTATTTGCTGGGTGCGTTGGCGGACTTGAATGATTTGCTGCTTGGGGATATTTTGCGTAGGGATTTTGTATGTATGTGTGTTTGCTGTGATGTTTTCTTTCTGTGTTCGTCCAACTCTGTTTTATGAGTGTGGTGTATAATTTTGGATATGCTGTGTTTGCTGCATGAGAATTTGTGTTTTGAATGTTCTTTGCTGTGATTGTGTTGTTGTGGTGGTGTGCAGTGTGCGTACGGCACTGAGTTTTACGTTTGTTGTGTAATACTGTGACTTCACTGTGTTGTCATTTTGTGTGTGCTGATATTGTTTTCTACAGCTTTTCTCAGTTCCGTGTGCTTAAAAACGGTGTTGCTTACCCATTATTTTTGTTGTGTGTGTTTTGTGTTGTCTGTGTTGTGTATGTTTTGTCATTGGTCTGAGCTCTGTTGTGTCTGTTATGTGTTGTTCTGATACTGTGTTCTGTGTTGTGTTTGTATTTGTGACTTTTGTGGTCTGTGTGTTGAGTGCGTTATACATGTTTGCTGGGTGAGTTTAACGGTTGCATATGCTGTGCATATGTGCTCTTTGTGTTTTAAGTGGTGTGTGATATTTGTTTAGCACCCTGTGTGACCTGTGACCAAAATATTTGTGTGTGTTGTGTGTGAGTGTTGTACTTTCTGCATGGTACTGACTTTATGTGGGTATGTGTTTCTAAGTGTTGTTGCGTGTCTTTTGCATTGTGTGTGATATGTGGGTTGCCTCTATCATACCCTTGCTTGTGTGTGGTTCGCATGTGGTTTTGTATGTGCTGTGTGAGTTCTGTGTGTGTGATTGATTTTTGTCTGGTTGTATTGGAATGTTTGCCTCCGTTGGGTTTGTGATTGATGCGTGTAATGAGAAATGTGTTGAATATGGCTGTTTGCGCTGTTTCAGATTGTGGATAATGTGAAGTGTGTTGACTCTGGTTGTGCTTTGTTAGTGATCCTCACTGTGTGTTCTGAATGTACTCTGTGAAAGTTGTTTATGGATATTATCTGCCTTTATGTGCTGTGAAGCGTGTGGTGTGCCTTGATAAGTGTGAACAGTTGTTTGCGGCAAGTTCCTGTGCACTGTTTTTTGTTGTCATAATGGTCCAGTCAGGGCTTGTTGTATATCACTCCATGCATTTTTGTTTTAAATGTGATGTTTTCTTTTGTATTTGAAGTGTTGTGTTCTTACCGTTTTTTCTCTATTACAGGTTTTCTGATGGTGTTTGCTTGTGTGGTGTGTGTATGTTCTATGTTTCATCTGATATGCTCAGTGCTGTAGGTGTAGTATGTTGTTTCTGTAGTGGGAGTATGGGAACAAGTGATTTGTTGTGTGATTGTGGATTTTGATTTGCGCAGTTTGGTGTGTGGTGTGTGCTATTGTGTGCTTGTGTTTTCTTTATTCTCTGGGTTTTGTGTGTTTTTTCTGTGTTGTGTGTTGCCTGTGTTGTGAAGAGTTTTGAATGAGATGTGTGTGGTTTACATACTTTGTTCTTTGTCTTGAATGTTTTCTGCGTGCTTTCTCTTTGGAGTTTTATGTGTGAGATATGTGTTTGTGTGTTGGGTGCACAAGGTGGTTCTTTCTGTGTCATATCTACTGCATCTAGAGGGTTTCATTTTGTTTTCAATGTACTGTATGATGTGTGTATTGTGTGTGGCCCTCTGGGTCACATGTAGTGTGTGATGTGTCCATTCTTTGCATTGTTTGTAATGTATTGTGCTCTCAACTGTGCTGGTGTTCTGCAAATGCTTCTCTGAGTGTGGTGTATGGTATTTGGTGGTTTTTCTGTTAATTTTGCCTTTTGTGCGTTGTTAGTTGTGTTGAAACTGTTATGTTTGTATTGTGCGTTTTCCGTGTGCTGGCTGATTCGGGCTTTGCGTGTGCTCTTTGTGATATGACTCGGTTGCTGTATTGAGCATATTGATTGAAAAGTATGTTACTTGTGTCCTGACTTCATTGTTTTGTGGATAGTGTGACTATAGTGATTTTCGTTCCGAGTGTGTCTTTTTATCATGTGGTTCTGTGCATTGGCTGCTTGTGTTTGGATTTGGGTGTATTTTAGTTCTCTGTTGCAAAATGTGCATCATCTGTGTCATTTGGTGCTGTACCCTGTGTTTTGTGTGTGGATTTGAATGAACTGCTGTTTTGGGATATGTTGTGTAGGTATTGGTTCGGTGTGGCTTTGTTGTGATGTGTGCATTCTGTGTATGCCCTATATTGTGTTTTCCGTGCGGAGCGATCTTTTCGGTTATGCTGTGTATGTTGTGAGGTAATTTGTGTATTTGGAATGTACTTTGCTGTGGTTGTGCTGTTTTGGTTCTGTGATGTGTGCTTCTGTTCCTGAGTTCTCCGTTTGTTGTGTGATGCTTTGTGTCTTCAACGTGTGGTCACTTTGTGCATGCTGTAATAGTTTTGAACTGTTTATTCTAATTTCCATGTGTTTAGCAATGGGATGGTTTACCCATCGTTGTGTTGTGTGTTTGTTGTGTGCCGTCTGTGTTGTACATGTTTGTTTGTGTTCTGAACTCTGTTGAGTCTGTTAATTATGTGTTTTTAATAACGTGTTCTGTGATGTGTGTGTTGTGTGCTTGGTTTATGGTGTCTTAGTTTTCTCTTCTGGGTGTTTAGTGTGTTGTACATATTTGCTTCATATGTTTTATGTTGAATAATCTGTGTATACGTTGTGTGCGTGTATTGAATGAATGTGTGCTACATCTTGTGCATACTGTGTGACCTGTGACTGATCATTTTTGTGCGTTTTGTGCCCGAGAGTTGTACGTTCGGAATTGAGCTGCCTGTATGTCAATATGTGCTTCTTCACGTGTTTGTGTGTCTTTTCCATAGTGTGGGATATGTGTTGCCCAGGTCATTTCCTGGTTTGTGTGTGCTTGGCATGTGGTTTTGTATGTGCTGTGAGCGTTTTGTCTATGTGATGTTATTTTAGCCTTTATATATTTGAGAGTTTCTCTCTGTTGGGCTTATGTTTTTTGTGTGTAACGAGAAATGTTAATGTGGGTCGTTGTGCTTTTCCGGGTTATGTGTGTAATGGGAAGTGTGTTGACACTGTGGTTTTGGTCGTAAGTGATCCTCACTGTGTATACTCTGGGAAAAGTCGTTCATGCCTATTATGTGCAGTTAAGTGCTATGATGTGTGTGGTGTGTGTTGATTATTGTGAAGATAGCTGTATTGCTGAGAGTTTGTGTGCATTCTATAATTTTGGTTTTACGGGTGGCCAGGCCAGGATTTGTTTTGTGTCAGTGTGTGTCTTGTGTGTTAAATGTTGTGTTGTTTCCTTTAGTGTGTGTTGTGTTGTGTTTTGTGTGTTGTGTTGTTTTCCGTGTTTTGATTGATCTGTAACATGTTTGTTATTGTGTGTGTGGTATGTGTATGTTCTACGTGGTGTCTGGTTCTTTGCTGTGTGTGCAGTGGTATTTTTGTGCAAAGTGTACACGGCAGTGTGTTATTTGTGTTGTGTGATAGAATGTGCATTCTGGTTTGTGTGGCGTATTGGGCATTCTTGTGTTATGTTTTCCTTTTTTCTAAATTTTGTGTGTGTTCTCTCTGTTGTGTGTTTGCTATGTTTTGTGAGTTTTGTGTGGGAAATGTGAGGGTAACATATATTGCTGTTCATTTGGTATGTTGCTCGTGTGTGTTCTCTTTTTGGTGTTATGTGTGAGGTAAGTGCTTTTGTGTTGTCTGGGTCTTTGTTTGTCACATATGTTGCATCTATTGTGTTTGGTATTGTTTGCGTGACTGTGTATATTGTGTGATTTGTGTGTGGCTCTCTTGGTTACATGTACTGTGCTATGAGTCTGTGCTTTGCATGGTGTTTTACGTGTTGTGTTCTCAGTTGTGTTGGCGTTCTGTGTATGCTTTTCTGAGTGTGGTGTATGGTGTGTAGTTCGTTGTCCTTTATTTGACTGTTGAGAATGATGTTACTTATGTTGAACTTGTGTGTGTGTTTGTATGTGTGTTGTGTGTTTTCCCATATGCAGAATGGATCTTCTCTGTGTGTGCACTATGTGGTATTTGTCCCTTTCTGTGTTGTGCATAGTGTGACAAATGTGTGTTTTATGTATGAGTTTTTCGATGACTTGTGGATCGTGGGTGACTTGATTGACTTTCTGTGTGAGTCTTTACATGTGGTACTGTGTGTTGTTTGCTTGTGTACGGATTTGGTTTTATTTCTTGTCTCTGTTGTGGAATGTGTGGCATCTGTGTCATTGTGCATTATTTGCTGGTTGCGTTGGCGGACTTGAATGATTTGCTGCTTGGGGTTATTTTGCGTAGGGATTTTGTATGTATGTGTGTTTGCTGTGATGTTTTCTTTCTGTGTTCGTCCAACTCTGTTTTATGAGTGTGGTGTATACTTTTGGATATGCTGTGTTTGCTGCGTGAGAATTTGTGTTTTGAATGTTCTTTGCTGTGATTGTGTTGTTTTGGTGGTGTGCAGTGTGCAAACGGCACTGAGTTTTACGTTTGTTGTGTAATACTGTGACTTCACTGTGTTGTCATTTTGTGTGTGCTGATATTGTTTTCTACAGCTTTTCTCAGTTCCGTGTGCTTAAAAACGGTGTTGCTTACCCATTATTTTTGTTGTGTGTGTGTTGTGTTGTCTGTGTTGTGTATGTTTTGTCATTGGTCTGAGCTCTGTTGTGTCTGTTATGTGTTGTTCTAATACTGTGTTCTGTGTTGTGTGTGTATTTGTGACTTTTGTGGTCTGTGTGTTGAGTGCGTTATACATGTTTGCTGGGTGAGTTTAACGGTTGCATATGCTGTGCATATGTGCTCTTTGTGTTTTAAGTGGTGTGTGATATTTGTTTAGCACCCTGTGTGACCTGTGACCAAAATATTTGTGTGTGTTGTGTGTGAGTGTTGTACTTTCTGCATGGTACTGACTTTTTGTGGGTATGTGTTTCTAAGTGTTGTTGCGTGTCTTTTGCATTGTGTGTGATATGTGGGTTGCCTCTATCATACCCTTGCTTGTGTGTGGTTCGCATGTGGTTTTGTATGTGCTGTGTGAGTTCTGTGTGTGTGACTTGATTTTTGTCTGGTTGTATTGGAGAGTTTGTCTCCGTTGGGTTTGTGATTGATGCGTGTAATGAGAAATGTGTTGAATATGGCTGTTTGTGCTTTTTTCAGATTGTGGATAATGTGAAGTGTGTTGACTCTGGTTGTGCTTTTTTAGTGATCCTCTCTGTGTGTTCTGGATGTACTCTGTGAAAGTTGTTTATGGATACTATCTGCCTTTATGTGCTGTGAAGCGTGTGGTGGGCCTTGATAAGTGTGAACAGTTGTTTGCGGCAAGTTCCTGTTCACTGTTCTTTGTTGTCATAATGGTATAGTCAGGGCTTGTTGTATATCACTCCATGCGTTTTTGTTTTAAATGTGATGTTTTCTTTTGTATTTGAAGTGTTGTGTTCTTACCGTTTTTTCTCTATTACAGGTTTTGTGATGGTGTTTGCTTGTGTGGTGTGTGTATGTTCTATGTTTCGTCTGATATGCTCAGTGCTGTAGGTGTAGTGTGTTGTTTCTGTAGTGTGATTATGGGAACAAGTGATTTGTTGTGTTGTGTGATTGTGGATTTTGATTTGCGCAGTTTGGTGTGTGTTGTGTGTGATTGTGTGCTTGTGTTTTCTTTAATCTCTGGGTTTTGTGTGTTTTCTCTGTGTTGTGTGTGGCCTGTGTTGTGAAGAGTTTTGAATGAGATGTGTGTGGTTTACATACTTTGTTCTTTGTCTTGAATGTTTTCTGCGTGTTTTCGCTTTGGAGTTTTATGTGTGAGATATGTGTTTGTGTGTTGGGTGCACAATGTGGCCCTTTCTGTGTCATATCTACTGCATCTAGTGGGTTTCATTTTGTTTTCAATGTACTGTATGATGTGTGTATTGTGTGTGGCCCTCTGGGTCACATGTCGTGTGTGATGTGTCCATTCTTTGCATTGCTTTTAATGTATTGTGCTCTCAACTGTGCTGGTGTTCTGCACATGCTTCTCTGAGTGTGGTGTATGGTATTTGGTGGTTTTTCTGTTAATTTTGCCTTTTGTGCGTGGGTAGTTGTGCTGAAACTGTTATGTTTGTATTGTGTGTTTTCCATGTGCTGGCTGATTCGGGCTTTGTGTGTGCTCTTTGTGATATGGCTCGGTTGCTGTATTGAGCATATTGATTGAAAAGTATGTTACTTGTGTCCTGACTTCATTGTTTTGTGGATAGTGTTACTATAGTGATTTTGTTTCCGAGTTTGTCTTTTTATCATGTGGTTCTGTGCATTGGCTGCTTGTGTTTGGATTTGGGTGTATTTTGGGTCTCTGTTGCAAAATGTGCATCATCTGTGTCATTTGGTGCTGTACCCTGTGTTTTGTGTGTGGATTTGAATGATCTGCTGTTTTGGGATATGTTGTGTAGGGATTGGTTCGGTGTGGCTTTGTTGTGATGTGTGCTTTCTGTGTATGCCCTATATTGTGTTTTCTGTGCGGTGCATTCTTTTCGGTTATGCTGTGTATGTTGTGAGGTAATTTGTGTATTTGGAATGTACTTTGCTGTGGTTGTGCTGTTTTGGTTCTGTGATGTGTGCTTATGTTCCTGAGTTCTGTGTTTGTTGTGTGATGCTTTGTGTCTTCAACGTGTGGTCACTTTGTGCGTGCTGTAATAGTTTTGTATTGTTTATTCTAATTTCCATGTGTTTAGCAATGGGATTGTTTACCCATCGTTGTGTTGTGTGTTTGTTGTGTGCCGTCTGTGTTGTACATGTTTGTTTGTGTTCTGAACTCTGATGAGTCTGTTAATTATTTGTTGTTAACGTGTTCTGTGATGTGTGTGTTGTGTGCTTGGTTTACGGTGTGTTAGTTTTCTCTTCTGGGTGTTTAGTGTGTTGTACATATTTGTTGCTAATGTTTTATGTTGAATAATCTGTGTATACGATGTGTGCGTGTATTGCATGAATGTGTGCTACATCTTGTGCATACTGTGTGACCTGTGACTGATCATTTTTGTGCGTTTTGTGCCCGAGAGTTGTACGTTCGGAATTGAGCTGCCTGTATGTCAATATGTGCTTCTTCACCAGTTTGTGTGTCTTTTCCATAGTGTGGGATATGTGTTGCCCAGGTCGTTTCCTGGTTTGTGTGTGCTTGGCATGTGGTTTTGTATGTGCTGTGAGCGTTTTGTCTATGTGATGTTATTTTAGCCTTTATATATTTGAGAGTTTCTCTCTGTTGGGCTTATGTTTTTTGTGTGTAACGAGAAATGTTAATGTGGGTCATTGTGCTTTTCCGGGTTATGTGTGTAATGGGAAGTGTGTTGACTCTGTGGTTGTGGTTGTAAGTGATCCTCACTGTGTATACTCTGGGAAAAGTCGTTCATGCATATTATGTGCAGTTAAGTGCTATGATGTGTGTGGTGTGTGTTCATTATTGTGAAGATAGCTGTATTGCTGAGAGTTTGTGTGCATTTTATAATTTTGGTTTTACGGGTGGCCAGGCCAGGATTTGTTTTGTGTCAGTGTGTGTCTTGTGTGTTAAATGTTGTGTTGTTTCCTTTAGTGTGTGATGTGCTGTGTTTTGTGTGTTGTGTTGTTTTCCATGTTTTGTATGTTCTGTTACATGTTTGTTATTGTGTGTGTGGTATGTGTATGTTCTACATGGTGTCTGGTTCTTTGCTGTGTGTGCAGTGGTATTTTTGTGCAAAGTGTACACGGCAGTGTGTTATTTGTGTTGTGTGATAGAATGTGCAATCTGGTTTGTGTGGCGTATTGGGCATTCTTGTGTTATGTTTTCCTTTCTTCTAAATTTTGTGTGTGTTCTCTCTGTTGTGTGTTTGCTATGTTTTGTGAGTTTTGTGTGGGAAATGTGAGGGTAACATATATTGCTGTTCATTTTGTATGTTGCTCGTGTGTGTTCTCTTTTTGGTGTTATGTGTGAGGTAAGTGCTTTTGTGTTGTCTGGGTCTTTGTATGTCACATATGTTGTATCTATTGTGTTTGGTATTGTTTACGTGACTGTGTATCTTGTGTGTTTTGTGTGTGGATCTCTTGGTTACATGTAGTGTGCTATGTGTCTGTGCTTTGCATGGTGTTTTACGTGTTGTGTTCTCAGTTGTGTTGGCGTTCTGTGTTTGCTTTTCTGACTGTGGTGTATGATGTGTAGTTCGTTGTCCTTTATTTGACTGTTGAGAATGATGTTACTTATGTTGAACTTGTTTTCTGTGTGTGTTTGTATGTGTGTTGTGTACTTTCCCATATGCAGCCTGGATCTTCTCTGTGTGTGCACTATGTGGTATTTGTCCCTTTCTGTGTTGTGCATAGTGTGACAAATGTGTGTTGTATGTATGAGGTTTTCGATGACTTGTGGATCGTGGGTGACTTGATTGACTTTCTGTGTGAGTCTTTACATGTGGTACTGTGTGTTGTTTGCTTGTGTACGGATTTGGTTTTATTTCGTGTCTCTGTTGTGGAATGTGTGGCATCTGTGTCATTGTGCATTATTTGCTGGGTGCGTTGGCGGACTTGAATGATTTGCTGCTTGGGGTTATTTTGCGTAGGGATTTTGTATGTATGTGTGTTTGCTGTGATGTTTTCTTTCTGTGTTCGTCCACCTCTGTTTTATGAGTGTGGTGTATACTTTTGGATATGCTGTGTTTGCTGCGTGAGAATTTGTGTTTTGAATGTTCTTTGCTGTGATTGTGTTGTTTTAGTGGTGTGCAGTGTGCAAACGGCACTGAGTTTTACGTTTGTTGTGTAATACTGTGACTTCACTGTGTTATCATTTTGTGTGTGCTGATATTGTTTTCTACAGCTTTTCTCAGTTCCGTGTGCTTAAAAACGGTGTTGCTTACCCATTATTTTTGTTGTGTGTGTGTTGTGTTGTCTGTGTTGTGTATGTTTTGTCATTGGTCTGAGCTCTGTTGTGTCTGTTATGTGTTGTTCTGATACTGTGTTCTGTGTTGTGTGTGTATTTGTGACTTTTGTGGTCTGTGTGTTGAGTGCGTCATACATGTTTGCTGGGTGAGTTTAACGGTTGCATATGCTGTGCATATGTGCTCTTTGTGTTTTAAGTGGTGTGTGATATTTGTTTAGCACCCTGTGTGACCTGTGACCAAAATATTTGTGTGTGTTGTGTGTGAGTGTTGTACTTTCTGCATGGTACTGACTTTATGTGGGTATGTGTTTCTAAGTGTTGTTGCGTGTCTTTTGCATTGTGTATGATATGTGGGTTGCCTCTATCATACCCTTGCTTGTGTGTGGTTCGCATGTGGTTTTGTATGTGCTGTGTGAGTTCTGTGTGTGTGACTTGATTTTTGTCTGGTTGTATTGGAGAGTTTGTCTCCGTTGGGTTTGTGATTGATGCGTGTAATGAGAAATGTGTTGAATATGGCTGTTTGTGCTTTTTTCAGATTGTGGATAATGTGAAGTGTGTTGGCTCTGGTTGTGCTTTGTTAGTGATCCTCACTGTGTGTTCTGAATGTACTCTGTGAAAGTTGTTTATGGATACTATCTGCCTTTATGTGCTGTGAAGCGTGTGGTGGGCCTTGATAAGTGTGAACAGTTGTTTGCGGCAAGTTCCTGTGCACTGTTCTTTGTTGTCATAATGGTATAGACAGGGCTTGTTGTATATCACTCCATGCATTTTTGTTTTAAATGTGATGTTTTCTTTTGTATTTGAAGTGTTGTGTTCTTACTGTTTGTTCTCTATTACAGGTTTTGTGATGTTGTTTGCTTGTGTGGTGTGTGTATGTTCTATGTTTCGTCTGATATGCTCAGTGCTGTAGGTGTAGTGTGTTGTTTCTGTAGTGTGAGTATGGGAACAAGTGATTTGTTGTGTTGTGTGATTGTGGATTTTGATTTGCGCAGTTTGGTGTGTGGTGTGTGTGATTGTGTGCTTGTGTTTTCTTTAATCTCTGGGTTTTGTGTGTTTTCTCTGTGTTGTGTGTTGCCTGTGTTGTGAAGAGTTTTGAATGAGATGTGTGTGGTTTACATACTTTGTTCTTTGCCTTGAATGTTTTCTGCGTGTTTTCGCTTTGGAGTTTTATGTGTGAGATATGTGTTTGTGTGTTGGGTGCACAATGTGGCCCTTTCTGTGTCATATCTACTGCATCTAGTGGGTTTCATTTTGTTTTCAATGTACTGTATGTTGTGTGTATTGTGTGTGGCCCTCTGGGTCACATGTAGTGTGTGATGTGTCCATTCTTTGCATTGCTTTTAATGTATTGTGCTCTCAACTGTGCTGGTGTTCTCACATGCTTCTCTGAGTGTGGTGTATGGTATTTGGTGGTTTTTCTGTTAATTTTGCCTTTTGTGCGTGGGTAGTTGTGCTGAAACTGTTATGTTTGTATTGTGTGTTTTCCATGTGCTGGCTGATTCGGGCTTTGTGTGTGCTCTTTGTGATATGGCTCGGTTGCTGTATTGAGCATATTGATTGAAAAGTATGTTACTTGTGTCCTGACTTCATTGTTTTGTGGATAGTGTTACTATAGTGATTTTGTTTCCGAGTTTGTCTTTTTATCATGTGGTTCTGTGCATTGGCTGCTTGTGTTTGGATTTGGGTGTATTTTGGGTCTCTGTTGCAAAATGTGCATCATCTGTGTCATTTGGTGCTGTACCCTGTGTTTTGTGTGTGGATTTGAATGATCTGCTGTTTTGGGATATGTTGTGTAGGGATTGGTTCGGTGTGGCTTTGTTGTGATGTGTGCTTTCTGTGTATGCCCTATATTGTGTTTTCTGTGCGGTGCATTCTTTTCGGTTATGCTGTGTATGTTGTGAGGTAATTTGTGTATTTGGAATGTACTTTGCTGTGGTTGTGCTGTTTTGGTTCTGTGATGTGTGCTTATGTTCCTGAGTTCTGTGTTTGTTGTGTGATGCTTTGTGTCTTCAACGTGTGGTCACTTTGTGCGTGCTGTAATAGTTTTGTATTGTTTATTCTAATTTCCATGTGTTTAGCAATGGGATTGTTTACCCATCGTTGTGTTGTGTGTTTGTTGTGTGCCGTCTGTGTTGTACATGTTTGTTTGTGTTCTGAACTCTGTTGAGTCTGTTAATTATTTGTTGTTAACGTGTTCTGTGATGTGTGTGTTGTGTGCTTGGTTTATGGTGTGTTAGTTTTCTCTTCTGGGTGTTTAGTGTGTTGTACATATTTGCTGCATATGTTTTATGTTGAATAATCTGTGTATACGATGTGTGCGTGTATTGCATGAATGTGTGCTACATCTTGTGCATACTGTGTGACCTGTGACTGATCATTTTTGTGCGTTTTGTGCCCGAGAGTTGTACGTTCGGAATTGAGCTGCCTGTATGTCAATATGTGCTTCTTCACCAGTTTGTGTGTCTTTTCCATAGTGTGGGATATGTGTTGCCCAGGTCATTTCCTGGTTTGTGTGTGCTTGGCATGTGGTTTTGTATGTGCTGTGAGCGTTTTGTCTATGTGATGTTATTTTAGCCTTTATATATTTGAGAGTTTCTCTCTGTTGGGCTTATGTTTTTTGTGTGTAACGAGAAATGTTAATGTGGGTCGTGGTGCTTTTCCGGGTTATGTGTGTAATGGGAAGTGTGTTGACTCTGTGGTTGTGGTTGTAAGTGATCCTCACTGTGTATACTCTGGGAAAAGTCGTTCATGCATATTATGTGCAGTTAAGTGCTATGATGTGTGTGGTGTGTGTTCATTATTGTGAAGATAGCTGTATTGCTGAGAGTTTGTGTGCATTCTATAATTTTGATTTTACGGGTGGCCAGGCCAGGATTTGTTTTGTGTCAGTGTGTGTCTTGTGTGTTAAATGTTGTGTTGTTTCCTTTAGTGTGTGATGTGCTGTGTTTTGTGTGTTGTGTTGTTTTCCATGTTTTGTATGTTCTGTTACATGTTTGTTATTGTGTGTGTGGTATGTGTATGTTCTACATGGTGTCTGGTTCTTTGCTGTGTGTGCAGTGGTATTTTTGTGCAAAGTGTACACGGCAGTGTGCTATTTGTGTTGTGTGATAGAATGTGCATTCTGGTTTGTGTGGCGTATTGGGCATTCTTGTGTTATGTTTTCCTTTCTTCTAAATTTTGTGTGTGTTCTCTCTGTTGTGTGTTTGCTATGTTTTGTGAGTTTTGTGTGGGAAATGTGAGGGTAACATATATTGCTGTTCATTTTGTATGTTGCTCGTGTGTGTTCTCTTTTTGGTGTTATGTGTGAGGTAAGTGCTTTTGTGTTGTCTGGGTCTTTGTATGTCACATATGTTGTATCTATTGTGTTTGGTATTGTTTACGTGACTGTGTATCTTGTGTGTTTTGTGTGTGGCTCTCTTGGTTACATGTAGTGTGCTATGTGTCTGTGCTTTGCATGGTGTTTTACGTGTTGTGTTCTCAGTTGTGTTGGCGTTCTGTGTTTGCTTTTCTGACTGTGGTGTATGATGTGTAGTTCGTTGTCCTTTATTTGACTGTTGAGAATGATGTTACTTATGTTGAACTTGTTTTCTGTGTGTGTTTGTATGTGTGTTGTGTACTTTCCCATATGCAGCCTGGATCTTCTCTGTGTGTGCACTATGTGGTATTTGTCCCTTTCTGTGTTGTGCATAGTGTGACAAATGTGTGTTGTATGTATGAGGTTTTCGATGACTTGTGGATCGTGGGTGACGTGATTGACTTTCTGTGTGAGTCTTTACATGTGGTACTGTGTGTTGTTTGCTTGTGTACGGATTTGGTTTTATTTCGTGTCTCTGTTGTGGAATGTGTGGCATCTGTGTCATTGTGCATTATTTGCTGGGTGCGTTGGCGGACTTGAATGATTTGCTGCTTGGGGTTATTTTGCGTAGGGATTTTGTATGTATGTGTGTTTGCTGTGATGTTTTCTTTCTGTGTTCGTCCAACTCTGTTTTATGAGTGTGGTGCATACTTTTGGATATGCTGTGTTTGCTGCGTGAGAATTTGTGTTTTGAATGTTCTTTGCTGTGATTGTGTTGTTTTGGTGGTGTGCAGTGTGCAAACGGCACTGAGTTTTACGTTTGTTGTGTAATACTGTGACTTCACTGTGTTGTCATTTTGTGTGTGCTGATATTGTTTTCTACAGCTTTTCTCAGTTCCGTGTGCTTAAAAACGGTGTTGCTTACCCATTATTTTTGTTGTGTGTGTGTTGTGTTGTCTGTGTTGTGTATGTTTTGTCATTGGTCTGAGCTCTGTTGTGTCTGTTATGTGTTGTTCTGATACTGTGTTCTGTGTTGTGTGTGTATTTGTGACTTTTGTGGTCTGTGTGTTGAGTGCGTTATACATGTTTGCTGGGTGAGTTTAACGGTTGCATATGCTGTGCATATGTGCTCTTTGTGTTTTAAGTGGTGTGTGATATTTGTTTAGCACCCTGTGTGACCTGTGACCAAAATATTTGTGTGTGTTGTGTGTGAGTGTTGTACTTTCTGCATGGTACTGACTTTATGTGAGTATGTGTTTCTAAGTGTTTTTGCGTGTCTTTTGCATTGTGTGTGATATGTGGGTTGCCTCTATCATACCCTTGCTTGTGTGTGGTTCGCATGTGGTTTTGTATGTGCTGTGTGAGTTCTGTGTGTGTGACTTGATTTTTGTCTGGTTGTATTGGAGAGTTTGTCTCCGTTGGGTTTGTGATTGATGCGTGTAATGAGAAATGTGTTGAATATGGCTGTTTGTGCTTTTTTCAGATTGTGGATAATGTGAAGTGTGTTGACTCTGGTTGTGCTTTGTTAGTGATCCTCACTGTGTGTTCTGAATGTACTCTGTGAAAGTTGTTTATGGATACTATCTGCCTTTATGTGCTGTGAAGCGTGTGGTGGGCCTTGATAAGTGTGAACAGTTGTTTGCGGCAAGTTCCTGTGCACTGTTCTTTGTTGTCATAATGGTATAGTCAGGGCTTGTTGTATATCACTCCATGCATTTTTGTTTTAAATGTGGTTTTCTTTTGTATTTGAAGTGTTGTGTTCTTACCGTTTTTTATCTATTACAGGTTTTGTGATGTTGTTTGCTTGTGTGGTGTGTGTATGTTCTATGTTTCGTCTGATATGCTCAGTGCTGTAGGTGTAGTGTGTTGTTTCTGTAGTGTGAGTATGGGAACAAGTGATTTGTTGTGTTGTGTGATTGTGGATTTTGATTTGCGCAGTTTGGTGTGTGGTGTGTGTGATTGTGTGCTTGTGTTTTCTTTAATCTCTGGGTTTTGTGTGTTTTCTCTGTGTTGTGTATGGCCTGTGTTGTGAAGAGTTTTGAATGAGATGTGTGTGGTTTACATACTTTGTTCTTTGTCTTGAATGTTTTCTGCGTGTTTTCGCTTTGGAGTTTTATGTGTGAGATATGTGTTTGTGTGTTGGCCCTTTCTGTGTCATATCTACTGCATCTAGTGGGTTTCATTTTGTTTTCAATGTACTGTATGATGTGTGTATTGTGTGTGGCCCTCTGGGTCACATGTAGTGTGTGATGTGTCCATTCTTTGCATTGCTTTTAATGTATTGTGCTCTCAACTGTGCTGGTGTTCTGCACATGCTTCTCTGAGTGTGGTGTATGGTATTTGGTGGTTTTTCTGTTAATTTTGCCTTTTGTGCGTGGGTAGTTGTGCTAAAACTGTTATGTTGTATTGTGTGTTTTCCATGTGCTGGCTGATTCGGGCTTTGTGTGTGCTCTTTGTGATATGGCTCGGTTGCTGTATTGAGCATATTGATTGAAAAGTATGTTACTTGTGTCCTGACTTCATTGTTTTGTGGATAGTGTTACTATAGTGATTTTGTTTCCGAGTTTGTCTTTTTATCATGTGGTTCTGTGCATTGGCTGCTTGTGTTTGGATTTGGGTGTATTTTGGGTCTCTGTTGCAAAATGTGCATCATCTGTGTCATTTGGTGCTGTA
The DNA here is from genome assembly GCF_030020395.1 of Manis pentadactyla. Taxonomy (NCBI): domain Eukaryota; kingdom Metazoa; phylum Chordata; class Mammalia; order Pholidota; family Manidae; genus Manis; species Manis pentadactyla. The sequence continues at coordinate 158,654 of NW_026644613.1, read as the reverse complement.
CCCTGTGTTTTGTGTGTGGATTTGAATGATCTGCTGTTTTGGGATATGTTGTGTAGGGATTGGTTCGGTGTGGCTTTGTTGTGATGTGTGCTTTCTGTGTATGCCCTATATTGTGTTTTCTGTGCGGTGCATTCTTTTCGGTTATGCTGTGTATGTTGTGAGGTAATTTTTGTATTTGGAATGTACTTTGCTGTGGTTGTGCTGTTTTGGTTCTGTGATGTGTGCTTATGTTCCTGAGTTCTGTGTTTGTTGTGTGATGCTTTGTGTCTTCAACGTGTGGTCACTTTGTGCGTGCTGTAATAGTTTTGTATTGTTTATTCTAATTTCCATGTGTTTAGCAATGGGATTGTTTACCCATCGTTGTGTTGTGTGTTTGTTGTGTGCCGTCTGTGTTGTACATGTTTGTTTGTGTTCTGAACTCTGTTGAGTCTGTTAATTATTTGTTGTTAACGTGTTCTGTGATGTGTGTGTTGTGTGCTTGGTTTATGGTGTGTTAGTTTTCTCTTCTGGGTGTTTAGTGTGTTGTACATATTTGCTGCATATGTTTTATGTTGAATAATCTGTGTATACGATGTGTGCGTGTATTGCATGAATGTGTGCTACATCTTGTGCATACTGTGTGACCTGAGACTGATCATTTTTGTGCGTTTTGTGCCCGAGAGTTGTACGTTCGGAATTGAGCTGCCTGTATGTCAATATGTGCTTCTTCACCAGTTTGTGTGTCTTTTCCATAGTGTGGGATATGTGTTGCCCAGGTCATTTCCTGGTTTGTGTGTGCTTGGCATGTGGTTTTGTATGAGCTGTGAGCGTTTTGTCTATGTGATGTTATTTTTAGCCTTTATATATTTGAGAGTTTCTCTCTGTTGGGCTTATGTTTTTTGTGTGTAACGAGAAATGTTAATGTGGGTCGTGGTGCTTTTCCGGGTTATGTGTGTAATGGGAAGTGTGTTGACTCTCTGGTTGTGGTTGTAAGTGATCCACACTGTGTATACTCTGGGAAAAGTCGTTCATGCATATTATGTGCAGTTAAGTGCTATGATGTGTGTGGTGTGTGTTCATTATTGTGAAGATAGCTGTATTGCTGAGAGTTTGTGTGCATTCTATAATTTTGGTTTTACGTGTGGCCTGGCCAAGATTTGTTTTGTGTCAGTGTGTGTCTTGTGTGTTAAATGTTGTGTTGTTTCCTTTAGTGTGTGATGTGTTGTGTTTTGTGTGTTGTGTTGTTTTCCATGTTCTGTATGTTCTGTTACATGTTTGTTATTGTGTGTGTGCTATGTGTATGTTCTACGTGGTGTCTGGTTCTTTGCTGTGTGTGCAGTGGTATTTTTGTGCAAAGTGTACACGGCAGTGTGTTATTTGTGTAGTGTGATAGAATGTGCATTCTGGTTTTTGTGGCGTATTGGGCATTCTTGTGTTATGTTTTCCTTTCTTCTAAATTTTGTGTGTGTTCTCTCTGTTGTGTGTTTGCTATGTTTTGTGAGTTTTGTGTGGGAAATGTGAGGGTAACATATATTGCTGTTCATTTTGTATGTTGCTCGTGTGTGTTCTCTTTTTGGTGTTATGTGTGAGGTAAGTGCTTTTGTGTTGTCTGGGTCTTTGTATGTCACATATGTTGCATCTATTGTGTTTGGTATTGTTTACGTTACTGTGTATCTTGTGTGTTTTGTGTGTGGCTCTCTTGGTTACATGTAGTGTGCTATGTGTCTGTGCTTTGCATGGTGTTTTACGTGTTGTGTTCTCAGTTGTGTTGGCGTTCTGTGTTTGTTTTTCTGACTGTGGTGTATGATGTGTAGTTCGTTGTCCTTTATTTGACTGTTGAGAATGATGTTACTTATGTTGAACTTGTTTTCTGTGTGTGTTTGTATGTGTGTTGTGTACTTTCCCATATGCAGCCTGGATCTTCTCTGTGTGTGCACTATGTGGTATTTGTCCCTTTCTGTGTTGTGCATAGTGTGACAAATGTGTGTTGTATGTATGAGGTTTTCGATGACTTGTGGATCGTGGGTGACTTGATTGACTTTCTGTGTGAGTCTTTACATGTGGTACTGTGTGTTGTTTGCTTGTGTACGGATTTGGTTTTATTTCTTGTCTCTGTTGTGGAATGTGTGGCATCTGTGTCATTGTGCATTATTTGCTGGGTGCGTTGGCGGACTTGAATGATTTGCTGCTTGGGGTTATTTTGCGTAGGGATTTTGTATGTATGTGTGTTTGCTGTGATGTTTTCTTTCTGTGTTCGTCCAACTCTGTTTTATGAGTGTGGTGTATACTTTTTGATATGCTGTGTTTGCTACGTGAGAATTTGTGTTTTGAATGTTCTTTGCTGTGATTGTGTTGTTTTGGTGGTGTGCAGTGTGCAAACGGCACTGAGTTTTACGTTTGTTGTGTAATACTGTGACTTTACTGTGTTGTCATTTTGTGTGTGCTGATATTGTTTTCTACAGCTTTTCTCAGTTCCGTGTGCTTAAAAACGGTGTTGCTTACCCATTATTTTTGTTGTGTGTTTGTTGGGTTGTCTGTGTTGTGTATGTTTTCTCATTGGTCTGAGCTCTGTTGTGTCTGTTATGTGTTGTTCTGATACTGTGTTCTGTGTTGTGTGTGTATTTGTGACTTTTGCGGTCTGTGTGTTGAGTGCGTTATACATGTTTGCTGGGTGAGTTTAACGGTTGCATATGCTGTGCATATGTGCTCTTTGTGTTTTAAGTGGTGTGTGATATTTGTTTAGCACCCTGTGTGACCTGTGACCAAAATATTTGTGTGTGTTGTGTGTGAGTGTTGTACTTTCTGCATGGTACTGACTTTATGTGGGTATGTGTTTCTAAGTGTTGTTGCGTGTCTTTTGCATTGTGTGTGATATGTGGGTTGCCTCTATCATACCCTTGCTTGTGTGTGGTTCGCATGTGGTTTTGTATGTGCTGTGTGAGTTCTGTGTGTGTGACTTGATTTTTGTCTGGTTGTATTGGAGAGTTTGTCTCCGTTGGGTTTGTGATTGATGCGTGTAATGAGAAATGTGTTGAATATGGCTGTTTGTGCTTTTTTCAGATTGTGGATAATGTGAAGTGTGTTGACTCTGGTTGTGCTTTGTTAGTGATCCTCACTGTGTGTTCTGAATGTACTCTGTGAAAGTTGTTTATGGATACTATCTGCCTTTATGTGCTGTGAAGCGTGTGGTGGGCCTTGATAAGTGTGAACAGTTGTTTGCGGCAAGTTCCTGTGCACTGTTCTTTGTTGTCATAATGGTATAGTCAGGGCTTGTTGTATATCACTCCATGCATTTTTGTTTTAAATGTGGTTTTCTTTTGTATTTGAAGTGTTGTGTTCTTACCGTTTTTTATCTATTACAGGTTTTGTGATGTTGTTTGCTTGTGTGGTGTGTGTATGTTCTATGTTTCGTCTGATATGCTCAGTGCTGTAGGTGTAGTGTGTTGTTTCTGTAGTGTGAGTATGGGAACAAGTGATTTGTTGTGTTGTGTGATTGTGGATTTTGATTTGCGCAGTTTGGTGTGTGGTGTGTGTGATTGTGTGCTTGTGTTTTCTTTAATCTCTGGGTTTTGTGTGTTTTCTCTTTGTTGTGTGTTGCCTGTGTTGTGAAGAGTTTTGAATGAGATGTGTGTGGTTTACATACTTTGTTCTTTGTCTTGAATGTTTTCTGCGTGTTTTCGCTTTGGAGTTTTATGTGTGAGATATGTGTTTGTGTGTTGGCCCTTTCTGTGTCATATCTACTGCATCTAGTGGGTTTCATTTTGTTTTCAATGTACTGTATGATGTGTGTATTGTGTGTGGCCCTCTGGGTCACATGTAGTGTGTGATGTGTCCATTCTTTGCATTGCTTGTAATGTATTGTGCTCTCAACTGTGCTGGTGTTCTGCACATGCTTCTCTGAGTGTGGTGTATGGTATTTGGTGGTTTTTCTGTTAATTTTGCCTTTTGTGCGTGGGTAGTTGTGCTGAAACTGTTATGTTTGTATTGTGTGTTTTCCATGTGCTGGCTGATTCGGGCTTTGTGTGTGCTCTTTGTGATATGGCTCGGTTGCTGTATTGAGCATATTGATTGAAAAGTATGTTACTTGTGTCCTGACTTCATTGTTTTGTGGATAGTGTTACTATAGTGATTTTGTTTCCGAGTTTGTCTTTTTATCATGTGGTTCTGTGCATTGGCTGCTTGTGTTTGGATTTGGGTGTATTTTGGGTCTCTGTTGCAAAATGTGCATCATCTGTGTCATTTGGTGCTGTACCCTGTGTTTTGTGTGTGGATTTGAATGATCTGCTGTTTTGGGATATGTTGTGTAGGGATTGGTTCGGTGTGGCTTTGTTGTGATGTGTGCTTTCTGTGTATGCCCTGTATTGTGTTTTCTGTGCGGTGCATTCTTTTCGGTTATGCTGTGTATGTTGTGAGGTAATTTGTGTATTTGGAATGTACTTTGCTGTGGTTGTGCTGTTTTGGTTCTGTGATGTGTGCTTATGTTCCTGAGTTCTGTGTTTGTTGTGTGATGCTTTGTGTCTTCAACGTGTGGTCACTTTGTGCGTGCTGTAATAGTTTTGTATTGTTTATTCTAATTTCCATGTGTTTAGCAATGGGATTGTTTACCCATCGTTGTGTTGTGTGTTTGTTGTGTGCCGTCTGTGTTGTACATGTTTGTTTGTGTTCTGAACTCTGATGAGTCTGTTAATTATTTGTTGTTAACGTGTTCTGTGATGTGTGTGTTGTGTGCTTGGTTTACGGTGTGTTAGTTTTCTCTTCTGGGTGTTTAGTGTGTTGTACATATTTGTTGCTAATGTTTTATGTTGAATAATCTGTGTATACGATGTGTGCGTGTATTGCATGAATGTGTGCTACATCTTGTGCATACTGTGTGACCTGAGACTGATCATTTTTGTGCGTTTTGTGCCCGAGAGTTGTACGTTCGGAATTGAGCTGCCTGTATGTCAATATGTGCTTCTTCACCAGTTTGTGTGCCTTTTCCATAGTGTGGGATATGTGTTGCCCAGGTCATTTCCTGGTTTGTGTGTGCTTGGCATGTGGTTTTGTATGTGCTGTGAGCGTTTTGTCTATGTGATGTTATTTTAGCCTTTATATATTTGAGAGTTTCTCTCTGTTGGGCTTATGTTTTTTGTGTGTAACGAGAAATGTTAATGTGGGTCATTGTGCTTTTCCGGGTTATGTGTGTAATGGGAAGTGTGTTGACTCTGTGGTTGTGGTTGTAAGTGATCCTCACTGTGTATACTCTGGGAAAAGTCCTTCATGCATATTACGGGCAGTTAAGTGCTATGATGTGTGTGGTGTGTGTTCATTATTGTGAAGATAGCTGTATTGCTGAGGGTTTGTGTGCATTCTATAATTTTGGTTTTACGGGTGGCCAGGCCAGGATTTGTTTTGTGTCAGTGTGTGTCTTGTGTGTTAAATGTTGTGTTGTTTCCTTTAGTGTGTGATGTGCTGTGTTTTGTGTGTTGTGTTGTTTTCCATGTTTTATATGTTCTGTTACATGTTTGTTATTGTGTGTGTGGTATGTGTATGTTCTACATGGTGTCTGGTTCTTTGCTGTGTGTGCAGTGGTATTTTTGTGCAAAGTGTACACGGCAGTGTGCTATTTGTGTTGTGTGATAGAATGTGCAATCTGGTTTGTGTGGCGTATTGGGCATTCTTGTGTTATGTTTTCCTTTCTTCTAAATTTTGTGTGTGTTCTCTCTGTTGTGTGTTTGCTATGTTTTGTGAGTTTTGTGTGGGAAATGTGAGGGTAACATATATTGCTGTTCATTTTGTATGTTGCTCGTGTGTGTTCTCTTTTTGGTGTTATGTGTGAGGTAAGTGCTTTTGTGTTGTCTGGGTCTTTGTATGTCACATATGTTGTATCTATTGTGTTTGGTATTGTTTACGTGACTGTGTATCTTGTGTGTTTTGTGTGTGGATCTCTTGGTTACATGTAGTGTGCTATGTGTCTGTGCTTTGCATGGTGTTTTACGTGTTGTGTTCTCAGTTGTGTTGGCGTTCTGTGTTTGCTTTTCTGACTGTGGTGTATGATGTGTAGTTCGTTGTCCTTTATTTGACTGTTGAGAATGATGTTACTTATGTTGAACTTGTTTTCTGTGTGTGTTTGTATGTGTGTTGTGTACTTTCCCATATGCAGCCTGGATCTTCTCTGTGTGTGCACTATGTGGTATTTGTCCCTTTCTGTGTTGTGCATAGTGTGACAAATGTGTGTTGTATGTATGAGGTTTTCGATGACTTGTGGATCGTGGGTGACTTGATTGACTTTCTGTGTGAGTCTTTACATGTGGTACTGTGTGTTGTTTGCTTGTGTACGGATTTGGTTTTATTTCGTGTCTCTGTTGTGGAATGTGTGGCATCTGTGTCATTGTGCATTATTTGCTGGGTGCGTTGGCGGACTTGAATGATTTGCTGCTTGGGGTTATTTTGCGTAGGGATTTTGTATGTATGTGTGTTTGCTGTGATGTTTTCTTTCTGTGTTCGTCCACCTCTGTTTTATGAGTGTGGTGTATACTTTTGGATATGCTGTGTTTGCTGCGTGAGAATTTGTGTTTTGAATGTTCTTTGCTGTGATTGTGTTGTTTTAGTGGTGTGCAGTGTGCAAACGGCACTGAGTTTTACGTTTGTTGTGTAATACTGTGACTTCACTGTGTTATCATTTTGTGTGTGCTGATATTGTTTTCTACAGCTTTTCTCAGTTCCGTGTGCTTAAAAACGGTGTTGCTTACCCATTATTTTTGTTGTGTGTGTGTTGTGTTGTCTGTGTTGTGTATGTTTTGTCATTGGTCTGAGCTCTGTTGTGTCTGTTATGTGTTGTTCTGATACTGTGTTCTGTGTTGTGTGTGTATTTGTGACTTTTGTGGTCTGTGTGTTGAGTGCGTTATACATGTTTGCTGGGTGAGTTTAACGGTTGCATATGCTGTGCATATGTGCTCTTTGTGTTTTAAGTGGTGTGTGATATTTGTTTAGCACCCTGTGTGACCTGTGACCAAAATATTTGTGTGTGTTGTGTGTGAGTGTTGTACTTTCTGCATGGTACTGACTTTATGTGGGTATGTGTTTCTAAGTGTTGTTGCGTGTCTTTTGCATTGTGTATGATATGTGGGTTGCCTCTATCATACCCTTGCTTGTGTGTGGTTCGCATGTGGTTTTGTATGTGCTGTGTGAGTTCTGTGTGTGTGACTTGATTTTTGTCTGGTTGTATTGGAGAGTTTGTCTCCGTTGGGTTTGTGATTGATGCGTGTAATGAGAAATGTGTTGAATATGGCTGTTTGTGCTTTTTTCAGATTGTGGATAATGTGAAGTGTGTTGGCTCTGGTTGTGCTTTGTTAGTGATCCTCACTGTGTGTTCTGAATGTACTCTGTGAAAGTTGTTTATGGATACTATCTGCCTTTATGTGCTGTGAAGCGTGTGGTGGGCCTTGATAAGTGTGAACAGTTGTTTGCGGCAAGTTCCTGTGCACTGTTCTTTGTTGTCATAATGGTATAGACAGGGCTTGTTGTATATCACTCCATGCATTTTTGTTTTAAATGTGATGTTTTCTTTTGTATTTGAAGTGTTGTGTTCTTACCGTTTGTTCTCTATTACAGGTTTTGTGATGTTGTTTGCTTGTGTGGTGTGTGTATGTTCTATGTTTCGTCTGATATGCTCAGTGCTGTAGGTGTAGTGTGTTGTTTCTGTAGTGTGAGTATGGGAACAAGTGATTTGTTGTGTTGTGTGATTGTGGATTTTGATTTGCGCAGTTTGGTGTGTGGTGTGTGTGATTGTGTGCTTGTGTTTTCTTTAATCTCTGGGTTTTGTGTGTTTTCTCTGTGTTGTGTGTTGCCTGTGTTGTGAAGAGTTTTGAATGAGATGTGTGTGGTTTACATACTTTGTTCTTTGCCTTGAATGTTTTCTGCGTGTTTTCGCTTTGGAGTTTTATGTGTGAGATATGTGTTTGTGTGTTGGGTGCACAATGTGGCCCTTTCTGTGTCATATCTACTGCATCTAGTGGGTTTCATTTTGTTTTCAATGTACTGTATGTTGTGTGTATTGTGTGTGGCCCTCTGGGTCACATGTAGTGTGTGATGTGTCCATTCTTTGCATTGCTTTTAATGTATTGTGCTCTCAACTGTGCTGGTGTTCTGCACATGCTTCTCTGAGTGTGGTGTATGGTATTTGGTGTTTTTTCTGTTAATTTTGCCTTTTGTGCGTGGGTAGTTGTGCTGAAACTGTTATGTTTGTATTGTGTGTTTTCCATGTGCTGGCTGATTCGGGCTTTGTGTGTGCTCTTTGTGATATGGCTCGGTTGCTGTATTGAGCATATTGATTGAAAAGTATGTTACTTGTGTCCTGACTTCATTGTTTTGTGGATAGTGTTACTATAGTGATTTTGTTTCCGAGTTTGTCTTTTTATCATGTGGTTCTGTGCATTGGCTGCTTGTGTTTGGATTTGGGTGTATTTTGGGTCTCTGTTGCAAAATGTGCATCATCTGTGTCATTTGGTGCTGTACCCTGTGTTTTGTGTGTGGATTTGAATGATCTGCTGTTTTGGGATATGTTGTGTAGGGATTGGTTCGGTGTGGCTTTGTTGTGATGTGTGCTTTCTGTGTATGCCCTATATTGTGTTTTCTGTGCGGTGCATTCTTTTCGGTTATGCTGTGTATGTTGTGAGGTAATTTGTGTATTTGGAATGTACTTTGCTGTGGTTGTGCTGTTTTGGTTCTGTGATGTGTGCTTATGTTCCTGAGTTCTGTGTTTGTTGTGTGATGCTTTGTGTCTTCAACGTGTGGTCACTTTGTGCGTGCTGTAATAGTTTTGTATTGTTTATTCTAATTTCCATGTGTTTAGCAATGGGATTGTTTACCCATCGTTGTGTTGTGTGTTTGTTGTGTGCCGTCTGTGTTGTACATGTTTGTTTGTGTTCTGAACTCTGTTGAGTCTGTTAATTATTTGTTGTTAACGTGTTCTGTGATGTGTGTGTTGTGTGCTTGGTTTATGGTGTGTTAGTTTTCTCTTCTGGGTGTTTAGTGTGTTGTACATATTTGCTGCATATGTTTTATGTTGAATAATCTGTGTATACGATGTGTGCGTGTATTGCATGAATGTGTGCTACATCTTGTGCATACTGTGTGACCTGTGACTGATCATTTTTGTGCGTTTTGTGCCCGAGAGTTGTACGTTCGGAATTGAGCTGCCTGTATGTCAATATGTGCTTCTTCACCAGTTTGTGTGTCTTTTCCATAGTGTGGGATATGTGTTGCCCAGGTCATTTCCTGGTTTGTGTGTGCTTGGCATGTGGTTTTGTATGTGCTGTGAGCGTTTTGTCTATGTGATGTTATTTTAGCCTTTATATATTTGAGAGTTTCTCTCTGTTGGGCTTATGTTTTTTGTGTGTAACGAGAAATGTTAATGTGGGTCGTGGTGCTTTTCCGGGTTATGTGTGTAATGGGAAGTGTGTTGACTCTGTGGTTGTGGTTGTAAGTGATCCTCACTGTGTATACTCTGGGAAAAGTCGTTCATGCATATTATGTGCAGTTAAGTGCTATGATGTGTGTGGTGTGTGTTCATTATTGTGAAGATAGCTGTATTGCTGAGAGTTTGTGTGCATTCTATAATTTTGATTTTACTGGTGGCCAGGCCAGGATTTGTTTTGTGTCAGTGTGTGTCTTGTGTGTTAAATGTTGTGTTGTTTCCTTTAGTGTGTGATGTGCTGTGTTTTGTGTGTTGTGTTGTTTTCCATGTTTTGTATGTTCTGTTACATGTTTGTTATTGTGTGTGTGGTATGTGTATGTTCTACATGGTGTCTGGTTCTTTGCTGTGTGTGCAGTGGTATTTTTGTGCAAAGTGTACACGGCAGTGTGCTATTTGTGTTGTGTGATAGAATGTGCATTCTGGTTTGTGTGGCGTATTGGGCATTCTTGTGTTATGTTTTCCTTTCTTCTAAATTTTGTGTGTGTTCTCTCTGTTGTGTGTTTGCTATGTTTTGTGAGTTTTGTGTGGGAAATGTGAGGGTAACATATATTGCTGTTCATTTTGTATGTTGCTCGTGTGTGTTCTCTTTTTGGTGTTATGTGTGAGGTAAGTGCTTTTGTGTTGTCTGGGTCTTTGTATGTCACATATGTTGTATCTATTGTGTTTGGTATTGTTTACGTGACTGTGTATCTTGTGTGTTTTGTGTGTGGCTCTCTTGGTTACATGTAGTGTGCTATGTGTCTGTGCTTTGCATGGTGTTTTACGTGTTGTGTTCTCAGTTGTGTTGGCGTTCTGTGTTTGCTTTTCTGACTGTGGTGTATGATGTGTAGTTCGTTGTCCTTTATTTGACTGTTGAGAATGATGTTACTTATGTTGAACTTGTTTTCTGTGTGTGTTTGTATGTGTGTTGTGTACTTTCCCATATGCAGCCTGGATCTTCTCTGTGTGTGCACTATGTGGTATTTGTCCCTTTCTGTGTTGTGCATAGTGTGACAAATGTGTGTTGTATGTATGAGGTTTTCGATGACTTGTGGATCGTGGGTGACGTGATTGACTTTCTGTGTGAGTCTTTACATGTGGTACTGTGTGTTGTTTGCTTGTGTACGGATTTGGTTTTATTTCGTGTCTCTGTTGTGGAATGTGTGGCATCTGTGTCATTGTGCATTATTTGCTGGGTGCGTTGGCGGACTTGAATGATTTGCTGCTTGGGGTTATTTTGCGTAGGGATTTTGTATGTATGTGTGTTTGCTGTGATGTTTTCTTTCTGTGTTCGTCCAACTCTGTTTTATGAGTGTGGTGCATACTTTTGGATATGCTGTGTTTGCTGCGTGAGAATTTGTGTTTTGAATGTTCTTTGCTGTGATTGTGTTGTTTTGGTGGTGTGCAGTGTGCAAACGGCACTGAGTTTTACGTTTGTTGTGTAATACTGTGACTTCACTGTGTTGTCATTTTGTGTGTGCTGATATTGTTTTCTACAGCTTTTCTCAGTTCCGTGTGCTTAAAAACGGTGTTGCTTACCCATTATTTTTGTTGTGTGTGTGTTGTGTTGTCTGTGTTGTGTATGTTTTGTCATTGGTCTGAGCTCTGTTGTGTCTGTTATGTGTTGTTCTGATACTGTGTTCTGTGTTGTGTGTGTATTTGTGACTTTTGTGGTCTGTGTGTTGAGTGCGTTATACATGTTTGCTGGGTGAGTTTAACGGTTGCATATGCTGTGCATATGTGCTCTTTGTGTTTTAAGTGGTGTGTGATATTTGTTTAGCACCCTGTGTGACCTGTGACCAAAATATTTGTGTGTGTTGTGTGTGAGTGTTGTACTTTCTGCATGGTACTGACTTTATGTGAGTATGTGTTTCTAAGTGTTTTTGCGTGTCTTTTGCATTGTGTGTGATATGTGGGTTGCCTCTATCATACCCTTGCTTGTGTGTGGTTCGCATGTGGTTTTGTATGTGCTGTGTGAGTTCTGTGTGTGTGACTTGATTTTTGTCTGGTTGTATTGGAGAGTTTGTCTCCGTTGGGTTTGTGATTGATGCGTGTAATGAGAAATGTGTTGAATATGGCTGTTTGTGCTTTTTTCAGATTGTGGATAATGTGAAGTGTGTTGACTCTGGTTGTGCTTTGTTAGTGATCCTCACTGTGTGTTCTGAATGTACTCTGTGAAAGTTGTTTATGGATACTATCTGCCTTTATGTGCTGTGAAGCGTGTGGTGGGCCTTGATAAGTGTGAACAGTTGTTTGCGGCAAGTTCCTGTGCACTGTTCTTTGTTGTCATAATGGTATAGTCAGGGCTTGTTGTATATCACTCCATGCATTTTTGTTTTAAATGTGGTTTTCTTTTGTATTTGAAGTGTTGTGTTCTTACCGTTTGTTATCTATTACAGGTTTTGTGATGGTGTTTGCTTGTGTGGTGTGTGTATGTTCTATGTTTCGTCTGATATGCTCAGTGCTGTAGGTGTAGTGTGTTGTTTCTGTAGTGTGAGTATGGGAACAAGTGATTTGTTGTGTTGTGTGATTGTGGATTTTGATTTGCGCAGTTTGGTGTGTGGTGTGTGTGATTGTGTGCTTGTGTTTTCTTTAATCTCTGGGTTTTGTGTGTTTTCTCTGTGTTGTGTATGGCCTGTGTTGTGAAGAGTTTTGAATGAGATGTGTGTGGTTTACATACTTTGTTCTTTGTCTTGAATGTTTTCTGCGTGTTTTCGCTTTGGAGTTTTATGTGTGAGATATGTGTTTGTGTGTTGGCCCTTTCTGTGTCATATCTACTGCATCTAGTGGGTTTCATTTTGTTTTCAATGTACTGTATGATGTGTGTATTGTGTGTGGCCCTCTGGGTCACATGTAGTGTGTGATGTGTCCATTCTTTGCATTGCTTTTAATGTATTGTGCTCTCAACTGTGCTGGTGTTCTGCACATGCTTCTCTGAGTGTGGTGTATGGTATTTGGTGGTTTTTCTGTTAATTTTGCCTTTTGTGCGTGGGTAGTTGTGCTGAAACTGTTATGTTGTATTGTGTGTTTTCCATGTGCTGGCTGATTCGGGCTTTGTGTGTGCTCTTTGTGATATGGCTCGGTTGCTGTATTGAGCATATTGATTGAAAAGTATGTTACTTGTGTCCTGACTTCATTGTTTTGTGGATAGTGTTACTATAGTGATTTTGTTTCCGAGTTTGTCTTTTTATCATGTGGTTCTGTGCATTGGCTGCTTGTGTTTGGATTTGGGTGTATTTTGGGTCTCTGTTGCAAAATGTGCATCATCTGTGTCATTTGGTGCTGTACCCTGTGTTTTGTGTGTGGATTTGAATGATCTGCTGTTTTGGGATATGTTGTGTAGGGATTGGTTCGGTGTGGCTTTGTTGTGATGTGTGCTTTCTGTGTATGCCCTATATTGTGTTTTCTGTGCGGTGCATTCTTTTCGGTTATGCTGTGTATGTTGTGAGGTAATTTTTGTATTTGGAATGTACTTTGCTGTGGTTGTGCTGTTTTGGTTCTGTGATGTGTGCTTATGTTCCTGAGTTCTGTGTTTGTTGTGTGATGCTTTGTGTCTTCAACGTGTGGTCACTTTGTGCGTGCTGTAATAGTTTTGTATTGTTTATTCTAATTTCCATGTGTTTAGCAATGGGATTGTTTACCCATCGTTGTGTTGTGTGTTTGTTGTGTGCCGTCTGTGTTGTACATGTTTGTTTGTGTTCTGAACTCTGTTGAGTCTGTTAATTATTTGTTGTTAACGTGTTCTGTGATGTGTGTGTTGTGTGCTTGGTTTATGGTGTGTTAGTTTTCTCTTCTGGGTGTTTAGTGTGTTGTACATATTTGCTGCATATGTTTTATGTTGAATAATCTGTGTATACGATGTGTGCGTGTATTGCATGAATGTGTGCTACATCTTGTGCATACTGTGTGACCTGAGACTGATCATTTTTGTGCGTTTTGTGCCCGAGAGTTGTACGTTCGGAATTGAGCTGCCTGTATGTCAATATGTGCTTCTTCACCAGTTTGTGTGTCTTTTCCATAGTGTGGGATATGTGTTGCCCAGGTCATTTCCTGGTTTGTGTGTGCTTGGCATGTGGTTTTGTATGAGCTGTGAGCGTTTTGTCTATGTGATGTTATTTTTAGCCTTTATATATTTGAGAGTTTCTCTCTGTTGGGCTTATGTTTTTTGTGTGTAACGAGAAATGTTAATGTGGGTCGTGGTGCTTTTCCGGGTTATGTGTGTAATGGGAAGTGTGTTGACTCTCTGGTTGTGGTTGTAAGTGATCCACACTGTGTATACTCTGGGAAAAGTCGTTCATGCATATTATGTGCAGTTAAGTGCTATGATGTGTGTGGTGTGTGTTCATTATTGTGAAGATAGCTGTATTGCTGAGAGTTTGTGTGCATTCTATAATTTTGGTTTTACGTGTGGCCTGGCCAAGATTTGTTTTGTGTCAGTGTGTGTCTTGTGTGTTAAATGTTGTGTTGTTTCCTTTAGTGTGTGATGTGTTGTGTTTTGTGTGTTGTGTTGTTTTCCATGTTCTGTATGTTCTGTTACATGTTTGTTATTGTGTGTGTGCTATGTGTATGTTCTACGTGGTGTCTGGTTCTTTGCTGTGTGTGCAGTGGTATTTTTGTGCAAAGTGTACACGGCAGTGTGTTATTTGTGTAGTGTGATAGAATGTGCATTCTGGTTTTTGTGGCGTATTGGGCATTCTTGTGTTATGTTTTCCTTTCTTCTAAATTTTGTGTGTGTTCTCTCTGTTGTGTGTTTGCTATGTTTTGTGAGTTTTGTGTGGGAAATGTGAGGGTAACATATATTGCTGTTCATTTTGTATGTTGCTCGTGTGTGTTCTCTTTTTGGTGTTATGTGTGAGGTAAGTGCTTTTGTGTTGTCTGGGTCTTTGTATGTCACATATGTTGCATCTATTGTGTTTGGTATTGTTTACGTTACTGTGTATCTTGTGTGTTTTGTGTGTGGCTCTCTTGGTTACATGTAGTGTGCTATGTGTCTGTGCTTTGCATGGTGTTTTACGTGTTGTGTTCTCAGTTGTGTTGGCGTTCTGTGTTTGTTTTTCTGACTGTGGTGTATGATGTGTAGTTCGTTGTCCTTTATTTGACTGTTGAGAATGATGTTACTTATGTTGAACTTGTTTTCTGTGTGTGTTTGTATGTGTGTTGTGTACTTTCCCATATGCAGCCTGGATCTTCTCTGTGTGTGCACTATGTGGTATTTGTCCCTTTCTGTGTTGTGCATAGTGTGACAAATGTGTGTTGTATGTATGAGGTTTTCGATGACTTGTGGATCGTGGGTGACTTGATTGACTTTCTGTGTGAGTCTTTACATGTGGTACTGTGTGTTGTTTGCTTGTGTACGGATTTGGTTTTATTTCTTGTCTCTGTTGTGGAATGTGTGGCATCTGTGTCATTGTGCATTATTTGCTGGGTGCGTTGGCGGACTTGAATGATTTGCTGCTTGGGGTTATTTTGCGTAGGGATTTTGTATGTATGTGTGTTTGCTGTGATGTTTTCTTTCTGTGTTCGTCCAACTCTGTTTTATGAGTGTGGTGTATACTTTTTGATATGCTGTGTTTGCTACGTGAGAATTTGTGTTTTGAATGTTCTTTGCTGTGATTGTGTTGTTTTGGTGGTGTGCAGTGTGCAAACGGCACTGAGTTTTACGTTTGTTGTGTAATACTGTGACTTTACTGTGTTGTCATTTTGTGTGTGCTGATATTGTTTTCTACAGCTTTTCTCAGTTCCGTGTGCTTAAAAACGGTGTTGCTTACCCATTATTTTTGTTGTGTGTTTGTTGTGTTGTCTGTGTTGTGTATGTTTTCTCATTGGTCTGAGCTCTGTTGTGTCTGTTATGTGTTGTTCTGATACTGTGTTCTGTGTTGTGTGTGTATTTGTGACTTTTGCGGTCTGTGTGTTGAGTGCGTTATACATGTTTGCTGGGTGAGTTTAACGGTTGCATATGCTGTGCATATGTGCTCTTTGTGTTTTAAGTGGTGTGTGATATTTGTTTAGCACCCTGTGTGACCTGTGACCAAAATATTTGTGTGTGTTGTGTGTGAGTGTTGTACTTTCTGCATGGTACTGACTTTATGTGGGTATGTGTTTCTAAGTGTTGTTGCGTGTCTTTTGCATTGTGTGTGATATGTGGGTTGCCTCTATCATACCCTTGCTTGTGTGTGGTTCGCATGTGGTTTTGTATGTGCTGTGTGAGTTCTGTGTGTGTGACTTGATTTTTGTCTGGTTGTATTGGAGAGTTTGTCTCCGTTGGGTTTGTGATTGATGCGTGTAATGAGAAATGTGTTGAATATGGCTGTTTGTGCTTTTTTCAGATTGTGGATAATGTGAAGTGTGTTGACTCTGGTTGTGCTTTGTTAGTGATCCTCACTGTGTGTTCTGAATGTACTCTGTGAAAGTTGTTTATGGATACTATCTGCCTTTATGTGCTGTGAAGCGTGTGGTGGGCCTTGATAAGTGTGAACAGTTGTTTGCGGCAAGTTCCTGTGCACTGTTCTTTGTTGTCATAATGGTATAGTCAGGGCTTGTTGTATATCACTCCATGCATTTTTGTTTTAAATGTGGTTTTCTTTTGTATTTGAAGTGTTGTGTTCTTACCGTTTGTTATCTATTACAGGTTTTGTGATGTTGTTTGCTTGTGTGGTGTGTGTATGTTCTATGTTTCGTCTGATATGCTCAGTGCTGTAGGTGTAGTGTGTTGTTTCTGTAGTGTGAGTATGGGAACAAGTGATTTGTTGTGTTGTGTGATTGTGGATTTTGATTTGCGCAGTTTGGTGTGTGGTGTGTGTGATTGTGTGCTTGTGTTTTCTTTAATCTCTGGGTTTTGTGTGTTTTCTCTTTGTTGTGTGTTGCCTGTGTTGTGAAGAGTTTTGAATGAGATGTGTGTGGTTTACATACTTTGTTCTTTGTCTTGAATGTTTTCTGCGTGTTTTCGCTTTGGAGTTTTATGTGTGAGATATGTGTTTGTGTGTTGGCCCTTTCTGTGTCATATCTACTGCATCTAGTGGGTTTCATTTTGTTTTCAATGTACTGTATGATGTGTGTATTGTGTGTGGCCCTCTGGGTCACATGTAGTGTGTGATGTGTCCATTCTTTGCATTGCTTGTAATGTATTGTGCTCTCAACTGTGCTGGTGTTCTGCACATGCTTCTCTGAGTGTGGTGTATGGTATTTGGTGGTTTTTCTGTTAATTTTGCCTTTTGTGCGTGGGTAGTTGTGCTGAAACTGTTATGTTTGTATTGTGTGTTTTCCATGTGCTGGCTGATTCGGGCTTTGTGTGTGCTCTTTGTGATATGGCTCGGTTGCTGTATTGAGCATATTGATTGAAAAGTATGTTACTTGTGTCCTGACTTCATTGTTTTGTGGATAGTGTTACTATAGTGATTTTGTTTCCGAGTTTGTCTTTTTATCATGTGGTTCTGTGCATTGGCTGCTTGTGTTTGGATTTGGGTGTATTTTGGGTCTCTGTTGCAAAATGTGCATCATCTGTGTCATTTGGTGCTGTACCCTGTGTTTTGTGTGTGGATTTGAATGATCTGCTGTTTTGGGATATGTTGTGTAGGGATTGGTTCGGTGTGGCTTTGTTGTGATGTGTGCTTTCTGTGTATGCCCTGTATTGTGTTTTCTGTGCGGTGCATTCTTTTCGGTTATGCTGTGTATGTTGTGAGGTAATTTGTGTATTTGGAATGTACTTTGCTGTGGTTGTGCTGTTTTGGTTCTGTGATGTGTGCTTATGTTCCTGAGTTCTGTGTTTGTTGTGTGATGCTTTGTGTCTTCAACGTGTGGTCACTTTGTGCGTGCTGTAATAGTTTTGTATTGTTTATTCTAATTTCCATGTGTTTAGCAATGGGATTGTTTACCCATCGTTGTGTTGTGTGTTTGTTGTGTGCCGTCTGTGTTGTACATGTTTGTTTGTGTTCTGAACTCTGATGAGTCTGTTAATTATTTGTTGTTAACGTGTTCTGTGATGTGTGTGTTGTGTGCTTGGTTTACGGTGTGTTAGTTTTCTCTTCTGGGTGTTTAGTGTGTTGTACATATTTGTTGCTAATGTTTTATGTTGAATAATCTGTGTATACGATGTGTGCGTGTATTGCATGAATGTGTGCTACATCTTGTGCATACTGTGTGACCTGAGACTGATCATTTTTGTGCGTTTTGTGCCCGAGAGTTGTACGTTCGGAATTGAGCTGCCTGTATGTCAATATGTGCTTCTTCACCAGTTTGTGTGTCTTTTCCATAGTGTGGGATATGTGTTGCCCAGGTCATTTCCTGGT
The DNA here is from genome assembly GCF_030020395.1 of Manis pentadactyla. Taxonomy (NCBI): domain Eukaryota; kingdom Metazoa; phylum Chordata; class Mammalia; order Pholidota; family Manidae; genus Manis; species Manis pentadactyla. Next base: position 140,954 of record NW_026644613.1, on the reverse strand, counting down.
TTGTGTGTGCTTGGCATGTGGTTTTGTATGTGCTGTGAGCGTTTTGTCTATGTGATGTTATTTTAGCCTTTATATATTTGAGAGTTTCTCTCTGTTGGGCTTATGTTTTTTGTGTGTAACGAGAAATGTTAATGTGGGTCATTGTGCTTTTCCGGGTTATGTGTGTAATGGGAAGTGTGTTGACTCTGTGGTTGTGGTTGTAAGTGATCCTCACTGTGTATACTCTGGGAAAAGTCGTTCATGCATATTATGTGCAGTTAAGTGCTATGATGTGTGTGGTGTGTGTTCATTATTGTGAAGATAGCTGTATTGCTGAGAGTTTGTGTGCATTCTATAATTTTGGTTTTACGGGTGGCCAGGCCAGGATTTGTTTTGTGTCAGTGTGTGTCTTGTGTGTTAAATGTTGTGTTGTTTCCTTTAGTGTGTGATGTGTTGTGTTTTGTGTGTTGTGTTGTTTTCCATGTTCTGTATGTTCTTTTACATGTTTGTTATTGTGTGTGTGGTATGTGTATGTTCTACATGGTGTCTGGTTCTTTGCTGTGTGTGCAGTGGTATTTTTGTGCAAAGTGTACACGGCAGTGTGCTATTTGTGTTGTGTGATAGAATGTGCAATCTGGTTTGTGTGGCGTATTGGGCATTCTTGTGTTATGTTTTCCTTTCTTCTAAATTTTGTGTGTGTTCTCTCTGTTGTGTGTTTGCTATGTTTTGTGAGTTTTGTGTGGGAAATGTGAGGGTAACATATATTGCTGTTCATTTTGTATGTTGCTCATGTGTGTTCTCTTTTTGGTGTTATGTGTGAGGTAAGTGCTTTTGTCTTGTCTGGGTCTTTGTATGTCACATATGTTGTATCTATTGTGTTTGGTATTGTTTACGTGACTGTGTATCTTGTGTGTTTTGTGTGTGGCTCTCTTGGTTACATGTAGTGTGCTATGTGTCTGTGCTTTGCATGGTGTTTTACGTGTTGGGTTCTCAGTTGTGTTGGCGTTCTGTGTTTGCTTTTCTGACTGTGGTGTATGATGTGTAGTTCGTTGTCCTTTATTTGACTGTTGAGAATGATGTTACTTATGTTGAACTTGTTTTCTGTGTGTGTTTGTATGTGTGTTGTGTACTTTCCCAAATGCAGCCTGGATCTTCTCTGTGTGTGCACTATGTGGTATTTATCCCTTTCTGTGTTGTGCATAGTGTGACAAATGTGTGTTGTATGTATGAGGTTTTCGATGACTTGTGGATCGTGGGTGACTTGATTGACTTTCTGTGTGAGTCTTTACATGTGGTACTGTGTGTTGTTTGCTTGTGTACGGATTTGGTTTTATTTCGTGTCTCTGTTGTGGAATGTGTGGCATCTGTGTCATTGTGCATTATTTGCTGGGTGCGTTGGCGGACTTGAATGATTTGCTGCTTGGGGTTATTTTGCGTAGGGATTTTGTATGTATGTGTGTTTGCTGTGATGTTTTCTTTCTGTGTTCGTCCAACTCTGTTTTATGAGTGTGGTGTATACTTTTGGATATGCTGTGTTTGCTGCGTGAGAATTTGTGTTTTGAATGTTCTTTGCTGTGATTGTGTTGTTTTAGTGGTGTGCAGTGTGCAAACGGCACTGAGTTTTACGTTTGTTGTGTAATACTGTGACTTCACTGTGTTATCATTTTGTGTGTGCTGAAATTGTTTTCTACAGCTTTTCTCAGTTCCGTGTGCTTAAAAACGGTGTTGCTTACCCATTATTTTTGTTGTGTGTGTGTTGTGTTGTCTGCGTTGTGTATGTTTTGTCATTGGTCTGAGCTCTGTTGTGTCTGTTATGTGTTGTTCTGATACTGTGTTCTGTGTTGTGTGTGTATTTGTGACTTTTGTGGTCTGTGTGTTGAGTGCGTTATACATGTTTGCTGGGTGAGTTTAACGGTTGCATATGCTGTGCATATGTGCTCTTTGTGTTTTAAGTGGTGTGTGATATTTGTTTAGCACCCTGTGTGACCTGTGACCAAAATATTTGTGTGTGTTGTGTGTGAGTGTTGTACTTTCTGCATGGTACTGACTTTATGTGGGTATGTGTTTCTAAGTGTTGTTGCGTGTCTTTTGCATTGTGTATGATATGTGGGTTGCCTCTATCATACCCTTGCTTGTGTGTGGTTCGCATGTGGTTTTGTATGTGCTGTGTGAGTTCTGTGTGTGTGACTTGATTTTTGTCTGGTTGTATTGGAGAGTTTGTCTCCGTTGGGTTTGTGATTGATGCGTGTAATGAGAAATGTGTTGAATATGGCTGTTTGTGCTTTTTTCAGATTGTGGATAATGTGAAGTGTGTTGGCTCTGGTTGTGCTTTGTTAGTGATCCTCACTGTGTGTTCTGAATGTACTCTGTGAAAGTTGTTTATGGATACTATCTGCCTTTATGTGCTGTGAAGCGTGTGGTGGGCCTTGATAAGTGTGAACAGTTGTTTGCGGCAAGTTCCTGTGCACTGTTCTTTGTTGTCATAATGGTATAGACAGGGCTTGTTGTATATCACTCCATGCATTTTTGTTTTAAATGTGATGTTTTCTTTTGTATTTGAAGTGTTGTGTTCTTACCGTTTGTTCTCTATTGCAGGTTTTGTGATGTTGTTTGCTTGTGTGGTGTGTGTATGTTCTATGTTTCGTCTGATATGCTCAGTGCTGTAGGTGTAGTGTGTTGTTTCTGTAGTGTGAGTATGGGAACAAGTGATTTGTTGTGTTGTGTGATTGTGGATTTTGATTTGCGCAGTTTGGTGTGTGGTGTGTGTGATTGTGTGCTTGTGTTTTCTTTAATCTCTGGGTTTTGTGTGTTTTCTCTGTGTTGTGTGTTGCCTGTGTTGTGAAGAGTTTTGAATGAGATGTGTGTGGTTTACATACTTTGTTCTTTGCCTTGAATGTTTTCTGCGTGTTTTCGCTTTGGAGTTTTATGTGTGAGATATGTGTTTGTGTGTTGGGTGCACAATGTGGCCCTTTCTGTGTCATATCTACTGCATCTAGTGGGTTTCATTTTGTTTTCAATGTACTGTATGATGTGTGTATTGTGTGTGGCCCTCTGGGTCACATGTAGTGTGTGATGTGTCCATTCTTTGCATTGCTTTTAATGTATTGTGCTCTCAACTGTGCTGGTGTTCTGCACATGCTTCTCTGAGTGTGGTGTATGGTATTTGGTGGTTTTTCTGTTAATTTTGCCTTTTGTGCGTGGGTAGTTGTGCTGAAACTGTTATGTTTGTATTGTGTGTTTTCCATGTGCTGGCTGATTCGGGCTTTGTGTGTGCTCTTTGTGATATGGCTCGGTTGCTGTATTGAGCATATTGATTGAAAAGTATGTTACTTGTGTCCTGACTTCATTGTTTTGTGGATAGTGTTACTATAGTGATTTTGTTTCCGAGTTTGTCTTTTTATCATGTGGTTCTGTGCATTGGCTGCTTGTGTTTGGATTTGGGTGTATTTTGGGTCTCTGTTGCAAAATGTGCATCATCTGTGTCATTTGGTGCTGTACCCTGTGTTTTGTGTGTGGATTTGAATGATCTGCTGTTTTGGGATATGTTGTGTAGGGATTGGTTCGGTGTGGCTTTGTTGTGATGTGTGCTTTCTGTGTATGCCCTATATTGTGTTTTCTGTGCGGTGCATTCTTTTCGGTTATGCTGTGTATGTTGTGAGGTAATTTGTGTATTTGGAATGTACTTTGCTGTGGTTGTGCTGTTTTGGTTCTGTGATGTGTGCTTATGTTCCTGAGTTCTGTGTTTGTTGTGTGATGCTTTGTGTCTTCAACGTGTGGTCACTTTGTGCGTGCTGTAATAGTTTTGTATTGTTTATTCTAATTTCCATGTGTTTAGCAATGGGATTGTTTACCCATCGTTGTGTTGTGTGTTTGTTGTGTGCCGTCTGTGTTGTACATGTTTGTTTGTGTTCTGAACTCTGTTGAGTCTGTTAATTATTTGTTGTTAACGTGTTCTGTGATGTGTGTGTTGTGTGCTTGGTTTATGGTGTGTTAGTTTTCTCTTCTGGGTGTTTAGTGTGTTGTACATATTTGTTGCTAATGTTTTATGTTGAATAATCTGTGTATACGATGTGTGCGTGTGTTGCATGAATGTGTGCTACATCTTGTGCATACTGTGTGACCTGTGACTGATCATTTTTGTGCGTTTTGTGCCCGAGAGTTGTACGTTCGGAATTGAGCTGCCTGTATGTCAATATGTGCTTCTTCACCAGTTTGTGTGTCTTTTCCATAGTGTGGGATATGTGTTGCCCAGGTCATTTCCTGGTTTGTGTGTGCTTGGCATGTGGTTTTGTATGTGCTGTGAGCGTTTTGTCTATGTGATGTTATTTTAGCCTTTATATATTTGAGAGTTTCTCTCTGTTGGGCTTATGTTTTTTGTGTGTAACGAGAAATGTTAATGTGGGTCGTGGTGCTTTTCCGGGTTATGTGTGTAATGGGAAGTGTGTTGACTCTGTGGTTGTGGTTGTAAGTGATCCTCACTGTGTATACTCTGGGAAAAGTCGTTCATGCATATTATGTGCAGTTAAGTGCTATGATGTGTGTGGTGTGTGTTCATTATTGTGAAGATAGCTGTATTGCTGAGAGTTTGTGTGCATTCTATAATTTTGGTTTTACGGGTGGCCAGGCCAGGATTTGTTTTGTGTCAGTGTGTGTCTTGTGTGTTAAATGTTGTGTTGTTTCCTTTAGTGTGTGATGTGCTGTGTTTTGTGTGTTGTGTTGTTTTCCATGTTTTGTATGTTCTTTTACATGTTTGTTATTGTGTGTGTGGTATGTGTATGTTCTACATGGTGTCTGGTTCTTTGCTGTGTGTGCAGTGGTATTTTTGTGCAAAGTGTACACGGCAGTGTGCTATTTGTGTTGTGTGATAGAATGTGCATTCTGGTTTGTGTGGCGTATTGGGCATTCTTGTGTTATGTTTTCCTTTCTTCTAAATTTTGTGTGTGTTCTCTCTGTTGTGTGTTTGCTATGTTTTGTGAGTTTTGTGTGGGAAATGTGAGGGTAACATATATTGCTGTTCATTTTGTATGTTGCTCGTGTGTGTTCTCTTTTTGGTGTTATGTGTGAGGTAAGTGCTTTTGTGTTGTCTGGGTCTTTGTATGTCACATATGTTGTATCTATTGTGTTTGGTATTGTTTACGTGACTGTGTATCTTGTGTGTTTTGTGTGTGGCTCTCTTGGTTACACGTAGTGTGCTATGTGTCTGTGCTTTGCATGGTGTTTTACGTGTTGTGTTCTCAGTTGTGTTGGCGTTCTGTGTTTGCTTTTCTGACTGTGGTGTATGATGTGTAGTTTGTTGTCCTTTATTTGACTGTTGAGAATGATGTTACTTATGTTGAACTTGTTTTCTGTGTGTGTTTGTATGTGTGTTGTGTACTTTCCCATATGCAGCCTGGATCTTCTCTGTGTGTGCACTATGTGGTATTTGTCCCTTTCTGTGTTGTGCATAGTGTGACAAATGTGTGTTGTATGTATGAGGTTTTCGATGACTTGTGGATCGTGGGTGACTTGATTGACTTTCTGTGTGAGTCTTTACATGTGGTACTGTGTGTTGTTTGCTTGTGTACGGATTTGGTTTTATTTCGTGTCTCTGTTGTGGAATGTGTGGCATCTGTGTCATTGTGCATTATTTGCTGGGTGCGTTGGCGGACTTGAATGATTTGCTGCTTGGGGTTATTTTGCGTAGGGATTTTGTATGTATGTGTGTTTGCTGTGATGTTTTCTTTCTGTGTTCGTCCAACTCTGTTTTATGAGTGTGGTGCATACTTTTGGATATGCTGTGTTTGCTGCGTGAGAATTTGTGTTTTGAATGTTCTTTGCTGTGATTGTGTTGTTTTGGTGGTGTGCAGTGTGCAAACGGCACTGAGTTTTACGTTTGTTGTGTAATACTGTGACTTCACTGTGTTGTCATTTTGTGTGTGCTGATATTGTTTTCTACAGCTTTTCTCAGTTCCGTGTGCTTAAAAACGGTGTTGCTTACCCATTATTTTTGTTGTGTGTGTGTTGTGTTGTCTGTGTTGTGTATGTTTTGTCATTGGTCTGAGCTCTGTTGTGTCTGTTATGTGTTGTTCTGATACTGTGTTCTGTGTTGTGTGTGTATTTGTGACTTTTGTGGTCTGTGTGTTGAGTGCGTTATACATGTTTGCTGGGTGAGTTTAACGGTTGCATATGCTGTGCATATGTGCTCTTTGTGTTTTAAGTGGTGTGTGATATTTGTTTAGCACCCTGTGTGACCTGTGACCAAAATATTTGTGTGTGTTGTGTGTGAGTGTTGTACTTTCTGCATGGTACTGACTTTATGTGAGTATGTGTTTCTAAGTGTTTTTGCGTGTCTTTTGCATTGTGTGTGATATGTGGGTTGCCTCTATCATACCCTTGCTTGTGTGTGGTTCGCATATGGTTTTGTATGTGCTGTGTGAGTTCTGTGTGTGTGACTTGATTTTTGTCTGGTTGTATTGGAGAGTTTGTCTCCGTTGGGTTTGTGATTGATGCGTGTAATGAGAAATGTGTTGAATATGGCTGTTTGTGCTTTTTTCAGATTGTGGATAATGTGAAGTGTGTTGACTCTGGTTGTGCTTTGTTAGTGATCCTCACTGTGTGTTCTGAATGTACTCTGTGAAAGTTGTTTATGGATACTATCTGCCTTTATGTGCTGTGAAGCGTGTGGTGGGCCTTGATAAGTGTGAACAGTTGTTTGCGGCAAGTTCCTGTGCACTGTTCTTTGTTGTCATAATGGTATAGTCAGGGCTTGTTGTATATCACTCCATGCATTTTTGTTTTAAATGTGGTTTTCTTTTGTATTTGAAGTGTTGTGTTCTTACCGTTTGTTATCTATTACAGGTTTTGTGATGGTGTTTGCTTGTGTGGTGTGTGTATGTTCTATGTTTCGTCTGATATGCTCAGTGCTGTAGGTGTAGTGTGTTGTTTCTGTAGTGTGAGTATGGGAACAAGTGATTTGTTGTGTTGTGTGATTGTGGATTTTGATTTGCGCAGTTTGGTGTGTGGTGTGTGTGATTGTGTGCTTGTGTTTTCTTTAATCTCTGGGTTTTGTGTGTTTTCTCTGTGTTGTGTATGGCCTGTGTTGTGAAGAGTTTTGAATGAGATGTGTGTGGTTTACATACTTTGTTCTTTGTCTTGAATGTTTTCTGCGTGTTTTCGCTTTGGAGTTTTATGTGTGAGATATGTGTTTGTGTGTTGGCCCTTTCTGTGTCATATCTACTGCATCTAGTGGGTTTCATTTTGTTTTCAATGTACTGTATGATGTGTGTATTGTGTGTGGCCCTCTGGGTCACATGTAGTGTGTGATGTGTCCATTCTTTGCATTGCTTTTAATGTATTGTGCTCTCAACTGTGCTGGTGTTCTGCACATGCTTCTCTGAGTGTGGTGTATGGTATTTGGTGGTTTTTCTGTTAATTTTGCCTTTTGTGCGTGGGTAGTTGTGCTGAAACTGTTATGTTGTATTGTGTGTTTTCCATGTGCTGGCTGATTCGGGCTTTGTGTGTGCTCTTTGTGATATGGCTCGGTTGCTGTATTGAGCATATTGATTGAAAAGTATGTTACTTGTGTCCTGACTTCATTGTTTTGTGGATAGTGTTACTATAGTGATTTTGTTTCCGAGTTTGTCTTTTTATCATGTGGTTCTGTGCATTGGCTGCTTGTGTTTGGATTTGGGTGTATTTTGGGTCTCTGTTGCAAAATGTGCATCATCTGTGTTATTCTGTGCTGTACCATGCGTTTTGTGTGGATTTGAATGATCTGCTGTTTTGGGATATGTTGTGTAGGGATTGGTTCGGTGTGGCTTTGTTGTGATGTGTGCTTTCTGTGTATGCCCTATATTGTGTTTTCTGTGCGGTGCATTCTTTTCGGTTATGCTGTGTATGTTGTGAGGTAATTTTTGTATTTGGAATGTACTTTGCTGTGTTTGTGCTGTTTTGGTTCTGTGATGTGTGCTTATGTTCCTGAGTTCTGTGTTTGTTGTGTGATGCTTTGTGTCTTCAACGTGTGGTCACTTTGTGCGTGCTGTAATAGTTTTGTATTGTTTATTCTAATTTCCATGTGTTTAGCAATGGGATTGTTTACCCATCGTTGTGTTGTGTGTTTGTTGTGTGCCGTCTGTGTTGTACATGTTTGTTTGTGTTCTGAACTCTGTTGAGTCTGTTAATTATTTGTTGTTAACGTGTTCTGTGATGTGTGTGTTGTGTGCTTGGTTTATGGTGTGTTAGTTTTCTCTTCTGGGTGTTTAGTGTGTTGTACATATTTGCTGCATATGTTTTATGTTGAATAATCTGTGTATACGATGTGTGCGTGTATTGCATGAATGTGTGCTACATCTTGTGCATACTGTGTGACCTGTGACTGATCATTTTTGTGCGTTTTGTGCCCGAGAGTTGTACGTTCGGAATTGAGCTGCCTGTATGTCAATATGTGCTTCTTCACCAGTTTGTGTGTCTTTTCCATAGTGTGGGATATGTGTTGCCCAGGTCATTTCCTGGTTTGTGTGTGCTTGGCATGTGGTTTTGTATGAGCTGTGAGCGTTTTGTCTATGTGATGTTATTTTTAGCCTTTATATATTTGAGAGTTTCTCTCTGTTGGGCTTATGTTTTTTGTGTGTAACGAGAAATGTTAATGTGGGTCGTGGTGCTTTTCCGGGTTATGTGTGTAATGGGAAGTGTGTTGACTCTGTGGTTGTGGTTGTAAGTGATCCTCACTGTGTATACTCTGGGAAAAGTCGTTCATGCATATTATGTGCAGTTAAGTGCTAAGATGTGTGTGGTGTGTGTTGATTATTGTGAAGATAGCTGTATTGCTGAGAGTTTGTGTGCATTCTATAATTTTGGTTTTACGGGTGGCCAGGCCAGGATTTGTTTTGTGTCTCAGTGTTTGTCTTGTTTGTTAAATGTTGTGTTGTTTCCTTTAGTGTGTGATGTGCTTTGTTTTGTGTGTTGTGTTGTTTTCCATGTTTTGTATGTTCTGTTACATGTTTGTTATTGTGTGTGTGGTATGTGTATGTTCTACGTGGTGTCTGGTTCTTTGCTGTGTGTGCAGTGGTATTTTTGTGCAAAGTGTACACGGCAGTGTGTTATTTGTGTTGTGTGATAGAATGTGCATTCTGGTTTGTGTGGCGTATTGGGCATTCTTGTGTTATGTTTTCCTTTCTTCTAAATTTTGTGTGTGTTCTCTCTGTTGTGTGTTTGCTATGTTTTGTGAGTTTTGTGTGGGAAATGTGAGGGTAACATATATTGCTGTTCATTTTGTATGTTGCTCGTGTGTGTTCTCTTTTTGGTGTTATGTGTGAGGTAAGTGCTTTTGTGTTGTCTGGGTCTTTGTATGTCACATATGTTGTATCTATTGTGTTTGGTATTGTTTACGTGACTGCGTATCTTGTGTGTTTTGTGTGTGGCTCTCTTGGTTACATGTAGTGTGCTATGTGTCTGTGCTTTGCATGGTGTTTTACGTGTTGGGTTCTCAGTTGTGTTGGCGTTCTGTGTTTGCTTTTCTGACTGTGGTGTATGATGTGTAGTTCGTTGTCCTTTATTTGACTGTTGAGAATGATGTTACTTATGTTGAACTTGTTTTCTGTGTGTGTTTGTATGTGTGTTGTATACTTTCCCATATGCAGCCTGGATCTTCTCTGTGTGTGCACTATGTGGTATTTGTCCCTTTCTGTGTTGTGCATAGTGTGACAAATGTGTGTTGTATGTATGAGGTTTTCGATGACTTGTGGATCGTGGGTGACTTGATTGACTTTCTGTGTGAGTCTTTACATGTGGTACTGTGTGTTGTTTGCTTGTGTACGGATTTGGTTTTATTTCGTGTCTCTGTTGTGGAATGTGTGGCATCTGTGTCATTGTGCATTATTTGCTGGGTGCGTTGACGGACTTGAATGATTTGCTGCTTGGGGTTATTTTGCGTAGGGATTTTGTATGTATGTGTGTTTGCTGTGATGTTTTCTTTCTGTGTTCGTCCAACTCTGTTTTATGAGTGTGGTGTATACTTTTGGATATGCTGTGTTTGCTGCGTGAGAATTTGTGTTTTGAATGTTCTTTGCTGTGATTGTGTTGTTTTGGTGGTGTGCAGTGTGCAAACGGCACTGAGTTTTACGTTTGTTGTGTAATACTGTGACTTCACTGTGTTGTCATTTTGTGTGTGCTGATATTGTTTTCTACAGCTTTTCTCAGTTCCGTGTGCTTAAAAACGGTGTTGCTTACCCATTATTTTTGTTGTGTGTGTGTTGTGTTGTCTGTGTTGTGTATGTGTTGTCATTGGTCTGAGCTCTGTTGTGTCTGTTATGTGTTGTTCTGATACTGTGTTCTGTGTTGTGTGTGTATTTGTGACTTTTGTGGTCTGTGTGTTGAGTGCGTTATACATGTTTGCTGGGTGAGTTTAACGGTTGCATATGCTGTGCATATGTGCTCTTTGTGTTTTAAGTGGTGTGTGATATTTGTTTAGCACCCTGTGTGACCTGTGACCAAAATATTTGTGTGTGTTGTGTGTGAGTGTTGTACTTTCTGCATGGTACTGACTTTATGTGGGTATGTGTTTCTAAGTGTTTTTGCGTGTCTTTTGCATTGTGTGTGATATGTGGGTTGCCTCTATCATACCCTTGCTTGTGTGTGGTTCGCATGTGGTTTTGTATGTGCTGTGTGAGTTCTGTGTGTGTGACTTGATATTTGTCTGGTTGTATTGGAGAGTTTGTCTCCGTTGGGTTTGTGATTGATGCGTGTAATGAGAAATGTGTTGAATATGGCTGTTTGTGCTTTTATCAAATTGTGGATAATGTGAAGTGTGTTGACTCTGGTTGTGCTTTGTTAGTGATCCTCACTGTGTGTTCTGAATGTACTCTGTGAAAGTTGTTTATGGATACTATCTGCCTTTATGTGCTGTGAAGCGTGTGGTGGGCCTTGATAAGTGTGAACAGTTGTTTGCGGCAAGTTCCTGTGCACTGTTCTTTGTTGTCATAATGGTATAGTCAGGGCTTGTTGTATATCACTCCATGCATTTTTGTTTTAAATGTGATGTTTTCTTTTGTATTTGAAGTGTTGTGTTCTTACCGTTTGTTCTCTATTACAGGTTTTGTGATGTTGTTTGCTTGTGTGGTGTGTGTATGTTCTATGTTTCGTCTGATATCCTCAGTGCTGTAGGTGTAGTGTGTTGTTTCTGTAGTGTGAGTATGGGAACAAGTGATTTGTTGTGTTGTGTGATTGTGGATTTTGATTTGCGCAGTTTGGTGTGTGGTGTTTGTGATTGTGTGCTTGTGTTTTCTTTAATCTCTGGGTTTTGTGTGTTTTCTCTGTGTTGTGTGTTGCCTGTGTTGTGAAGAGTTTTGAATGAGATGTGTGTGGTTTACATACTTTGTTCTTTGTCTTGAATGTTTTCTGCGTGTTTTCGCTTTGGAGTTTTATGTGTGAGATATGTGTTTGTGTGTTGGGTGCACAATGTGGCCCTTTCTGTGTCATATCTACTGCATCTAGTGGGTTTCATTTTGTTTTCAATGTACTGTATGATGTGTGTATTGTGTGTGGCCCTCTGGGTCACATGTAGTGTGTGATGTGTCCATTCTTTGCATTGCTTTTAATGTATTGTGCTCTCAACTGTGCTGGTGTTCTGCACATGCTTCTCTGAGTGTGGTGTATGGTATTTGGTGGTTTTTCTGTTAATTTTGCCTTTTGTGCGTGGGTAGTTGTGCTGAAACTGTTATGTTTGTATTGTGTGTTTTCCATGTGCTGGCTGATTCGGGCTTTGTGTGTGCTCTTTGTGATATGGCTCGGTTGCTGTATTGAGCATATTGATTGAAAAGTATGTTACTTGTGTCCTGACTTCATTGTTTTGTGGATAGTGTTACTATAGTGATTTTGTTTCCGAGTTTGTCTTTTTATCATGTGGTTCTGTGCATTGGCTGCTTGTGTTTGGATTTGGGTGTATTTTGGGTCTCTGTTGCAAAATGTGCATCATCTGTGTCATTTGGTGCTGTACCCTGTGTTTTGTGTGTGGATTTGAATGATCTGCTGTTTTGGGATATGTTGTGTAGGGATTGGTTCGGTGTGGCTTTGTTGTGATGTGTGCTTTCTGTGTATGCCCTATATTGTGTTTTCTGTGCGGTGCATTCTTTTCGGTTATGCTGTGTATGTTGTGAAGTAATTTGTGTATTTGGAATGTACTTTGCTGTGGTTGTGCTGTTTTGGTTCTGTGATGTGTGCTTATGTTCCTGAGTTCTGTGTTTGTTGTGTGATGCTTTGTGTCTTCAACGTGTGGTCACTTTGTGCGTGCTGTAATAGTTTTGTATTGTTTATTCTAATTTCCATGTGTTTAGCAATGGGATTGTTTACCCATCGTTGTGTTGTGTGTTTGTTGTGTGCCGTCTGTATTGTACATGTTTGTTTGTGTTCTGAACTCTGTTGAGTCTGTTAATTATTTGTTGTTAACGTGTTCTGTGATGTGTGTGTTGTGTGCTTGGTGTATGGTGTGTTAGTTTTCTCTTCTGGGTGTTTAGTGTGTTGTACATATTTGCTGCATATGTTTTATGTTGAATACTCTGTGTATACGTTGTTTGTGTGTGTTGCATGAATGTGTGCTATATCTTGTGCATACTGTGTGACTTGTGACTGATCGTTTCTGTGAGTTTTTTGCCCGAGTGTTGTACGTTCGGAATTGAGCTGCATGTATGTCAATATGTGCTTCATCACGTGTTTGTGTGTCTTTTCCATAGTGTGGGATATGTGTTGCCCACGTCATTTCCTGGTTTGTGTGTGCTTTGCGTGTGGTTTTGTACGTTCTGTGAGCGTTTGTCTACGTGATGTGATTTTAGCCTTTTTATATTTGAGAGTTTCTCTCTGTTGGGCTTATGTTTTATGTGTATAATGAAAAATGTTAATGTGGGTCGTTGTGCTTTTCCGGGTTATGTGTGTAATGAGAAGTGTGTTGACTCTGTGGTTGTGCTTGTAAGTGATCCTCACTGTGTGTTCTGTGTGTACTCTGGGAAAAGTCCTTCATGCATATTACGGGCAGTTAAGTGCTATGATGTGTGTGGTGTGTGTTGATTATTGTGAAGATAGCAGTATTTCTGAGAATTTGTGTGCATTCTATAATTTTGGTTGTCACGGTGGCCAGGTCAGGCTTTGTTTTGTGTCAGTGTGTGTCTTGTGTGTTAAATGTTGTGTTGTTTCCTTTCGTGTGTGTGATGTGTTGTGTTTTGTGTGTTGTATTGTTTTCCGTGTGTTGTCTGTTCTGTTACATGTTTGTTTTTGTGTGTGTGGTATGTGTATGTTCTACGTGGTGTCTGATTGGTTCTTTGTTGTGTGTGCAGTGGTTTTCTTGTGCAAAGTGTACACGGCAGTGTGTTATTTGTGTTGTGTGATAGAATGTGCATTCTGATTTGTGCGGTGTATTGGGCATTATTGTGTTTAGTTTTCCTTTTTGCTAAATTTTGTGGGTGTTCTCTCTGTTGTGTGTTGCCTATGTTTTGTGAGTTTTGTGTGGGAAATGTGTGGTTAACATATATTGCTGTTCATTTTGTATGTTGCTCGTGTGTGTTCTCTTTGGACTGTTATGTGTGAGGTAAGTGCTTGTGTGTTGTCTGGGTCTTTGTATGTCACATATGTTGCATCTATTTTGTTTGGTATTGTTTTCGTGACTGTGTATCTTGTGTGTTTTGTGTGTGACTCTGTTGGTTACATGTAGTGTGCGATGTGTCTGTGCTTTGAATGGTGTTTTATGTGTTGTGATCTCAGTTGTTTTGTGTTCTGTGTATGCTTTTCTGGGTGTGGTGTAGAGTGTGTAGTACGTTGTCCTTTATTTGACTGTTGAGATAGATATTACTTATGTTGAACTTTTTTTGTGTGTGTGTTTGTGTGTGTGTTGTGCATTTTCCCATATGCTGCCTGGATCTTCTCTGTGTGTGCACTATGTGGTATGTGTCCCTTACTGTGTTGTGCATAGTGTGACAAATGTGTGTTGCATGTATGCTGTTTTCGATGAGTTGTGGATCGTGTGTGACTTGATTGACTTTCTATCTGTGTGAGTCTTTACATGTGGTACTCTGTGTTGTTTGCTTGTGTACGGATTTGGTTTTATTTCGTGTCTGTTGTGCAACGTGTGGCATCTGTGTTATTGTGCATTATTTGCTGGGTGCGTTTGCGGACTTGAATGATTTGCTGCTTGGGGATATTTTGTGTAGGGATTTTGTATGTATGTGTGTTTGCTGTGATGTTTTCTTTCTGTATTCGTCCAATTCTGTTTTATTAGTGTGGTGTATACTTTTTGGATATGCTGTGTTTGCTGAGTGAGAATTTGTGTTTTGAATGTTCTTTGCTGTGATTGTATTGTTTTCGTTGTGTGCAGTGTGCATACGGCACTGTTTTATGTTTGTTGTGTAATACTGTGTCTTCACTGTGTTGTCATTTTGTGTGTGCTGATATTGTTTTCTACAGTTTTTCTCAGTTCTTTGTGCGAAAAAACAGTGTTGCTTACCCCTTTTTTTGTTGTGTGTGTGTGTTGTGTTGTCTGTGTTGTGTATGTTTTGTCATTTGCCTGAGCTCTGTTGTGTCTGTTATGTGTTGTTCTATTATTGTGTTCTGTGTTGTGTGTGTATTTGTGTCTTTTGTGGTCTGTGTGTTGAGTGCATTATACATGCTTGCTGGGTGAGTTTAACGGTTGCATATGCTGTGCATATGTGCTCTTTGTGTTTTAAGTGGTGTGTGATATTTGTTTAGCTCCCTGTGTGAACTGTGACCGAAATATTTGTGTGTGTTGTGTGTGAGTGTTGTACTTTCTGCATGGTACTGACTTTATTTGGGTATGTGTTTGTATGTGTGGTTGTGTGTCTTTTCCAATGTGTGTGATATGTTGTTGGCCTCTATCATTCAATTGCTTGTGTGTGGTTCGCATGTGGTTTTGTATGTGCTGTGTGAGTTCTGTGTGTGTGACTTGACTTTTGTCTGGTTGTATTGCAGAGTTTGTCTCCTTTGGGTTTTTGATTGATGCGTGTAAAGAGAAATGTGTTGAATATGGCTGTTTGCGCTTTTCCAGATTGTGCATAATGTGAAGTGTGTTGACTCTGTGGTTGTGCTTTGTTAGTGATCCTCACTGTGTGTTTTGAATGTACTCTGTGAAAATTGTTTATGGATATTATCTGCAGTTATGTGCTGTGAAGTGTGTGGTGTTCCTTGATAAGTGTGAACAGTTGTTTGCTGCAAGTTCCTGTCCAATCTCTTTTTTGTTGTCATAGTGGTCCAGTCAGGGCTTGTTGTGTGTCACACCATGTATTTTTGTTTCAAATGTGATGTTTTCTTTTGTATTTGAAGTGTTGTTTTCTTTCCGTTTCTTCTCGATTAAGAGTTTTGTGTTGGTGTTTGCTTGTGTGGAGTGTGTATGTGCTATGTTGCATGTGATAAGCTCAGTGCTGTAAATGTAGTGTGTTGTTTCTGTAGTGTGAGTATGGGAGCAAGTGATTTGTTGTGTTGTGTGATTGTGGATTTTGATTTGCGCAGTTTGGTGTGTGGTGTGTGTAATTGTGTGCTTGTGTTTTCTTTTATCTCTGGGTTTTGTGTGCTTTCTCTGTATTGTGTGTTGCCTGTGTTGTAAAGAGTTTTGAATGTGATGTGCGTGGTTAACATACATTTTTCTATGTCTTGTATGTTTTTCTGCGTGTTTTCGCTTTGGAGTTTTATGTCTGAGATGTGTGTTTGTGTGTTGGGTGCACAGTGTGTCTCTTTCTGTGTCATATGTACTGCATCTAGTGGGTTTCTTTTAGTTTTCAATGTACTGTATGATGTGTGTATTGTGTGTGGCCTTCTGGGTCACATGTAGTGTGTGATGTGTCCATTCTTTGCATTGCTTGTTATGTATTGTGCTCTCAATTGTGTTGGTGTTCTGCATACGCTTCTCTGCGTGTGGTGTATTGTGTGTGGTGGTTTTTCTGTTATTTTTGCCTTTTGTGCGTGTGTAGTTGTGTTGAACCTGTTATGTGTGTGTTTTGTGTTTTTTATGTGCTGGCTGAGTCGGGCTTTGTGTGTGCTCTATGTGATATGGCTCGGTTGTTGTATTGCGCATAGTGATTGAAAAGTTTGTTACATGTGTCCTGACATCATTGTTTTGTGGATAGTGTGACTTTACTGATTTTCTTTCTGTGTGTGTCTTTTTATCATGTGGTTCTGTACATTGGCTGCTTGTGTTTGGATTTGGTAGTATTTTGGGTCTCTGTTGCAAAATGTGCATCATCTGTGTTATTCTGTGCTGTACCCGGTGTTTTGTGTGGATTTGAATGATCTGCTGTTTTGGGATATGTTGTGTAGGGATTGGTTCTGTGTGCCTTTGCTGTGATGTCTGCTCTCTGTGTATGCCCAATGTTGTGTTTTGCGTGCGGTGCATTCTTTTCAGTTAAGCTGTGTTTGTTGTGAGGTAATTTGTGTATTTGGAATGTACTTTGCTGTGGTTGTGCTGTTTTGGTTGTGTGACGTGTGCTTATGTTACTGAGTTTTCTGTTTGTTGTGTGATGCTGTGTGTCTTCAACGTGTGGTCACTTTGTGCTTGCTGTAATAGTTTTGTATTGTTTATTCTCATTTCCATGTGTTTAGCAATGGGATAGTTTACTCATGGTTGTGTTTTGTGTTTGTTGTGTGCCGTCTGTGTTGTGCACGTTTGTTTGTGTTCTGATCTCTGTTGTTTCTGTTAATTATGTGTTGTTAATTACGTGTTCTGTGATGTGTGTGTTGTGCGTTTGGTGTATGATGTGTTAGTTTTCTCTTCTGGGTGTTTAGTGTGTTGTACATATTTGCTGCATACGTTTTATGTTGAATACTCTGTGTATACGTTGTTTGCGTGTGTTGCATGAATGTGTGCTATATCTTGTGCATACTGTGTGACCTGTGACTGATCGTTTCTGTGAGTTTTGTGCCCGAGTGTTGTACGTTCGGAATTGAGCTGCATGTATGTCAATATGTGCTTCATCACGTGTTTGTGTGTCTTTTCCATAGTGTGGGATATGTGTTGCCCACGTCATTTCCTGGTTTGTGTGTGCTTTGCGTGTGGTTTTGTACGTTCTGTGAGCGTTTGTCTACGTGATGTGATTTTAGCCTTTTTATATTTGAGAGTTTCTCTCTGTTGGGCTTATGTTTTATGTGTATAATGAAAAATGTTAATGTGGGTCGTTGTGCTTTTCCGGGTTATGTGTGTAATGAGAAGTGTGTTGACTCTGTGGTTGTGCTTGTAAGTGATCCTCACTGTGTGTTCTGTGTGTACTCTGGGAAAAGTCCTTCATGCATATTACGGGCAGTTAAGTGCTATGATGTGTGTGGAGTGTGTTGATTATTGTGAAGATAGCTGTATTGCTGAGAGTTTGTGTGCATTCTATAATTTTGGTTGTCAGGGTGGCCAGGTCAGGCTTTGTTTTGTGTCAGTGTGTGTCTTGTGTGTTAAATGTTGTGTTGTTTCCTTTCGTGTGTGTGATGTGTTGTGTTTTGTGTGTTGTACTGTTTTCCGTGTGTTGTCTGTTGTGTTACATGTTTGTTTTTGTGTGTGTGGTATGTGTATGTTCTACGTGGTGTCTGATTGGTTCTTTGTTGTGTGTGCAGTGGTTTTCTTGTGCAAAGTGTACACGGCAGTGTGTTATTTGTGTTGTGTGATAGAATGTGCATTCTGATTTGTGCGGTGTATTGGGCATTATTGTGTTTTGTTTGCTTTTTTTCTAAATTTTGTGTGTGTTCTCTCTGTTGTGTGTTGCCTATGTTTTGTGAGTTTTGTGTGGGAAATGTGTGGTTAACATATATTTCTGTTCATTTTGTATGTTGCTCGTGTGTGTTCTCTTTGGACTGTTATGTGTGAGGTAAGTGCTTGTGTGTTGTCTGGGTCTTTGTATGTCACATATGTTGCATCTATTTTGTTTGGTATTGTTTTCGTGACTGTGTATCTTGTGTGTTTTGTGTGTGACTCTGTTGGTTACATATAGTGTGCGATGTGTCTGTGCTTTGAATGGTGTTTTATGTGTTGTGATCTCAGTTGTTTTGTGTTCTGTGTATGCTTTTCTGGGTGTGGTGTAGAGTGTGTAGTACGTTGTCCTTTATTTGACTGTTGAGATAGATATTACTTATGTTGAACTTTTTTTGTGTGTGTGTTTGTGTGTGTGTTGTGCATTTTCCCATATGCTGCCTGGATCTTCTCTGTGTGTGCACTATGTGGTATGTGTCCCTTACTGTGTTGTGCATAGTGTGACAATGTGTGTTGCATGTATGCTGTTTTCGATGAGTTGTGGATCGTGTGTGACTTGATTGACTTTCTATCTGTGTGAGTCTTTACATGTGGTACTCTGTGTTGTTTGCTTGTGTACGGATTTGGTTTTATTTCGTGTCTGTTGTGCAACGTGTGGCATCTGTGTTATTGTGCATTATTTGCTGGGTGCGTTTGCGGACTTGAATGATTTGCTGCTTGGGGTTATTTTGTGTAGGGATTTTGTATGTGTGTGTGTTTGCTGTGATGTTTTCTTTCTGTATTCGTCCAATTCTGTTTTATGAGTGTGGTGTATACTTTTTGGATATGCTGTGTTTGCTGAGTGAGAATTTGTGTTTTGAATGTTCTTTGCTGTGATTGTGTTGTTTTCGTTGTGTGCAGTGTGCATACGGCACTGTTTTATGTTTGTTGTGTAATACTGTGTCTTCACTGTGTTGTCATTTTGTGTGTGCTGATATTGTTTTCTACATTTTTTCTCAGTTCTTTGTGCGAAAAAACAGTGTTGCTTACCCCTTTTTTTGTTGTGTGTGTGTGTTGTGTTGTCTGTGTTGTGTATGTTTTGTCGTTTGTCTGAGCTCTGTTGTGTCTGTTATGTGTTGTTCTAATATTGTGTTCTGTGTCGTGTGTGTATTTGTGTCTTTTGTGGTCTGTGTGTTGAGTGCATTATACATGCTTGCTGGGTGAGTTTAACGGTTGCATATGCTGTGCATATGTGCTCTTTGTGTTTTAAGTGGTGTGTGATATTTGTTTACCACCCTGTGTGAACTGTGACCGAAATATTTGTGTGTGTTGTGTGTGTGTTGTACTTTCTGCATGGTACTGACTTTATGTTGGTATGTGTTTGTATGTGTGGTTGTGTGTCTTTTCCAATGTGTGTGATATGTTGTTGGCCTCTATCATTCAATTGCTTGTGTGTGGTTCGCATGTGGTTTTGTATGTGCTGTGTGAGTTCTGTGTGTGTGACTTGACTTTTGTCTGGTTGTATTGCAGAGTTTGTCTCCTTTGGGTTTTTGATTGATGCGTGTAAAGAGAAATGTGTTGAATATGGCTGTTTGCGCTTTTCCAGATTGTGCATAATGTGAAGTGTGTTGACTCTGTTGTTGTGCTTTGTTAGTGATCCTCACTGTGTGTTTTGAATGTACTCTGTGAAAATTGTTTATGGATATTATCTGCAGTTATGTGCTGTGAAGTGTGTGGTGTTCCTTGATAAGTGTGAACAGTTGTTTGCTGCAAGTTCCTGTCCAATCTCTTTTTTGTTGTCATAGTGGTCCAGTCAGGGCTTGTTGTGTGTCACACCATGTACTTTTGTTTCAAATGTGATGTTTTCTTTTGTATTTGAAGTGTTGTTTTCTTTCCGTTTTTTCTCGATTAAGGGTTTTGTGTTGGTGTTTGCTTGTGTGGAGTGTGTATGTGCTATGTTGCATGTGATAAGCTCAGTGCTGTAGGTGTAGTGTGTTGTTTCTGTAGTGTGAGTATGGGAGCAAGTGATTTGTTGTGTTGTGTGATTGTGGATTTTGATTTGCGCAGTTTGGTGTGTGGTGTGTGTAATTGTGTGCTTGTGTTTTCTTTTATCTCTGGGTTTTGTGTGTTTTCTCTGTATTGTGTGTTGCCTGTGTTGTAAAGAGTTTTGAATGTGATGTGCGTGGTTAACATACATTTTTCTATGTCTTGTATGTTTTTCTGCGTGTTTTCGCTTTGGAGTTTTATGTCTGAGATATGTGTTTGTGTGTTGGGTGCACAGTGTGTCTCTTTCTGTGTCATATGTACTGCATCTAGTGGGTTTCTTTTAGTTTTCAATGTACTGTATGATGTGTGTATTGTGTGTGGCCTTCTGGGTCACATGTAGTGTGTGATGTGTCCATTCTTTGCATTGCTTGTAATGTATTGTGCTCTCAATTGTGTTGGTGTTCTGCATACGCTTCTCTGTGTGTGTTGTATGGTGTGTGGTGGTTTTTCTGTTATTTTTGCCTTTTGTGCGTGTGTAGTTGTGTTGAACCTGTTATATGTGTGTTTTGTGTTTTTTATGTGCTGGCTGAGTCGGGCTTTGTGTGTGCTCTATGTGATATGGCTCGGTTGTTGTACTGCGCACAGTGATTGAAAAGTTTGTTACATGTGTCCTGACATCATTGTTTTGTGGATAGTGTGACTTTACTGATTTTCTTTCAGTGTGTGTCTTTTTATCATGTGGTTCTGTGCATTGGCTGCTTGTGTTTTAATTTGGTAGTATTTTGGGTCTCTGTTGCAAAATGTGCATCATCTGTGTTATTCTGTGCTGTACCCGGTGTTTTGTGTGGATTTGAATGATCTGCTGTTTTGGGATATGTTGTGTAGGGATTGGTTCTGTGTGCCTTTGCTGTGATGTCTGCTCTCTGTGTATGCCCAATGTTGTGTTTTGCGTGCGGTGCATTCTTTTCAGTTAAGCTGTGTTTTTTGTGAGGTAATTGTGTATTTGGAATGTACTTTGCTGTGGTTGTGCTGTTTTGGTTGTGTGACCTGTGCTTATGTTACTGAGTTTTCTGTTTGTTGTGTGATGCTGTGTGTCTTCAACGTGTGGTCACTTTGTGCTTGCTGTAAAAGTTTTGTATTGTTTATTCTCATTTCCATGTGTTTAGCAATGGGATAGTTTACTCATGGTTGTGTTTTGTGTTTGTTGTGTGCCGTCTGTGTTGTGCACGTTTGTTTGTGTTCTGATCTCTGTTGTTTCTGTTAATTATGTGTTGTTAATTACGTGTTCTGTGATGTGTGTGTTGTGCGTTTGGTGTATGATGTGTTAGTTTTCTCTTCTGGGTGTTTAGTGTGTTGTACATATTTGCTGCATACGTTTTATGTTGAATACTCTGTGTATACGTTGTTTGCGTGTGTTGCATGAATGTGTGCTATATCTTGTGCATACTGTGTGACCTGTGACTGATCGTTTCTGTGAGTTTTGTGCCCGAGTGTTGTACGTTCGGAATTGAGCTGCATGTATGTCAATATGTGCTTCATCACGTGTTTGTGTGTCTTTTCCATAGTGTGGGATATGTGTTGCCCACGTCATTTCCTGGTTTGTGTGTGCTTTGCGTGTGGTTTTGTACGTTCTGTGAGCGTTTGTCTACGTGATGTGATTTTAGCCTTTTTATATTTGAGAGTTTCTCTCTGTTGGGCTTATGTTTTATGTGTATAATGAAAAATGTTAATGTGGGTCGTTGTGCTTCTCCGGGTTATGTGTGTAATGAGAAGTGTGTTGACTCTGTGGTTGTGCTTGTAAGTGATCCTCACTGTGTGTTCTGTGTGTACTCTGGGAAAAGTCCTTCATGCATATTACGGGCAGTTAAGTGCTATGATGTGTGTGGTGTGTGTTTATTATTGTGAAGATAGCTGTATTGCTGAGAGTTTGTGTGCATTCTATAATTTTGGTTGTCAGGGTGGCCAGGTCAGGCTTTGTTTTGTGTCAGTGTGTGTCTTGTGTGTTAAATGTTGTGTTGTTTCCTTTCGTGTGTGTGATGTGTTGTGTTTTGTGTGTTGTACTGTTTTCCGTGTGTTGTCTGTTGTGTTATATGTTTGTTTTTGTGTGTGTGGTATGTGTATGTTCTACGTGGTGTCTGATTGGTTCTTTGTTGTGTGTGCAGTGGTTTTCTTGTGCAAAGTGTACACGGCAGTGTGTTATTTGTGTTGTGTGATAGAATGTGCATTCTGATTTGTGCGGTGTATTGGGCATTATTGTGTTTTGTTTGCTTTTTTTCTAAATTTTGTGTGTGTTCTCTCTGTTGTGTGTTGCCTATGTTTTGTGAGTTTTGTGTGGGAAATGTGTGGTTAACATATATTGCTGTTCATTTTGTATGTTGCTCGTGTGTGTTCTCTTTGGACTGTTATGTGTGAGGTAAGTGCTTGTGTGTTGTCTGGGTCTTTGTATGTCACATATGTTGCATCTATTTTGTTTGGTATTGTTTTCGTGACTGTGTATCTTGTGTGTTTTGTGTGTGACTCTGTTGGTTACATGTAGTGTGCGATGTGTCTGTGCTTTGAATTGTGTTTTATGTGTTGTGATCTCAGTTGTTTTGTGTTCTGTGTATGCTTTTCTGGGTGTGGTGTAGAGTGTGTAGTACGTTGTCCTTTATTTGACTGTTGAGATAGATATTACTTATGTTGAACTTTTTTTGTGTGTGTGTTTGTGTGTGTGTTGTGCATTTTCCCATATGCTGCCTGGATCTTCTCTGTGTGTGCACTATGTGGTATGTGTCCCTTACTGTGTTGTGCATAGTGTGACAATGTGTGTTGCATGTATGCTGTTTTCGATGAGTTGTGGATCGTGTGTGACTTGATTGACTTTCTATCTGTGTGAGTCTTTACATGTGGTACTCTGTGTTGTTTGCTTGTGTACGGATTTGGTTTTATTTCGTGTCTGTTGTGCAACGTGTGGCATCTGTGTTATTGTGCATTATTTGCTGGGTGCGTTTGCGGACTTGAATGATTTGCTGCTTGGTGATATTTTGTGTAGGGATTTTGTATGTGTGTGTGTTTGCTGTGATGTTTTCTTTCTGTATTCGTCCAATTCTGTTTTATGAGTGTGGTGTATACTTTTTGGATATGCTGTGTTTGCTGAGTGAGAATTTGTGTTTTGAATGTTCTTTGCTGTGATTGTGTTGTTTTCGTTGTGTGCAGTGTGCATACGGCACTGTTTTATGTTTGTTGTGTAATACTGTGTCTTCACTGTGTTGTCATTTTGTGTGTGCTGATATTGTTTTCTACATTTTTTCTCAGTTCTTTGTGCGAGAAAACAGTGTTGCTTACCCCTTTTTTTGTTGTGTGTGTGTGTTGTTTTGTCTGTGTTGTGTATGTTTTGTCGTTTGTCTGAGCTCTGTTGTGTCTGTTATGTGTTGTTCTAATATTGTGTTCTGTGTCGTGTGTGTATTTGTGTCTTTTGTGGTCTGTGTGTTGAGTGCATTATACATGCTTGCTGGGTGAGTTTAACGGTTGCATATGCCGTGCATATGTGCTCTTTGTGTTTTAAGTGGTGTGTGATATTTGTTTACCACCCTGTGTGAACTGTGACCGAAATATTTGTGTGTGTTGTGTGTGTGTTGTACTTTCTGCATGGTACTGACTTTATGTTGGTATGTGTTTGTATGTGTGGTTGTGTGTCTTTTCCAATGTGTGTGATATGTTGTTGGCCTCTATCATTCAATTGCTTGTGTGTGGTTCGCATGTGGTTTTGTATGTGCTGTGTGAGTTCTGTGTGTGTGACTTGACTTTTGTCTGGTTGTATTGCAGAGTTTGTCTCCTTTGGGTTTTTGATTGATGCGTGTAAAGAGAAATGTGTTGAATATGGCTGTTTGCGCTTTTCCAGATTGTGCATAATGTGAAGTGTGTTGACTCTGTTGTTGTGCTTTGTTAGTGATCCTCACTGTGTGTTTTGAATGTACTCTGTGAAAATTGTTTATGGATATTATCTGCAGTTATGTGCTGTGAAGTGTGTGGTGTTCCTTGATAAGTGTGAACAGTTGTTTGCTGCAAGTTCCTGTCCACTCTCTTTTTTGTTGTCATAGTGGTCCAGTCAGGGCTTGTTGTGTGTCACACCATGTACTTTTGTTTCAAGTGTGATGTTTTCTTTTGTATTTGAAGTGTTGTTTTCTTTCCGTTTTTTCTCGATTAAGGGTTTTGTGTTGGTGTTTGCTTGTGTGGAGTGTGTATGTGCTATGTTGCATGTGATAAGCTCAGTGCTGTAGATGTAGTGTGTTGTTTCTGTAGTGTGAGTATGGGAGCAAGTGATTTGTTGTGTTGTGTGATTGTGGATTTTGATTTGCGCAGTTTGATGTGTTGTGTGTGTAATTGTGTGCTTGTGTTTTCTTTTATCTCAGGGTTTTGTGTGTTTTCTCTGTATTGTGTGTTGCCTGTGTTGTAAAGAGTGTTGAATGTGATGTGCGTGGTTAACATACATTTTTCTATGTCTTTTATGTTTTTCTGCGTGTTTTCGCTTTGGAGTTTTATGTCTGAGATATGTGTTTGTGTGTTGGGTGCACAGTGTGTCTCTTTCTGTGTCATATGTACTGCATCTAGTGGGTTTCTTTTAGTTTTCAATGTACTGTATGATGTGTGTATTGTGTGTGGCCTTCTGGGTCACATGTAGTGTGTGATGTGTCCATTCTTTGCATGGCTTGTAATGTATTGTGCTCTCAATTGTGTTGGTGTTCTGCATACTCTTCTCTGCGTGTGGTGTATGGTGTGTGGTGGTTTTTCTGTTATTTTTGCCTTTTGTGCGAGTGTAGTTGTGTTGAACCTGTTATGTGTGTGTTTTGTGTTTTTTATGTGCTGGCTGAGTCGGGCTTTGTGTGTGCTCTATGTGATATGGCTCGGTTGTTTTATTGCGCATAGTGATTGAAAAGCTTGTTACATGTGTCCTGACATCATTGTTTTGTGGATAGTGTGACTTTACTGATTTTCTTTCTGTGTGTGTCTTTTTATCATGTGGTTCTGTGCATTGGCTGCTTGTGTTTGGATTTGGTAGTATTTTGGGTCTCTGTTGCAAAATGTGCATCATCTGTGTTATTCTGTGCTGTACCCGGTGTTTTGTGTGGATTTGAATGATCTGCTGTTTTGGGATATGTTGTGTAGGGATTGGTTCTGTGTGCCTTTGCTGTGATTTCTGCTCTCTGTGTATGCCCAATGTTGTGTTTTGCGTGCGGTGCATTCTTTTCAGTTAAGCTGTGTTTGTTGTGAGGTAATTTGTGTATTTGGAATGTACTTTGCTGTGGTTGTGCTGTTTTGGTTGTGTGACGTGTACTTATGTTACTGAGATTTCTGTTTGTTGTGTGATGCTGTGTGTCTTCAACGTGTGGTCACTTTGTGCTTGCTGTAAAAATTTTGTATCGTTTATTCTCATTTACATGTGTATAGCAATGGGATAGTTTACTCATGGTTGTGTTTTGTGTTTGTTGTGTGCCGTCTCTGTTGTGCACGTTTGTTTTTTGTTCTGATCTCTGTTGTTTCTGTTAATTATGTGTTGTTAATAACGTGTTCTGTGATGTGTGTGTTGTGCGTTTGGTGTATGGTGTGTTAGTTTTCTTCTGGGTGTTTAGTGTGTTGTACATATTTGCTGCATATGTTTTATGTTGAATACTCTGTGTATACGTTGTATGCGTGTGTTGCATGAATGTGTGCTATATCTTGTGCATACTGTGTGACCTGTGACTGATCGTTTCTGTGAGTTTTGTGCCCGAGTGTTGTACGTTCGGAATTGAGCTGCATGTATGTCAATATGTGCTTCTTCACGTGTTTGTGTGTCTTTTCCATAGTGTGGGATATGTGTTGCCCACGTCATTTCCTGGTTTGTGTGTGCTTTGCGTGTGGTTTTGTACGTTCTGTGAGCGTTTGTCTATGTGATGTGATTTTAGCCTTTTTATATTTGAGAGTTTCTCTCTGTTGGGCTTATGATTTATGTGTACAATGAAAAATGTTAATGTGGGTCGTTGTGCTTTTCCGGGTTATGTGTGTAATGAGAAGTGTGTTGACTCTGTGGTTGTGCTTGTAAGTGATCCTCACTGTGTGTTCTGTGTGTACTCTGGGAAAAGTCCTTCATGCATATTACGGGCAGTTAAGTGCTATGATGTGTGTGGTGTGTGTTTATTATTGTGAAGATAGCTGTATTGCTGAGAGTTTGTGTGCATTCTATAATTTTGGTTGTCAGGGTGGCCAGGTCAGGCTTTGTTTTGTGTCAGTGTGTGTCTTGTGTGTTAAATGTTGTGTTGTTTCCTTTCGTGTGTGTGATGTGTTGTGTTTTGTGTGTTGTATTGTTTTCCGTGTGTTGTCTGTTGTGTTACATGTTTGTTTTTGTGTGTGTGGTATGTGTATGTTCTACGTGGTGTCTGATTGGTTCTTTGTTGTGTGTGCAGTGGTTTTCTTGTGCAAAGTGTACACGGCAGTGTGTTATTTGTGTTGTGTGATAGAATGTGCATTCTGATTTGTGCGGTGTATTGGGCATTATTGTGTTTTTTTTCCTTTTTTCTAAATTTTGTGTGTGTTCTCTCTGTTGTGTGTTGCCTATGTTTTCTGAGTTTTGTGTGGGAAATGTGTGGTTAACATATATTGCTGTTCATTTTGTATGTTGCTCGTGTGTGTTCTCTTTGGACTGTTATGTGTGAGGTAAGTGCTTGTGTGTTGTCTGGGTCTTTGTATGTCACATATGTTGCATCTATTTTGTTTGGTATTGTTTTCGTGACTGTGTATCTTGTGTGTTTTGTGTGTGACTCTGTTGGTTACATGTAGTGTGCGATGTGTCTGTGCTTTGAATGGTTTTTTATGTGTTGTGATCTCAGTTGTTTTGTGTTCTGTGTATGCTTTTCTGGGTGTGGTGTGGAGTGTGTAGTACGTTGTCCTTTATTTGACTGTTGAGATAGATATTACTTATGTTGAACTTTTTTTGTGTATGTGTTTGTGTGTGTGTTGTGCATTTTTCCATATGCTGCCTGGATCTTCTCTGTGTGTGCACTATGTGGTATGTGTCCTTTACTGTGTTGTGCATAGTGTGACAAATGTGTGTTGCATTATGCTGTTTTCGATGAGTTGTGGATCGTGTGTGACTTGATTGACTTTCTATCTGTGTGAGTCTTTACATGTGGTACTCTGTGTTGTTTGCTTCTGTACGGATTTGGTTTTATTTCGTGTCTCTGTTGTGGAACGTGTGGCATCTTTGTTATTGTGCATTATTTGCTGGGTGCGTTTGCGGACTTGAATGATTTGCTGCTTGGGGATATTTTGTGTAGGGATTTTGTATGTGTGTGTGTTTGCTGTGATGTTTTCTTTCTGTATTCGTCCAATTCTGTTTTATGAGTGTGGTGTATACTTTTTGGATATGCTTTGTTTGCTGAGTGAGAATTTGTGTTTTGAATGTTCTTTGCTGTGATTGTGTTGTTTTGGTGGTGTGCAGTGTGCAAACGGCACTGAGTTTTACGTTTGTTGTGTAATACTATGACTTCACTGTGTTGTCATTTTGTGTGTGCTGATATTGTTTTCTACAGCTTTTCTCAGTTCTGTGTGCGAAAAAACAGTGTTGCTTACCCCTTTTTTTGTTGTGTGTGTGTGTTGTGTTGTCTGTGTTGTGTATGTTTTGTCGTTTGTCTGAGCTCTGTTGTGTCTGTTATGTGTTGTTCTAATATTGTGTTCTGTGTTGTGTTTGTATTTGTGTCTTTTGTGGTCTGTGTGTTGAGTGCATTATACATGCTTGCTGGGTGAGTTTAACGGTTGCATATGCTGTGCATATGTGCTCTTTGTGTTTTAAGTGGTGTGTGATATTTGTTTAGCTCCCTGTGTGAACTGTGACCGAAATCTTTGTGTGTGTTGTGTGTGAGTGTTGTACTTTCTGCATGGTACTGACTTTATGTGGGTATGTGTTTGTATGTGTGTTTGCGTGTCTTTTCCAATGTGTGTGATATGTTGTTGGCCTCTATCATTCAATTGCTTGTGTGTGGTTCGCATGTGGTTTTGTATGTGCTGTGTGAGTTCTGTGTGTGTGACTTGACTTTTGTCTGGTTGTATTGCAGAGTTTGTCTCCTTTGGGTTTTTGATTGATGCGTGTAAAGAGAAATGTGTTGAATATGGCTGTTTGCACTTTTCCAGATTGTGCATAATGTGAAGTGTGTTGACTCTGTGGTTGTGCTTTGTTAGCGATCCTCACTGTGTGTTTTGAATGTACTCTGTGAAAATTGTTTATGGATATTATCTGCAGTTATGTGCTGTGAAGTGTGTGGTGTTCCTTGATAAGTGTGAACAGTTGTTTGCTGCAAGTTCCTGTCCACTCTCTTTTTTGTTGTCATAGTGGTCCCGTCAGGGCTTGTTGTTGTGTCACACCATGTACTTTTGTTTCAAATGTGATGTTTTCTTTTGTATTTGAAGTGTTTTCTTTCCGTTTTTTCTCGATTAAGGGTTTTGTGTTGGTGTTTGCTTGTGTGGAGTGTGTATGTGCTATGTTGCATGTGATAAGCTCAGTGCTGTAGGTGTAGTGTGTTGTTTCTGTAGTGTGAGTATGGGAGCAAGTGATTTGTTGTGTTGTGTGATTGTGGGTTTTGATTTGCGCAGTTTGGTGTGTGGTGTGTGTAATTGTGTGCTTGTGTTTTCTTTTATCTCTGGCTTTTGTGTGTTTTCTCTGTATTGTGTGTTGCCTGTGTTGTAAAGAGTTTTGAATGTGATGTGCGTGGTTAACATACATTTTTCTATGTCTTGTATGTTTTTCTGCGTGTTTTCGCTTTGGAGTTTTATGTCTGAGATATGTGTTTGTGTGTTGAGTGCACAGTGTGTCTCTTTCTGTGTCTTATATATTGCATCTAGTGGATTTCTTTTAGTTTTCAATGTACTGTATGATGTGTGTATTGTGTGTGGCCTTCTGGGTCACATGTAGTGTGTGATGTGTCCATTCTTTGCATTACTTGTAATGTATTGTGCTCTCAATTGTGTTGGTGTTCTGCATACGCTTCTCTGCGTGTGGTGTATGGTGTGTGGTGGTTTTTCTGTTATTTTTGCCTTTTGTGCGTGTGTAGTTGTGTTGAACCTGTTATGTGTGTGTTTTGTGTTTTTTATGTGCTGGCTGAGTCGGGCTTTGTGTGTGCTCTATGTGATATGGCTCGGTTGTTGTATTGCGCATAGTGATTGAAAAGTTTGGTACATGTGTCCTGACATCATTGTTTTGTGGATAGTGTGACTTTACTGATTTTCTTTCTGTGTGTGTCTTTTTATCATGTGGTTCTGTGCATTGGCTGCTTGTGTTTGGATTTGGTAGTATTTTGGGTCTCTGTTGCAAAATGTGCATCATCTGTGTTATTCTGTGCTGTACCCGGAGTTTTGTGTGGATTTGAATGATCTGCTGTTTTGGGATATGTTGTGTAGGGATTGGTTCTGTGTGCCTTTGCTGTGATGTCTGCTCTCTGTGTATGCCCAATGTTGTGTTTTGCGTGCGGAGCATTCTTTTCAGTTAAGCTGTGTTTGTTGTGAGGTAATTTGTGTATTTGGAATGTACTTTGCTGTGGTTGTGCTGTTTTGGTTGTGTGACGTGTGCTTATGTTACTGAGTTTTCTGTTTGTTGTGTGATGCTGTGTGTCTTCAACGTGTGGTCACTTTGTGCTTGCTGTAATAGTTTTGTATTGTTTATTCTCATTTCCATGTGTTTAGCAATGGGATAGTTTACTCATGGTTGTGTTTTGTGTTTGTTGTGTGCCGTCTGTGTTGTGCACGTTCGTTTGTGTTCTGATCTCTGTTGTTTCTGTTAATTATGTGTTGTTAATAACGTGTTCTGTGATGTGTGTGTTGTGCCTTTGGTGTATGGTGTGTTAATTTTCTTCTGGGTGTTTAGTGTGTTGTACTTATTTGCTGCATATGTTTTATGTTGAATACTCTGTGTATACGTTGTGTGCGTGTGTTGCATGAATGTGTGCTATACCTTGTGCATACTGTGTGACCTGTGACTGATCGTTTCTGTCAGTTTTGTGCCCGAGTGTTGTACGTTCGGAATTGAGCTGCATGTATGTCAATATGTGCTTCTTCACGTGTTTGTGTGTCTTTTCCATAGTGTGGGATATGTGTTGCCCACGTCATTTCCTGGTTTGTGTGTGCTTTGCGTGTGGTTTTGTACGTTCTGTGAGCGTTTGTCTATGTGATGTGATTTTAGCCTTTTTATATTTGAGAGTTTCTCTCTGTTGGGCTTATGTTTTATGTGTATAATGAAAAATGTTAATGTGGGTCGTTGTGCTCTTCCGGGTTATGTGTGTAATGAGAAGTGTGTTGACTCTGTGGTTGTGCTTGTAAGTGATCCTCACTGTGTGTTCCGTGTGTACTCTGGGAAAAGTCCTTCATGCATATTACGGGCAGTTAAGTGCTATGATGTGTGTGGTGTGTGTTTATTATTGTGAAGATAGCTGTATTGCTGAGAGTTTGTGTGCATTCTATAATTTTGTTTTTCAGGGTGGTCAGGTCAGGCTTTGTTTTGTGTCAGTGTGTGTCTTGTGTGTTAAATGTTGTGTTGTTTCCTTTCGTGTGTGTGATGTGTTGTGTTTTGTGTGTTGTATAGTTTTCCGTGTGTTGTCTGTTGTGTTACATGTTTGTTTTTGTGTGTGTGGTATGTGTATGTTCTACGTGGTGTCTGATTGGTTCTTTGTTGTGTGTGCAGTGGTTTTCTTGTGCAAAGTGTACACGGCAGTGTGTTATTTGTGTTGTGTGATAGAATGTGCATTCTGATTTGTGCGGTGTATTGGGCATTATTGTGTTTTGTTTTCTTTTTTCTAAATTTTGTGTGTGTTCTCTCTGTTGTGTGTTGCCTATGTTTTGTGAGTTTTGTGTGGGAAATGTGTGGTTAACATATATTGCTGTTCATTTTGTATGTTGCTCGTGTGTGTTCTCTTTGGACTGTTATGTGTGAGGTAAGTGCTTGTGTGTTGTCTGGGTCTTTGTATGTCACATATGTTGCATCTATTTTGTTTGGTATTGTTTTCGTGACTGTGTATCTTGTGTGTTTTGTGTGTGACTCTGTTGGTTACATGTAGTGTGCGATGTGTCTGTGCTTTGAATGGTGTTTTATGTTTTGTGATCTCAGTTGTTTTGTGTTCTGTGTATGCTTTTCTGGGTGTGGTGTAGAGTGTGTAGTACGTTGTCCTTTATTTGACTGTTGAAATAGATATTACTTATGTTGAACTTTTTTTGTGTGTGTGTTTGTGTGTGTGTTGTGCATTTTCCCATATGCTGCCTGGATCTTCTCTGTGTGTGCACTATGTGGTATGTGTCCCTTACTGTGTTGTGCATAGTGTGACAAATGTGTGTTGCATGTATGCTGTTTTCGATGAGTTGTGGATCGTGTGTGACTTGATTGACTTTCTATCTGTGTGAGTCTTTACATGTGGTTCTCTGTGTTGTTTGCTTTTGTACGGATTTGGTTTTATTTCGTTTCTCTGTTGTGGAACGTGTGGCATCTGTGTTATTGTGCATTATTTGCTGGGTGCGTTTGCGGACTTGAATGATTTGCTGCTTGGGGATATTTTGTGTAGGGATTTTGTATGTATGTGTGTTTGCTGTGATGTTTTCTTTCTGTATTCGTCCAATTCTGTTTTATGAGTGTGGTGTATACTTTTTGGATATGCTGTGTTTGCTGAGTGAGAATTTGTGTTTTGAATGTTCTTTGCTGTGATTGTGTTGTTTTCGTTGTGTGCAGTGTGCATACGGCACTGTTTTATGTTTGTTGTGTAATACTGTGTCTTCACTGTGTTGTCATTTTGTGTGTGCTGATATTGTTTTCTACAGTTTTTCTCAGTTCTTTGTGCGAAAAAACAGTGTTGCTTACCCCTTTTTTTGTTGTGTGTGTGTGTTGTGTTGTTTGTGTTGTGTATGTTTTGTCGTTTGTCTGAGCTCTGTTGTGTCTGTTATGTGTTGTTCTAATATTGTGTTCTGTGTTGTGTGTGTATTTGTGTCTTTTGTGGTCTGTGTGTTGAGTGCATTATACATGATTGCTGGGTGAGTTTAACGGTTGCATATGCTGTGCATATGTGCTCTTTGTGTTTTAAGTGGTGTGTGATATTTTTTAGCTCCCTGTGTGAACTGTGACCAAAATATTTGTGTGTGTTGTGTGTGAGTGTTGTACTTTCTGCATGGTACTGACTTTATGTGGGTATGTGTTTGTATGTGTGGTTGCGTGTCTTTTCCAATGTGTGTGATATGTTGTTGGCCTCTATCATTCAATTGCTTGTGTGTTTTTCGCATGTGGTTTTGTATGTGCTGTGTGAGTTCTGTGTGTGTGACTTGACTTTTGTCTGGTTGTATTGCAGAGTTTGTCTCCTTTGGGTTTTTGATTGATGCGTGTAAAGAGAAATGTGTTGAATATGGCTGTTTGCGCTTTTCCAGATTGTGCATAATGTGAAGTGTGTTGACACTGTGGTTGTGCTTTGTTAGCGATCCTCACTGTGTGTTTTGAATGTACTCTGTGAAAATTGTTTATGGATATTATCTGCAGTTATGTGCTGTGAAGTGTGTGGTGTTCCTTGATAAGTGTGAACAGTTGTTTGCTGCAAGTTCCTGTCCACTCTCTTTTTTGTTGTCATAGTGGTCCAGTCAGGGCTTGTTGTGTGTCACACCATGTACTTTTGTTTCAAATGTGATGTTTTCTTTTGTATTTGAAGTGTTGTTTTCTTTCCGTTTTTTCTCGATTAAGGGTTTTGTGTTGGTGTTTGCTTGTGTGGAGTGTGTATGTGCTATGTTGCATGTGATAAGCTCAGTGCTGTTGGTGTAGTGTGTTGTTTCTGTAGTGTGAGTATGGGAGCAAGTGATTTGTTGTGTTGTGTGATTGTGGATTTTGATTTGCGCAGTTTGGTGTGTGGTGTGTGTAATTGTGTGCTTGTGTTTTCTTTAATCTCTGGGTTTTGTGTGTTTTCTCTGTATTTTGTGTTGCCTGTGTTGTAAAGAGTTTTGAATGTGATGTGTGTGTTTGACATACATTTTTCTATGTCTTGTATGTTTTTCTGCGTGTTTTCGCTTTGGAGTTTTATGTTTGAGATATGTGTTTGTGTGTTGGGTGCACAGTGTGTCTGTTTCTGTGTCATATGTACGGCATCTAGTGGGTTTCATTTTGTTTTCAATGTACTGTATGATGTGTGTATTGTGTGTGGCCCTCTCTGTCACATGTATTGTGTGATGTGTCCATTCTTTGCATTGCTTGTAATGTATTGTGCTCTCAACTGTGTTGGTGTTCTGCATACGCTTCTCTGCGTGTGGTGTATGCTGTGTGGTGGTTTTTCTGTTATTGTTGCCTTTTGTGCGTGTGTAGTTGTGTTGAACCTGTTATATGTGTGTTTTGTGTTTTTTATGTGCTGGCTGAGTCGGGCCTTGTGTGTGCTCTATGTGATATGGCTCGGTTGTTGTACTGCGCATAGTGATTGAAAAGTTTGTTACATGTGTCCTGACATCATTGTTTTGTGGATAGTGTGACTTTACTGATTTTCTTTCAGTGTGTGTCTTTTTATCATGTGGTTCTGTGCATTGGCTGCTTGTGTTTGGATTTGGTAGTATTTTGGGTCTCTGTTGCAAAATGTGCATCATCTGTGTTATACTGTGCTGTACCCGGAGTTTTGTGTGGATTTGAATGATCTGCTGTTTTGGGATATGTTGTGTAGGGATTGGTTCTGTGTGCCTTTGCTGTGATGTCTGCTCTCTGTGTATGCCCAATGTTGTGTTTTGCGTGCGGAGCATTCTTTTCAGTTAAGCTGTGTTTGTTGTGAGGTAATTTGTGTATTTGGAATGTACTTTGCTGTGGTTGTGCTGTTTTGGTTGTGTGACGTGTGCTTATGTTACTGAGTTTTCTGTTTGTTGTGTGATGCTGTGTGTCTTCAACGTGTGGTCACTTTGTGCTTGCTGTAATAGTTTTGTATTGTTTATTCTCATTTCCATGTGTTTAGCAATGGGATAGTTTACTCATGGTTGTGTTTTGTGTTTGTTGTGTGCCGTCTGTGTTGTGCACGTTCGTTTGTGTTCTGATCTCTGTTGTTTCTGTTAATTATGTGTTGTTAATAACGTGTTCTGTGATGTGTGTGTTGTGCCTTTGGTGTATGGTGTGTTAATTTTCTTCTGGGTGTTTAGTGTGTTGTACTTATTTGCTGCATATGTTTTATGTTGAATACTCTGTGTATACGTTGTATGCGTGTGTTGCATGAATGTGTGCTATACCTTGTGCATACTGTGTGACCTGTGACTGATCGTTTCTGTCAGTTTTGTGCCCGAGTGTTGTACGTTCGGAATTGAGCTGCATGTATGTCAATATGTGCTTCTTCACGTGTTTGTGTGTCTTTTCCATAGTGTGGGATATGTGTTGCCCACGTCATTTCCTGGTTTGTGTGTGCTTTGCGTGTGGTTTTGTACGTTCTGTGAGCGTTTGTCTATGTGATGTGATTTTAGCCTTTTTATATTTGAGAGTTTCTCTCTGTTGGGCTTATGTTTTATGTGTATAATGAAAAATGTTAATGTGGGTCGTTGTGCTTTTCCGGGTTATGTGTGTAATGAGAAGTGTGTTGACTCTGTGGTTGTGCTTGTAAGTGATCCTCACTGTGTGTTCCGTGTGTACTCTGGGAAAAGTCCTTCATGCATATTACGGGCAGTTAAGTGCTATGATGTGTGTGGTGTGTGTTTATTATTGTGAAGATAGCTGTATTGCTGAGAGTTTGTGTGCATTCTATAATTTTGTTTTTCAGGGTGGTCAGGTCAGGCTTTGTTTTGTGTCAGTGTGTGTCTTGTGTGTTAAATGTTGTGTTGTTTCCTTTCGTGTGTGTGATGTGTTGTGTTTTGTGTGTTGTATTGTTTTCCGTGTGTTGTCTGTTGTGTTACATGTTTGTTTTTGTGTGTGTGGTATGTGTATGTTCTACGTGGTGTCTGATTGGTTCTTTGTTGTGTGTGCAGTGGTTTTCTTGTGCAAAGTGTACACGGCAGTGTGTTATTTGTGTTGTGTGATAGAATGTGCATTCTGATTTGTGCGGTGTATTGGGCATTATTGTGTTTTGTTTTCTTTTTTCTAAATTTTGTGTGTGTTCTCTCTGTTGTGTGTTGCCTATGTTTTGTGAGTTTTGTGTGGGAAATGTGTGGTTAACATATATTGCTGTTCATTTTGTATGTTGCTCGTGTGTGTTCTCTTTGGACTGTTATGTGTGAGGTAAGTGCTTGTGTGTTGTCTGGGTCTTTGTATGTCACATATGTTGCATCTATTTTGTTTGGTATTGTTTTCGTGACTGTGTATCTTGTGTGTTTTGTGTGTGACTCTGTTGGTTACATGTAGTGTGCGATGTGTCTGTGCTTTGAATGGTGTTTTATGTGTTGTGATCTCAGTTGTTTTGTGTTCTGTGTATGCTTTTCTGGGTGTGGTGTAGAGTGTGTAGTACGTTGTCCTTTATTTGACTGTTGAAATAGATATTACTTATGTTGAACTTTTTTTGTGTGTGTGTTTGTGTGTGTGTTGTGCATTTTCCCATATGCTGCCTGGATCTTCTCTGTGTGTGCACTATGTGGTATGTGTCCCTTACTGTGTTGTGCATAGTGTGACAAATGTGTGTTGCATGTATGCTGTTTTCGATGAGTTGTGGATCGTGTGTGACTTGATTGACTTTCTATCTGTGTGAGTCTTTACATGTGGTACTCTGTGTTGTTTGCTTTTGTACGGATTTGGTTTTATTTCGTTTCTCTGTTGTGGAACGTGTGGCATCTGTGTTATTGTGCATTATTTGCTGGGTGCGTTTGCGGACTTGAATGATTTGCTGCTTGGGGATATTTTGTGTAGGGATTTTGTATGTATGTGTGTTTGCTGTGATGTTTTCTTTCTGTATTCGTCCAATTCTGTTTTATGAGTGTGGTGTATACTTTTTGGATATGCTGTGTTTGCTGAGTGAGAATTTGTGTTTTGAATGTTCTTTGCTGTGATTGTGTTGTTTTCGTTGTGTGCAGTGTGCATACGGCACTGTTTTATGTTTGTTGTGTAATACTGTGTCTTCACTGTGTTGTCATTTTGTGTGTGCTGATATTGTTTTCTACAGTTTTTCTCAGTTCTTTGTGCGAAAAAACAGTGTTGCTTACCCCTTTTTTTGTTGTGTGTGTGTGTTGTGTTGTTTGTGTTGTGTATGTTTTGTCGTTTGTCTGAGCTCTGTTGTGTCTGTTATGTGTTGTTCTAATATTGTGTTCTGTGTTGTGTGTGTATTTGTGTCTTTTGTGGTCTGTGTGTTGAGTGCATTATACATGATTGCTGGGTGAGTTTAACGGTTGCATATGCTGTGCATATGTGCTCTTTGTGTTTTAAGTGGTGTGTGATATTTTTTAGCTCCCTGTGTGAACTGTGACCAAAATATTTGTGTGTGTTGTGTGTGAGTGTTGTACTTTCTGCATGGTACTGACTTTATGTGGGTATGTGTTTGTATGTGTGGTTGCGTGTCTTTTCCAATGTGTGTGATATGTTGTTGGCCTCTATCATTCAATTGCTTGTGTGTTTTTCGCATGTGGTTTTGTATGTGCTGTGTGAGTTCTGTGTGTGTGACTTGACTTTTGTCTGGTTGTATTGCAGAGTTTGTCTCCTTTGGGTTTTTGATTGATGCGTGTAAAGAGAAATGTGTTGAATATGGCTGTTTGCGCTTTTCCAGATTGTGCATAATGTGAAGTGTGTTGACACTGTGGTTGTGCTTTGTTAGCGATCCTCACTGTGTGTTTTGAATGTACTCTGTGAAAATTGTTTATGGATATTATCTGCAGTTATGTGCTGTGAAGTGTGTGGTGTTCCTTGATAAGTGTGAACAGTTGTTTGCTGCAAGTTCCTGTCCACTCTCTTTTTTGTTGTCATAGTGGTCCAGTCAGGGCTTGTTGTGTGTCACACCATGTACTTTTGTTTCAAATGTGATGTTTTCTTTTGTATTTGAAGTGTTGTTTTCTTTCCGTTTTTTCTCGATTAAGGGTTTTGTGTTGGTGTTTGCTTGTGTGGAGTGTGTATGTGCTATGTTGCATGTGATAAGCTCAGTGCTGTTGGTGTAGTGTGTTGTTTCTGTAGTGTGAGTATGGGAGCAAGTGATTTGTTGTGTTGTGTGATTGTGGATTTTGATTTGCGCAGTTTGGTGTGTGGTGTGTGTAATTGTGTGCTTGTGTTTTCTTTAATCTCTGGGTTTTGTGTGTTTTCTCTGTATTTTGTGTTGCCTGTGTTGTAAAGAGTTTTGAATGTGATGTGTGTGTTTGACATACATTTTTCTATGTCTTGTATGTTTTTCTGCGTGTTTTCGCTTTGGAGTTTTATGTTTGAGATATGTGTTTGTGTGTTGGGTGCACAGTGTGTCTGTTTCTGTGTCATATGTACGGCATCTAGTGGGTTTCATTTTGTTTTCAATGTACTGTATGATGTGTGTATTGTGTGTGGCCCTCTCTGTCACATGTATTGTGTGATGTGTCCATTCTTTGCATTGCTTGTAATGTATTGTGCTCTCAACTGTGTTGGTGTTCTGCATACGCTTCTCTGCGTGTGGTGTATGCTGTGTGGTGGTTTTTCTGTTATTGTTGCCTTTTGTGCGTGTGTAGTTGTGTTGAACCTGTTATATGTGTGTTTTGTGTTTTTTATGTGCTGGCTGAGTCGGGCCTTGTGTGTGCTCTATGTGATATGGCTCGGTTGTTGTACTGCGCATAGTGATTGAAAAGTTTGTTACATGTGTCCTGACATCATTGTTTTGTGGATAGTGTGACTTTACTGATTTTCTTTCAGTGTGTGTCTTTTTATCATGTGGTTCTGTGCATTGGCTGCTTGTGTTTGGATTTGGTAGTATTTTGGGTCTCTGTTGCAAAATGTGCATCATCTGTGTTATACTGTGCTGTACCCGGAGTTTTGTGTGGATTTGAATGATCTGCTGTTTTGGGATATGTTGTGTAGGGATTGGTTCTGTGTGCCTTTGCTGTGATGTCTGCTCTCTGTGTATGCCCAATGTTGTGTTTTGCGTGCGGAGCATTCTTTTCAGTTAAGCTGTGTTTGTTGTGAGGTAATTTGTGTATTTGGAATGTACTTTGCTGTGGTTGTGCTGTTTTGGTTGTGTGACGTGTGCTTATGTTACTGAGTTTTCTGTTTGTTGTGTGATGCTGTGTGTCTTCAACGTGTGGTCACTTTGTGCTTGCTGTAATAGTTTTGTATTGTTTATTCTCATTTCCATGTGTTTAGCAATGGGATAGTTTACTCATGGTTGTGTTTTGTGTTTGTTGTGTGCCGTCTGTGTTGTGCACGTTCGTTTGTGTTCTGATCTCTGTTGTTTCTGTTAATTATGTGTTGTTAATAACGTGTTCTGTGATGTGTGTGTTGTGCCTTTGGTGTATGGTGTGTTAATTTTCTTCTGGGTGTTTAGTGTGTTGTACTTATTTGCTGCATATGTTTTATGTTGAATACTCTGTGTATACGTTGTATGCGTGTGTTGCATGAATGTGTGCTATACCTTGTGCATACTGTGTGACCTGTGACTGATCGTTTCTGTCAGTTTTGTGCCCGAGTGTTGTACGTTCGGAATTGAGCTGCATGTATGTCAATATGTGCTTCTTCACGTGTTTGTGTGTCTTTTCCATAGTGTGGGATATGTGTTGCCCACGTCATTTC
This sequence comes from Manis pentadactyla, assembly GCF_030020395.1. Lineage (NCBI taxonomy): Eukaryota > Metazoa > Chordata > Mammalia > Pholidota > Manidae > Manis > Manis pentadactyla. The sequence continues at coordinate 102,672 of NW_026644613.1, read as the reverse complement.
CTGGTTTGTGTGTGCTTTGCGTGTGGTTTTGTACGTTCTGTGAGCGTTTGTCTATGTGATGTGATTTTAGCCTTTTTATATTTGAGAGTTTCTCTCTGTTGGGCTTATGTTTTATGTGTATAATGAAAAATGTTAATGTGGGTCGTTGTGCTTTTCCGGGTTATGTGTGTAATGAGAAGTGTGTTGACTCTGTGGTTGTGCTTGTAAGTGATCCTCACTGTGTGTTCCGTGTGTACTCTGGGAAAAGTCCTTCATGCATATTACGGGCAGTTAAGTGCTATGATGTGTGTGGTGTGTGTTTATTATTGTGAAGATAGCTGTATTGCTGAGAGTTTGTGTGCATTCTATAATTTTGTTTTTCAGGGTGGTCAGGTCAGGCTTTGTTTTGTGTCAGTGTGTGTCTTGTGTGTTAAATGTTGTGTTGTTTCCTTTCGTGTGTGTGATGTGTTGTGTTTTGTGTGTTGTATTGTTTTCCGTGTGTTGTCTGTTGTGTTACATGTTTGTTTTTGTGTGTGTGGTATGTGTATGTTCTACGTGGTGTCTGATTGGTTCTTTGTTGTGTGTGCAGTGGTTTTCTTGTGCAAAGTGTACACGGCAGTGTGTTATTTGTGTTGTGTGATAGAATGTGCATTCTGATTTGTGCGGTGTATTGGGCATTATTGTGTTTTGTTTTCTTTTTTCTAAATTTTGTGTGTGTTCTCTCTGTTGTGTGTTGCCTATGTTTTGTGAGTTTTGTGTGGGAAATGTGTGGTTAACATATATTGCTGTTCATTTTGTATGTTGCTCGTGTGTGTTCTCTTTGGACTGTTATGTGTGAGGTAAGTGCTTGTGTGTTGTCTGGGTCTTTGTATGTCACATATGTTGCATCTATTTTGTTTGGTATTGTTTTCGTGACTGTGTATCTTGTGTGTTTTGTGTGTGACTCTGTTGGTTACATGTAGTGTGCGATGTGTCTGTGCTTTGAATGGTGTTTTATGTGTTGTGATCTCAGTTGTTTTGTGTTCTGTGTATGCTTTTCTGGGTGTGGTGTAGAGTGTGTAGTACGTTGTCCTTTATTTGACTGTTGAAATAGATATTACTTATGTTGAACTTTTTTTGTGTGTGTGTTTGTGTGTGTGTTGTGCATTTTCCCATATGCTGCCTGGATCTTCTCTGTGTGTGCACTATGTGGTATGTGTCCCTTACTGTGTTGTGCATAGTGTGACAAATGTGTGTTGCATGTATGCTGTTTTCGATGAGTTGTGGATCGTGTGTGACTTGATTGACTTTCTATCTGTGTGAGTCTTTACATGTGGTACTCTGTGTTGTTTGCTTTTGTACGGATTTGGTTTTATTTCGTTTCTCTGTTGTGGAACGTGTGGCATCTGTGTTATTGTGCATTATTTGCTGGGTGCGTTTGCGGACTTGAATGATTTGCTGCTTGGGGATATTTTGTGTAGGGATTTTGTATGTATGTGTGTTTGCTGTGATGTTTTCTTTCTGTATTCGTCCAATTCTGTTTTATGAGTGTGGTGTATACTTTTTGGATATGCTGTGTTTGCTGAGTGAGAATTTGTGTTTTGAATGTTCTTTGCTGTGATTGTGTTGTTTTCGTTGTGTGCAGTGTGCATACGGCACTGTTTTATGTTTGTTGTGTAATACTGTGTCTTCACTGTGTTGTCATTTTGTGTGTGCTGATATTGTTTTCTACAGTTTTTCTCAGTTCTTTGTGCGAAAAAACAGTGTTGCTTACCCCTTTTTTTGTTGTGTGTGTGTGTTGTGTTGTTTGTGTTGTGTATGTTTTGTCGTTTGTCTGAGCTCTGTTGTGTCTGTTATGTGTTGTTCTAATATTGTGTTCTGTGTTGTGTGTGTATTTGTGTCTTTTGTGGTCTGTGTGTTGAGTGCATTATACATGATTGCTGGGTGAGTTTAACGGTTGCATATGCTGTGCATATGTGCTCTTTGTGTTTTAAGTGGTGTGTGATATTTTTTAGCTCCCTGTGTGAACTGTGACCAAAATATTTGTGTGTGTTGTGTGTGAGTGTTGTACTTTCTGCATGGTACTGACTTTATGTGGGTATGTGTTTGTATGTGTGGTTGCGTGTCTTTTCCAATGTGTGTGATATGTTGTTGGCCTCTATCATTCAATTGCTTGTGTGTTTTTCGCATGTGGTTTTGTATGTGCTGTGTGAGTTCTGTGTGTGTGACTTGACTTTTGTCTGGTTGTATTGCAGAGTTTGTCTCCTTTGGGTTTTTGATTGATGCGTGTAAAGAGAAATGTGTTGAATATGGCTGTTTGCGCTTTTCCAGATTGTGCATAATGTGAAGTGTGTTGACACTGTGGTTGTGCTTTGTTAGCGATCCTCACTGTGTGTTTTGAATGTACTCTGTGAAAATTGTTTATGGATATTATCTGCAGTTATGTGCTGTGAAGTGTGTGGTGTTCCTTGATAAGTGTGAACAGTTGTTTGCTGCAAGTTCCTGTCCACTCTCTTTTTTGTTGTCATAGTGGTCCAGTCAGGGCTTGTTGTGTGTCACACCATGTACTTTTGTTTCAAATGTGATGTTTTCTTTTGTATTTGAAGTGTTGTTTTCTTTCCGTTTTTTCTCGATTAAGGGTTTTGTGTTGGTGTTTGCTTGTGTGGAGTGTGTATGTGCTATGTTGCATGTGATAAGCTCAGTGCTGTTGGTGTAGTGTGTTGTTTCTGTAGTGTGAGTATGGGAGCAAGTGATTTGTTGTGTTGTGTGATTGTGGATTTTGATTTGCGCAGTTTGGTGTGTGGTGTGTGTAATTGTGTGCTTGTGTTTTCTTTAATCTCTGGGTTTTGTGTGTTTTCTCTGTATTTTGTGTTGCCTGTGTTGTAAAGAGTTTTGAATGTGATGTGTGTGTTTGACATACATTTTTCTATGTCTTGTATGTTTTTCTGCGTGTTTTCGCTTTGGAGTTTTATGTTTGAGATATGTGTTTGTGTGTTGGGTGCACAGTGTGTCTGTTTCTGTGTCATATGTACGGCATCTAGTGGGTTTCATTTTGTTTTCAATGTACTGTATGATGTGTGTATTGTGTGTGGCCCTCTCTGTCACATGTATTGTGTGATGTGTCCATTCTTTGCATTGCTTGTAATGTATTGTGCTCTCAACTGTGTTGGTGTTCTGCATACGCTTCTCTGCGTGTGGTGTATGCTGTGTGGTGGTTTTTCTGTTATTGTTGCCTTTTGTGCGTGTGTAGTTGTGTTGAACCTGTTATATGTGTGTTTTGTGTTTTTTATGTGCTGGCTGAGTCGGGCCTTGTGTGTGCTCTATGTGATATGGCTCGGTTGTTGTACTGCGCATAGTGATTGAAAAGTTTGTTACATGTATCCTGACATCATTGTTTTGTGGATAGTGTGACTTTACTGATTTTCTTTCAGTGTGTGTCTTTTTATCATGTGGTTCTGTGCATTGGCTGCTTGTGTTTGGATTTGGTAGTATTTTGGGTCTCTGTTGCAAAATGTGCATCATCTGTGTTATTCTGTGCTGTACCCGGAGTTTTGTGTGGATTTGAATGATCTGCTGTTTTGGGATATGTTGTGTAGGGATTGGTTCTGTGTGCCTTTGCTGTGATGTCTGCTCTCTGTGTATGCCCAATGTTGTGTTTTGCGTGCGGAGCATTCTTTTCAGTTAAGCTGTGTTTGTTGTGAGGTAATTTGTGTATTTGGAATGTACTTTGCTGTGGTTGTGCTGTTTTGGTTGTGTGACGTGTGCTTATGTTACTGAGTTTTCTGTTTGTTGTGTGATGCTGTGTGTCTTCAACGTGTGGTCACTTTGTGCTTGCTGTAATAGTTTTGTATTGTTTATTCTCATTTCCATGTGTTTAGCAATGGGATAGTTTACTCATGGTTGTGTTTTGTGTTTGTTGTGTGCCGTCTGTGTTGTGCACGTTTGTTTGTGTTCTGATCTCTGTTATTTCTGTTAATTATGTGTTGTTAATTACGTGTTCTGTGATGTGTGTGTTGTGCGTTTGGTGTATGGTGTGTTAGTTTTCTCTTCTGGGTGTTTAGTGTGTTGTACATATTTGCTGCATATGTTTTATGTTGAATACTCTGTGTATACGTTGTTTGTGTGTGTTGCATGAATGTGTGCTATATCTTGTGCATACTGTGTGACTTGTGACTGATCGTTTCTGTGAGTTTTTTGCCCGAGTGTTGTACGTTCGGAATTGAGCTGCATGTATGTCAATATGTGCTTCATCACGTGTTTGTGTGTCTTTTCCATAGTGTGGGATATGTGTTGCCCACGTCATTTCCTGGTTTGTGTGTGCTTTGCGTGTGGTTTTGTACGTTCTGTCAGCGTTTGTCTATGTGATGTGATTTTAGCCTTTTTATATTTGAGAGTTTCTCTCTGTTGGGCTTATGTTTTATGTGTATAATGAAAAATGTTAATGTGGGTCGTTGTGCTTTTCCGGGTTATGTGTGTAATGAGAAGTGTGTTGACTCTGTGGTTGTGCTTGTAAGTGATCCTCACTGTGTGTTCTGTGTGTACTCTGGGAAAAGTCCTTCATGCATATTACGGGCAGTTAAGTGCTATGATGTGTGTGGTGTGTGTTTATTATTGTGAAGATAGCTGTATTGCTGAGAGTTTGTGTGCATTCTATAATTTTGGTTGTCACGGTGGCCAGGTCAGGCTTTGTTTTGTGTCAGTGTGTGTCTTGTGTGTTAAATGTTGTGTTGTTTCCTTTCGTGTGTGTGATGTGTTGTGTTTTGTGTGTTGTATTGTTTTCCGTGTGTTGTCTGTTGTGTTACATGTTTGTTTTTGTGTGTGTGGTATGTGTATGTTCTACGTGGTGTCTGATTGGTTCTTTGTTGTGTGTGCAGTGGTTTTCTTGTGCAAAGTGTACACGGCAGTGTGTTATTTGTGTTGTGTGATAGAATGTGCATTCTGATTTGTGCGGTGTATTGGGCATTATTGTGTTTAGTTTTCCTTTTTTCTAAATTTTGTGTGTGTTCTCTCTGTTGTGTGTTGCCTATGTTTTGTGAGTTTTGTGTGGGAAATGTGTGGTTAACATATATTGCTGTTCATTTTGTATGTTGCTCGTGTGTGTTCTCTTTGGACTGTTATGTGTGAGGTAAGTGCTTGTGTGTTGTCTGGTTCTTTGTATGTCACATATGTTGCATCTATTTTGTTTGGTATTGTTTTCGTGACTGTGTATCTTGTGTGTTTTGTGTGTGACTCTGTTGGTTACATGTAGTGTGCGATGTGTCTGTGCTTTGAATGGTGTTTTATGTGTTGTGATCTCAGTTGTTTTGTGTTCTGTGTATGCTTTTCTGGGTGTGGTGTAGAGTGTGTAGTAAGTTGTCCTTTATTTGACTGTTGAGATAGATATTACTTATGTTGAACTTTTTTTGTGTGTGTGTTTGTGTGTGTGTTGTGCATTTTCCCATATGCTGCCTGGATCTTCTCTGTGTGTGCACTATGTGGTATGTGTCCCTTACTGTGTTGTGCATAGTGTGACAAATGTGTGTTGCATGTATGCTGTTTTCGATGAGTTGTGGATCGTGTGTGACTTGATTGACTTTTTATCTGTGTGAGTCTTTACATGTGGTACTCTGTGCTGTTTGCTTGTGTACGGATTTGGTTTTATTTCGTGTCTCTGTTGTGGAACGTGTGGCATCTGTGTTATTGTGCATTATTTGCTGGGTGCGTTTGCGGACTTGAATGATTTGCTGCTTGGGGATATTTTGTGTAGGGATTTTGTATGTATGTGTGTTTGCTGTGATGTTTTCTTTCTGTATTCGTCCAATTCTGTTTTATGAGTGTGGTGTATACTTTTTGGATATGCTGTGCTTGCTGAGTGAGAATTTGTGTTTTGAATGTTCTTTGCTGTGATTGTGTTGTTTTCGTTGTGTGCAGTGTGCATACGGCACTGTTTTATGTTTGTTGTGTAATACTGTGTCTTCACTGTGTTGTAATTTTGTGTGTGCTGATATTGTTTTCTACAGTTTTTCTCAGTTCTTTGTGCGAAAAAACAGTGTTGCTTACCCATTTGTTTGTTGTGTGTGTGTTGTGTTGTCTGTGTTGTGTATGTTTTGTCGTTTGTCTGAGCTCTGTTGTGTCTGTTATGTGTTGTTCTAATATTGTGTTCTGTGTTGTGTGTGTATTTGTGTCTTTTGTGGTCTGTGTGTTGAGTGCATTATACATGCTTGCTGGGTGAGTTTAACGGTTGCATATGCTGTGCATATGTGCTCTTTGTGTTTTAAGTGGTGTGTGATATTTGTTTAGCTCCCTGTGTGAACTGTGACCAAAATATTTGTGTGTGTTGTTTGTGAGTGTTGTACTTTCTGCATGGTACTGACTTTATGTGGGTATGTGTTTGTATGTGTGGTTGCGTGTCTTTTCCAATGTGTGTGATATGTGGGTGGACTCTATCATTCAATTGCTTGTGTGTGGTTCTCATGTGGTTTTGTATGTGCTGTGTGAGTTCTGTGTGTGTGACTTGACTTTTGTCTGGTTGTATTGCAGAGTTTGTCTCCTTTGGGTTTTTGATTGAAGCGTGTAAAGAGAAATGTGTTGAATATGGCTGTTTGCGCTTTTTCAGATTGTGCATAATGTGAAGTGTGTTGACTCTGTGGTTGTGCTTTGTTAGCGATCCTCACTGTGTGTTTTGAATGTACTCTGTGAAAATTGTTTATGGATATTATCTGCAGTTATGTGCTGTGAAGTGTGTGGTGTTCCTTGATAAGTGTGAACAGTTGTTTGCTGCAAGTTCCTGTCCACTCTCTTTTTTGTTGTCATAGTGGTCCAGTCAGGGCTTGTTGTGTGTCACACCATGTACTTTTGTTTCAAATGTGATGTTTTCTTTTGTATTTGAAGTGTTGTTTTCTTTCCGTTTTTTCTCGATTAAGGGTTTTGTGTTGGTGTTTGCTTGTGTGGAGTGTGTATGTGCTATGTTGCATGTGATAAGCTCAGTGCTGTAGGTGTAGTGTGTTGTTTCTGTATTGTGAGTACGGGAGCAAGTGATTTGTTGTGTTGTGTGATTGTGGATTTTGATTTGCGCAGTTTGGTGTGTGGTGTGTGTAATTGTGTGCTTGTGTTTTCTTTAATCTCTGGGTTTTGTGTGTTTTCTCTGTATTTTGTGTTGCCTGTGTTGTAAAGAGTTTTGAATGTGATGTGTGTGTTTGACATACATTTTTCTATGTCTTGTATGTTTTTCTGCGTGTTTTCGCTTTGGAGTTTTATGTTTGAGATATGTGTTTGTGTGTTGGGTGCACAGTGTGTCTCTTTCTGTGTCATATGTACGGCATCTAGTGGGTTTCATTTTGTTTTCAATGTACTGTATGTTGTGTGTATTGTGTGTGGCCCTCTCTGTCACATGTATTGTGTGATGTGTCCATTCTTTGCATTGCTTGTAATGTATTGTGCTCTCAACTGTGTTGGTGTTCTGCATACGCTTCTCTGCGTGTGGTGTATGCTGTGTGGTGGTTTTTCTGTTATTGTTGCCTTTTGTGCGTGTGTAGTTGTGTTGAACCTGTTATGTGTGTGTTTTGTGTTTTTTATGTGCTGGCTGAGTCGGGCCTTGTGTGTGCTCTATGTGATATGGCTCGGTTGTTGTACTGCGCATAGTGATTGAAAAGTTTGTTACATGTGTCCTGACATCATTGTTTTGTGGATAGTGTGACTTTACTGATTTTCTTTCAGTGTGTGCCTTTTTATCATGTGTTTCTGTGCATTGGCTGCTTGTGTTTTAATTTGGTAGTATTTTGGGTCTCTGTTGCAAAATGTGCATCATCTGTGTTATTCTGTGCTGTACCCGGTGTTTTGTGTGGATTTGAATGATCTGCTGTTTTGGGATATGTTGTGTAGGGATTGGTTCTGTGTGCCTTTGCTGTGATGTCTGCTCTCTGTGTATGCCCAATGTTGTGTTTTGCGTGCGGTGCATTCTTTTCAGTTAAGCTGTGTTTGTTGTGAGGTAATTTGTGTATTTGGAATGTACTTTGCTGTGGTTGTGCTGTTTTGGTTGTGTGACCTGTGCTTATGTTACTGAGTTTTCTGTTTGTTGTGTGATGCTGTGTGTCTTCAACGTGTGGTCACTTTGTGCTTGCTGTAAAAGTTTTGTATTGTTTATTCTCATTTCCATGTGTTTAGCAATGGGATAGTTTACTCATGGATGTGTTTTGTGTTTGTTGTGTGCCGTCTGTGTTGTGCACGTTTGTTTGTGTTCTGATCTCTGTTATTTCTGTTAATTATGTGTTGTTAATTACGTGTTCTGTGATGTGTGTGTTGTGCGTTTGGTGTATGGTGTGTTAGTTTTCTCTTCTGGGTGTTTAGTGTGTTGTACATATTTGCTGCATATGTTTTATGTTGAATACTCTGTGTATACGTTGTTTGTGTGTGTTGCATGAATGTGTGCTATATCTTGTGCATACTGTGTGACTTGTGACTGATCGTTTCTGTGAGTTTTTTGCCCGAGTGTTGTACGTTCGGAATTGAGCTGCATGTATGTCAATATGTGCTTCATCACGTGTTTGTGTGTCTTTTCCATAGTGTGGGATATGTGTTGCCCACGTCATTTCCTGGTTTGTGTGTGCTTTGCGTGTGGTTTTGTACGTTCTGTGAGCGTTTGTCTACGTGATGTGATTTTAGCCTTTTTATATTTGAGAGTTTCTCTCTGTTGGCCTTATGTTTTATGTGTATAATGAAAAATGTTAATGTCGGTCGTTGTGCTTTTCCGGGTTATGTGTGTAATGAGAAGTGTGTTGACTCTGTGGTTGTGCTTATAAGTGATCCTCACTGTGTGTTCTGTGTGTACTCTGGGAAAAGTCCTTCATGCATATTACGGGCAGTTAAGTGCTATGATGTGTGTGGTGTGTGTTTATTATTGTGAAGATAGCTGTATTGCTGAGAGTTTGTGTGCATTCTATAATTTTGGTTGTCAGGGTGGCCAGGTCAGGCTTTGTTTTGTGTCAGTGTGTGTCTTGTGTGTTAAATGTTGTGTTGTTTCCTTTCGTGTGTGTGATGTGTTGTGTTTTGTGTGTTGTATTGTTTTCCGTGTGTTGTCTGTTGTGTTACATGTTTGTTTTTGTGTGTGTGGTATGTGTATGTTCTACGTGGTGTCTGATTGGTTCTTTGTTGTGTGTGCAGTGGTTTTCTTGTGCAAAGTGTACACGGCAGTGTGTTATTTGTGTTGTGTGATAGAATGTGCACTCTGATTTGTGCGGTGTATTGGGCATTATTGTGTTTAGTTTTCCTTTTTGCTAAATTTTGTGGGTGTTCTCTCTGTTGTGTGTTGCCTATGTTTTGTGAGTTTTGTGTGGGAAATGTGTGGTTAACATATATTGCTGTTCATTTTGTATGTTGCTCGTGTGTGTTCTCTTTGGACTGTTATGTGTGAGGTAAGTGCTTGTGTGTTGTCTGGGTCTTTGTATGTCACATATGTTGCATCTATTTTGTTTGGTATTGTTTTCGTGACTGTGTATCTTGTGTGTTTTGTGTGTGACTCTGTTGGTTACATGTAGTGTGCGATGTGTCTGTGCTTTGAATGGTGTTTTATGTGTTGTGATCTCAGTTGTTTTGTGTTCTGTGTATGCTTTTCTGGGTGTGGTGTAGAGTGTGTAGTACGTTGTCCTTTATTTGACTGTTGAGATAGATATTACTTATGTTGAACTTTTTTTGTGTGTGTGTTTGTGTGTGTGTTGTGCATTTTCCCATATGCTGCCTGGATCTTCTCTGTGTGTGCACTATGTGGTATGTGTCCCTTACTGTGTTGTGCATAGTGTGACAAATGTGTGTTGCATGTATGCTGTTTTCGATGAGTTGTGGATCGTGTGTGACTTGATTGACTTTCTATCTGTGTGAGTCTTTACATGTGGTACTCTGTGTTGTTTGCTTGTGTACGGATTTGGTTTTATTTCGTGTCTCTGTTGTGGAACGTGTGGCATCTGTGTTATTGTGCATTATTTGCTGGGTGCGCTTGCGGACTTGAATGATTTGCTGCTTGGGGATATTTTGTGTAGGGATTTTGTATGTATGTGTGTTTGCTGTGATGTTTTCTTTCTGTATTCGTCCAATTCTGTTTTATTAGTGTGGTGTATACTTTTTGGATATGCTGTGTTTGCTGAGTGAGAATTTGTGTTTTGAATGTTCTTTGCTGTGATTGTATTGTTTTCGTTGTGTGCAGTGTGCATACGGCACTGTTTTATGTTTGTTGTGTAATACTGTGTCTTCACTGTGTTGTCATTTTGTGTGAGCTGATATTGTTTTCTACAGTTTTTCTCAGTTCTTTGTGCGAAAAAACAGTGTTGCTTACCCCTTTTTTTGTTGTGTGTGTGTGTTGTGTTGTCTGTGTTGTGTATGTTTTGTCGTTTGCCTGAGCTCTGTTGTGTCTGTTATGTGTTGTTCTATTATTGTGTTCTGTGTTGTGTGTGTATTTGTGTCTTTTGTGGTCTGTGTGTTGAGTGCATTATACATGCTTGCTGGGTGAGTATAACGGTTGGATATGCTGTGCATATGTGCTCTTTGTGTTTTAAGTGGTGTGTGATATTTGTTTAGCTCCCTGTGTGAACTGTGACCGAAATATTTGTGTGTGTTGTGTGTGAGTGTTGTACTTTCTGCATGGTACTGACTTTATGTGGGTATGTGTTTGTATGTGTGGTTGTGTGTCTTTTCCAATGTGTTTGATATGTTGTTGGCCTCTATCATTCAATTGCTTGTGTGTGGTTCGCATGTGGTTTTGTATGTGCTGTGTGAGTTCTGTGTGTGTGACTTGACATTTGTCTGGTTGTATTGCAGAGTTTGTCTCCTTTGGGTTTTTGATTGATGCGTGTAATGAGAAATGTGTTGAATATGGCTGTTTGCGCTTTTTCAGATTGTGCATAATGTGAAGTGTGTTGACTCTGTGGTTGTGCTTTGTTAGTGATCCTCACTGTGTGTTTTGAATGTCCTCTGTGAAAATTGTTTATGGATATTATCTGCAGTTATGTGCTGCGAAGTGTGTGGTGTTCCTTGATAAGTGTGAACAGTTGTTTGCTGCAAGTTCCTGTCCACTCTATTTTTTGTTGTCATAGTGGTCCAGTCAGGGCTTGTTGTGTGTCACACCATGTATTTTTGTTTCAAATGTGATGTTTTCTTTTGTATTTGAAGTGTTGTTTTCTTTCCGTTTCTTCTCGATTAAGAGTTTTGTGTTGGTGTTTGCTTGTGTGGAGTGTGTATGTGCTATGTTGCATGTGATAAGCTCAGTGCTGTAAATGTAGTGTGTTGTTTCTGTAGTGTGAGTATGGGAGCAAGTGATTTGTTGTGTTGTGTGATTGTGGATTTTGATTTGCGCAGTTTGGTGTGTGGTGTGTGTAATTGTGTGCTTGTGTTTTCTTTAATCTCTGGGTTTTGTGTGTTTTCTCTGTATTGTGTGTTGCCTGTGTTGTAAAGAGTTTTGAATGTGATGTGCGTGGTTAACATACATTTTTCTATGTCTTGTATGTTTTTCTGCGTGTTTTCGCTTTGGAGTTTTATGTCTGAGATGTGTGTTTGTGTGTTGGGTGCACAGTGTGTCTCTTTCTGTGTCATATGTACTGCATCTAGTGGGTTTCTTTTAGTTTTCAATGTACTGTATGATGTGTGTATTGTGTGTGGCCTTCTGGGTCACATGTAGTGTGTGATGTGTCCATTCTTTGCATTGCTTGTTATGTATTGTGCTCTCAATTGTGTTGGTGTTCTGCATACGCTTCTCTGCGTGTGGTGTATTGTGTGTGGTGGTTTTTCTGTTATTTTTGCCTTTGGTGCGTGTGTAGTTGTGTTGAACCTGTTATGTGTGTGTTTTGTGTTTTTTATGTGCTGGCTGAGTCGGGCTTTGTGTGTGCTCTATGTGATATGGCTCGGTTGTTGTATTGCGCATAGTGATTGAAAAGTTTGTTACATGTGTCCTGACATCATTGTTTTGTGGATAGTGTGACTTTACTGATTTTCTTTCTGTGTGTGTCTTTTTATCATGTGGTTCTGTACATTGGCTGCTTGTGTTTGGATTTGGTAGTATTTTGGGTCTCTGTTGCAAAATGTGCATCATCTGTGTTATTCTGTGCTGTACCCGGTGTTTTGTGTGGATTTGAATGATCTGCTGTTTTGGGATATGTTGTGTAGGGATTGGTTCTGTGTGCCTTTGCTGTGATGTCTGCTCTCTGTGTATGCCCAATGTTGTGTTTTGCGTGCGGTGCATTCTTTTCAGTTAAGCTGTGTTTGTTGTGAGGTAATTTGTGTATTTGGAATGTACTTTGCTGTGGTTGTGCTGTTTTGGTTGTGTGACGTGTGCTTATGTTACTGAGTTTTCTGTTTGTTGTGTGATGCTGTGTGTCTTCAACGTGTGGTCACTTTGTGCTTGCTGTAATAGTTTTGTATTGTTTATTCTCATTTCCATGTGTTTAGCAATGGGATAGTTTACTCATGGTTGTGATTTGTGTTTGTTGTGTGCCGTCTGTGTTGTGCACGTTTGTTTGTGTTCTGATCTCTGTTGTTTCTGTTAATTATGTGTTGTTAATAACGTGTTCTGTGATGTGTGTGTTGTGCGTTTGGTGTATGGTGTGTTAGTTTTCTTCTGGGTGTTTAGTGTGTTGTACATATTTGCTGCATATGTTTTATGTTGAATACTCTGTGTATACGTTGTATGCGTGTGTTGCATGAATGTGTGCTATACCTTGTGCATACTGTGTGACCTGTGACTGATCGTTTCTGTCAGTTTTGTGCCCGAGTGTTGTACGTTCGGAATTGAGCTGCATGTATGTCAATATGTGCTTCTTCACGTGTTTGTGTGTCTTTTCCATAGTGTGGGATATGTGTTGCCCACGTCATTTCCTGGTTTGTGTGTGCTTTGCGTGTGGTTTTGTACGTTCTGTGAGCGTTTGTCTATGTGATGTGATTTTAGCCTTTTTATATTTGAGAGTTTCTCTCTGTTGGGCTTATGATTTATGTGTACAATGAAAAATGTTAATGTGGGTCGTTGTGCTTTTCCGGGTTATGTGTGTAATGAGAAGTGTGTTGACTCTGTGGTTGTGCTTGTAAGTGATCCTCACTGTGTGTTCTGTGTGTACTCTGGGAAAAGTCCTTCATGCATATTACGGGCAGTTAAGTACTATGATGTGTGTGGTGTGTGTTTATTATTGTGAAGATAGCTGTATTGCTGAGAGTTTGTGTGCATTCTATAATTTTGGTTGTCACGGTGGCCAGGTCAGGCTTTGTTTTGTGTCAGTGTGTCTCTTGTGTGTTAAATGTTGTGTTGTTTCCTTTCGTGTGTGTGATGTGTTGTGTTTTGTGTGTTGTATTGTTTTCCGTGTGTTGTCTGTTGTGTTACATGTTTGTTTTTGTGTGTGTGGTATGTGTATGTTCTACGTGGTGTCTGATTGGTTCTTTGTTGTGTGTGCAGTGGTTTTCTTGTGCAAAGTGTACACGGCAGTGTGTTATTTGTGTTGTGTGATAGAATGTGCACTCTGATTTGTGCGGTGTATTGGGCATTATTGTGTTTAGTTTTCCTTTTTGCTAAATTTTGTGGGTGTTCTCTCTGTTGTGTGTTGCCTATGTTTTGTGAGTTTTGTGTGGGAAATGTGTGGTTAACATATATTGCTGTTCATTTTGTATGTTGCTCGTGTGTGTTCTCTTTGGACTGTTATGTGTGAGGTAAGTGCTTGTGTGTTGTCTGGGTCTTTGTATGTCACATATGTTGCATCTATTTTGTTTGGTATTGTTTTCGTGACTGTGTATCTTGTGTGTTTTGTGTGTGACTCTGTTGGTTACATGTAGTGTGCGATGTGTCTGTGCTTTGAATGGTGTTTTATGTGTTGTGATCTCAGTTGTTTTGTGTTCTGTGTATGCTTTTCTGGGTGTGGTGTAGAGTGTGTAGTACGTTGTCCTTTATTTGACTGTTGAGATAGATATTACTTATGTTGAACTTTTTTTGTGTGTGTGTTTGTGTGTGTGTTGTGCATTTTCCCATATGCTGCCTGGATCTTCTCTGTGTGTGCACTATGTGGTATGTGTCCCTTACTGTGTTGTGCATAGTGTGACAAATGTGTGTTGCATGTATGCTGTTTTCGATGAGTTGTGGATCGTGTGTGACTTGATTGACTTTCTATCTGTGTGAGTCTTTACATGTGGTACTCTGTGTTGTTTGCTTGTGTACGGATTTGGTTTTATTTCGTGTCTGTTGTGGAACGTGTGGCATCTGTGTTATTGTGCATTATTTGCTGGGTGCGCTTGCGGACTTGAATGATTTGCTGCTTGGGGATATTTTGTGTAGGGATTTTGTATGTATGTGTGTTTGCTGTGATGTTTTCTTTCTGTATTCGTCCAATTCTGTTTTATTAGTGTGGTGTATACTTTTTGGATATGCTGTGTTTGCTGAGTGAGAATTTGTGTTTTGAATGTTCTTTGCTGTGATTGTATTGTTTTCGTTGTGTGCAGTGTGCATACGGCACTGTTTTATGTTTGTTGTGTAATACTGTGTCTTCACTGTGTTGTCATTTTGTGTGAGCTGATATTGTTTTCTACAGTTTTTCTCAGTTCTTTGTGCGAAAAAACAGTGTTGCTTACCCCTTTTTTTGTTGTGTGTGTGTGTTGTGTTGTTTGTGTTGTGTATGTTTTGTCGTTTGTCTGAGCTCTGTTGTGTCTGTTATGTGTTGTTCTAATATTGTGTTCTGTGTTGTGTGTGTATTTGTGTCTTTTGTGGTCTGTGTGTTGAGTGCATTATACATGATTGCTGGGTGAGTTTAACGGTTGCATATGCTGTGCATATGTGCTCTTTGTGTTTTAAGTGGTGTGTGATATTTTTTAGCTCCCTGTGTGAACTGTGACCAAAATATTTGTGTGTGTTGTGTGTGAGTGTTGTACTTTCTGCATGGTACTGACTTTATGTGGGTATGTGTTTGTATGTGTGGTTGCGTGTCTTTTCCAATGTGTGTGATATGTTGTTGGCCTCTATCATTCAATTGCTTGTGTGTTTTTCGCATGTGGTTTTGTATGTGCTGTGTGAGTTCTGTGTGTGTGACTTGACTTTTGTCTGGTTGTATTGCAGAGTTTGTCTCCTTTGGGTTTTTGATTGATGCGTGTAAAGAGAAATGTGTTGAATATGGCTGTTTGCGCTTTTCCAGATTGTGCATAATGTGAAGTGTGTTGACACTGTGGTTGTGCTTTGTTAGCGATCCTCACTGTGTGTTTTGAATGTACTCTGTGAAAATTGTTTATGGATATTATCTGCAGTTATGTGCTGTGAAGTGTGTGGTGTTCCTTGATAAGTGTGAACAGTTGTTTGCTGCAAGTTCCTGTCCACTCTCTTTTTTGTTGTCATAGTGGTCCAGTCAGGGCTTGTTGTGTGTCACACCATGTACTTTTGTTTCAAATGTGATGTTTTCTTTTGTATTTGAAGTGTTGTTTTCTTTCCGTTTTTTCTCGATTAAGGGTTTTGTGTTGGTGTTTGCTTGTGTGGAGTGTGTATGTGCTATGTTGCATGTGATAAGCTCAGTGCTGTTGGTGTAGTGTGTTGTTTCTGTAGTGTGAGTATGGGAGCAAGTGATTTGTTGTGTTGTGTGATTGTGGATTTTGATTTGCGCAGTTTGGTGTGTGGTGTGTGTAATTGTGTGCTTGTGTTTTCTTTAATCTCTGGGTTTTGTGTGTTTTCTCTGTATTTTGTGTTGCCTGTGTTGTAAAGAGTTTTGAATGTGATGTGTGTGTTTGACATACATTTTTCTATGTCTTGTATGTTTTTCTGCGTGTTTTCGCTTTGGAGTTTTATGTTTGAGATATGTGTTTGTGTGTTGGGTGCACAGTGTGTCTGTTTCTGTGTCATATGTACGGCATCTAGTGGGTTTCATTTTGTTTTCAATGTACTGTATGATGTGTGTATTGTGTGTGGCCCTCTCTGTCACATGTATTGTGTGATGTGTCCATTCTTTGCATTGCTTGTAATGTATTGTGCTCTCAACTGTGTTGGTGTTCTGCATACGCTTCTCTGCGTGTGGTGTATGCTGTGTGGTGGTTTTTCTGTTATTGTTGCCTTTTGTGCGTGTGTAGTTGTGTTGAACCTGTTATATGTGTGTTTTGTGTTTTTTATGTGCTGGCTGAGTCGGGCCTTGTGTGTGCTCTATGTGATATGGCTCGGTTGTTGTACTGCGCATAGTGATTGAAAAGTTTGTTACATGTATCCTGACATCATTGTTTTGTGGATAGTGTGACTTTACTGATTTTCTTTCAGTGTGTGTCTTTTTATCATGTGGTTCTGTGCATTGGCTGCTTGTGTTTGGATTTGGTAGTATTTTGGGTCTCTGTTGCAAAATGTGCATCATCTGTGTTATTCTGTGCTGTACCCGGAGTTTTGTGTGGATTTGAATGATCTGCTGTTTTGGGATATGTTGTGTAGGGATTGGTTCTGTGTGCCTTTGCTGTGATGTCTGCTCTCTGTGTATGCCCAATGTTGTGTTTTGCGTGCGGAGCATTCTTTTCAGTTAAGCTGTGTTTGTTGTGAGGTAATTTGTGTATTTGGAATGTACTTTGCTGTGGTTGTGCTGTTTTGGTTGTGTGACGTGTGCTTATGTTACTGAGTTTTCTGTTTGTTGTGTGATGCTGTGTGTCTTCAACGTGTGGTCACTTTGTGCTTGCTGTAATAGTTTTGTATTGTTTATTCTCATTTCCATGTGTTTAGCAATGGGATAGTTTACTCATGGTTGTGTTTTGTGTTTGTTGTGTGCCGTCTGTGTTGTGCACGTTTGTTTGTGTTCTGATCTCTGTTATTTCTGTTAATTATGTGTTGTTAATTACGTGTTCTGTGATGTGTGTGTTGTGCGTTTGGTGTATGGTGTGTTAGTTTTCTCTTCTGGGTGTTTAGTGTGTTGTACATATTTGCTGCATATGTTTTATGTTGAATACTCTGTGTATACGTTGTTTGTGTGTGTTGCATGAATGTGTGCTATATCTTGTGCATACTGTGTGACTTGTGACTGATCGTTTCTGTGAGTTTTTTGCCCGAGTGTTGTACGTTCGGAATTGAGCTGCATGTATGTCAATATGTGCTTCATCACGTGTTTGTGTGTCTTTTCCATAGTGTGGGATATGTGTTGCCCACGTCATTTCCTGGTTTGTGTGTGCTTTGCGTGTGGTTTTGTACGTTCTGTCAGCGTTTGTCTATGTGATGTGATTTTAGCCTTTTTATATTTGAGAGTTTCTCTCTGTTGGGCTTATGTTTTATGTGTATAATGAAAAATGTTAATGTGGGTCGTTGTGCTTTTCCGGGTTATGTGTGTAATGAGAAGTGTGTTGACTCTGTGGTTGTGCTTGTAAGTGATCCTCACTGTGTGTTCTGTGTGTACTCTGGGAAAAGTCCTTCATGCATATTACGGGCAGTTAAGTGCTATGATGTGTGTGGTGTGTGTTGATTATTGTGAAGATAGCTGTATTGCTGAGAGTTTGTGTGCATTCTATAATTTTGGTTGTCACGGTGGCCAGGTCAGGCTTTGTTTTGTGTCAGTGTGTGTCTTGTGTGTTAAATGTTGTGTTGTTTCCTTTCGTGTGTGTGATGTGTTGTGTTTTGTGTGTTGTATTGTTTTCCGTGTGTTGTCTGTTGTGTTACATGTTTGTTTTTGTGTGTGTGGTATGTGTATGTTCTACGTGGTGTCTGATTGGTTCTTTGTTGTGTGTGCAGTGGTTTTCTTGTGCAAAGTGTACACGGCAGTGTGTTATTTGTGTTGTGTGATAGAATGTGCATTCTGATTTGTGCGGTGTATTGGGCATTATTGTGTTTAGTTTTCCTTTTTTCTAAATTTTGTGTGTGTTCTCTCTGTTGTGTGTTGCCTATGTTTTGTGAGTTTTGTGTGGGAAATGTGTGGTTAACATATATTGCTGTTCATTTTGTATGTTGCTCGTGTGTGTTCTCTTTGGACTGTTATGTGTGAGGTAAGTGCTTGTGTGTTGTCTGGTTCTTTGTATGTCACATATGTTGCATCTATTTTGTTTGGTATTGTTTTCGTGACTGTGTATCTTGTGTGTTTTGTGTGTGACTCTGTTGGTTACATGTAGTGTGCGATGTGTCTGTGCTTTGAATGGTGTTTTATGTGTTGTGATCTCAGTTGTTTTGTGTTCTGTGTATGCTTTTCTGGGTGTGGTGTAGAGTGTGTAGTAAGTTGTCCTTTATTTGACTGTTGAGATAGATATTACTTATGTTGAACTTTTTTTGTGTGTGTGTTTGTGTGTGTGTTGTGCATTTTCCCATATGCTGCCTGGATCTTCTCTGTGTGTGCACTATGTGGTATGTGTCCCTTACTGTGTTGTGCATAGTGTGACAAATGTGTGTTGCATGTATGCTGTTTTCGATGAGTTGTGGATCGTGTGTGACTTGATTGACTTTTTATCTGTGTGAGTCTTTACATGTGGTACTCTGTGCTGTTTGCTTGTGTACGGATTTGGTTTTATTTCGTGTCTCTGTTGTGGAACGTGTGGCATCTGTGTTATTGTGCATTATTTGCTGGGTGCGTTTGCGGACTTGAATGATTTGCTGCTTGGGGATATTTTGTGTAGGGATTTTGTATGTATGTGTGTTTGCTGTGATGTTTTCTTTCTGTATTCGTCCAATTCTGTTTTATGAGTGTGGTGTATACTTTTTGGATATGCTGTGCTTGCTGAGTGAGAATTTGTGTTTTGAATGTTCTTTGCTGTGATTGTGTTGTTTTCGTTGTGTGCAGTGTGCATACGGCACTGTTTTATGTTTGTTGTGTAATACTGTGTCTTCACTGTGTTGTAATTTTGTGTGTGCTGATATTGTTTTCTACAGTTTTTCTCAGTTCTTTGTGCGAAAAAACAGTGTTGCTTACCCCTTTGTTTGTTGTGTGTGTGTTGTGTTGTCTGTGTTGTGTATGTTTTGTCGTTTGTCTGAGCTCTGTTGTGTCTGTTATGTGTTGTTCTAATATTGTGTTCTGTGTTGTGTGTGTATTTGTGTCTTTTGTGGTCTGTGTGTTGAGTGCATTATACATGCTTGCTGGGTGAGTTTAACGGTTGCATATGCTGTGCATATGTGCTCTTTGTGTTTTAAGTGGTGTGTGATATTTGTTTAGCTCCCTGTGTGAACTGTGACCAAAATATTTGTGTGTGTTGTTTGTGAGTGTTGTACTTTCTGCATGGTACTGACTTTATGTGGGTATGTGTTTGTATGTGTGGTTGCGTGTCTTTTCCAATGTGTGTGATATGTGGGTGGACTCTATCATTCAATTGCTTGTGTGTGGTTCTCATGTGGTTTTGTATGTGCTGTGTGAGTTCTGTGTGTGTGACTTGACTTTTGTCTGGTTGTATTGCAGAGTTTGTCTCCTTTGGGTTTTTGATTGAAGCGTGTAAAGAGAAATGTGTTGAATATGGCTGTTTGCGCTTTTTCAGATTGTGCATAATGTGAAGTGTGTTGACTCTGTGGTTGTGCTTTGTTAGCGATCCTCACTGTGTGTTTTGAATGTACTCTGTGAAAATTGTTTATGGATATTATCTGCAGTTATGTGCTGTGAAGTGTGTGGTGTTCCTTGATAAGTGTGAACAGTTGTTTGCTGCAAGTTCCTGTCCACTCTCTTTTTTGTTGTCATAGTGGTCCAGTCAGGGCTTGTTGTGTGTCACACCATGTACTTTTGTTTCAAATGTGATGTTTTCTTTTGTATTTGAAGTGTTGTTTTCTTTCCGTTTTTTCTCGATTAAGGGTTTTGTGTTGGTGTTTGCTTGTGTGGAGTGTGTATGTGCTATGTTGCATGTGATAAGCTCAGTGCTGTAGGTGTAGTGTGTTGTTTCTGTATTGTGAGTACGGGAGCAAGTGATTTGTTGTGTTGTGTGATTGTGGATTTTGATTTGCGCAGTTTGGTGTGTGGTGTGTGTAATTGTGTGCTTGTGTTTTCTTTAATCTCTGGGTTTTGTGTGTTTTCTCTGTATTGTGTGTTGCCTGTGTTGTAAAGAGTTTTGAATGTGATGTGCGTGGTTAACATACATTTTTCTATGTCTTGTATGTTTTTCTGCGTGTTTTCGCTTTGGAGTTTTATGTCTGAGATGTGTGTTTGTGTGTTGGGTGCACAGTGTGTCTCTTTCTGTGTCATATGTACTGCATCTAGTGGGTTTCTTTTAGTTTTCAATGTACTGTATGATGTGTGTATTGTGTGTGGCCTTCTGGGTCACATGTAGTGTGTGATGTGTCCATTCTTTGCATTGCTTGTTATGTATTGTGCTCTCAATTGTGTTGGTGTTCTGCATACGCTTCTCTGCGTGTGGTGTATTGTGTGTGGTGGTTTTTCTGTTATTTTTGCCTTTGGTGCGTGTGTAGTTGTGTTGAACCTGTTATGTGTGTGTTTTGTGTTTTTTATGTGCTGGCTGAGTCGGGCTTTGTGTGTGCTCTATGTGATATGGCTCGGTTGTTGTATTGCGCATAGTGATTGAAAAGTTTGTTACATGTGTCCTGACATCATTGTTTTGTGGATAGTGTGACTTTACTGATTTTCTTTCTGTGTGTGTCTTTTTATCATGTGGTTCTGTACATTGGCTGCTTGTGTTTGGATTTGGTAGTATTTTGGGTCTCTGTTGCAAAATGTGCATCATCTGTGTTATTCTGTGCTGTACCCGGTGTTTTGTGTGGATTTGAATGATCTGCTGTTTTGGGATATGTTGTGTAGGGATTGGTTCTGTGTGCCTTTGCTGTGATGTCTGCTCTCTGTGTATGCCCAATGTTGTGTTTTGCGTGCGGTGCATTCTTTTCAGTTAAGCTGTGTTTGTT
This sequence comes from Manis pentadactyla, assembly GCF_030020395.1. Classification (NCBI taxonomy): domain Eukaryota; kingdom Metazoa; phylum Chordata; class Mammalia; order Pholidota; family Manidae; genus Manis; species Manis pentadactyla. The sequence goes on along the minus strand of NW_026644613.1, from coordinate 81,962 downwards.
GTGAGGTAATTTGTGTATTTGGAATGTACTTTGCTGTGGTTGTGCTGTTTTGGTTGTGTGACGTGTGCTTATGTTACTGAGTTTTCTGTTTGTTGTGTGATGCTGTGTGTCTTCAACGTGTGGTCACTTTGTGCTTGCTGTAATAGTTTTGTATTGTTTATTCTCATTTCCATGTGTTTAGCAATGGGATAGTTTACTCATGGTTGTGATTTGTGTTTGTTGTGTGCCGTCTGTGTTGTGCACGTTTGTTTGTGTTCTGATCTCTGTTGTTTCTGTTAATTATGTGTTGTTAATAACGTGTTCTGTGATGTGTGTGTTGTGCGTTTGGTGTATGGTGTGTTAGTTTTCTTCTGGGTGTTTAGTGTGTTGTACATATTTGCTGCATATGTTTTATGTTGAATACTCTGTGTATACGTTGTATGCGTGTGTTGCATGAATGTGTGCTATACCTTGTGCATACTGTGTGACCTGTGACTGATCGTTTCTGTCAGTTTTGTGCCCGAGTGTTGTACGTTCGGAATTGAGCTGCATGTATGTCAATATGTGCTTCTTCACGTGTTTGTGTGTCTTTTCCATAGTGTGGGATATGTGTTGCCCACGTCATTTCCTGGTTTGTGTGTGCTTTGCGTGTGGTTTTGTACGTTCTGTGAGCGTTTGTCTATGTGATGTGATTTTAGCCTTTTTATATTTGAGAGTTTCTCTCTGTTGGGCTTATGATTTATGTGTACAATGAAAAATGTTAATGTGGGTCGTTGTGCTTTTCCGGGTTATGTGTGTAATGAGAAGTGTGTTGACTCTGTGGTTGTGCTTGTAAGTGATCCTCACTGTGTGTTCTGTGTGTACTCTGGGAAAAGTCCTTCATGCATATTACGGGCAGTTAAGTACTATGATGTGTGTGGTGTGTGTTTATTATTGTGAAGATAGCTGTATTGCTGAGAGTTTGTGTGCATTCTATAATTTTGGTTGTCACGGTGGCCAGGTCAGGCTTTGTTTTGTGTCAGTGTGTCTCTTGTGTGTTAAATGTTGTGTTGTTTCCTTTCGTGTGTGTGATGTGTTGTGTTTTGTGTGTTGTATTGTTTTCCGTGTGTTGTCTGTTGTGTTACATGTTTGTTTTTGTGTGTGTGGTATGTGTATGTTCTACGTGGTGTCTGATTGGTTCTTTGTTGTGTGTGCAGTGGTTTTCTTGTGCAAAGTGTACACGGCAGTGTGTTATTTGTGTTGTGTGATAGAATGTGCACTCTGATTTGTGCGGTGTATTGGGCATTATTGTGTTTAGTTTTCCTTTTTGCTAAATTTTGTGGGTGTTCTCTCTGTTGTGTGTTGCCTATGTTTTGTGAGTTTTGTGTGGGAAATGTGTGGTTAACATATATTGCTGTTCATTTTGTATGTTGCTCGTGTGTGTTCTCTTTGGACTGTTATGTGTGAGGTAAGTGCTTGTGTGTTGTCTGGGTCTTTGTATGTCACATATGTTGCATCTATTTTGTTTGGTATTGTTTTCGTGACTGTGTATCTTGTGTGTTTTGTGTGTGACTCTGTTGGTTACATGTAGTGTGCGATGTGTCTGTGCTTTGAATGGTGTTTTATGTGTTGTGATCTCAGTTGTTTTGTGTTCTGTGTATGCTTTTCTGGGTGTGGTGTAGAGTGTGTAGTACGTTGTCCTTTATTTGACTGTTGAGATAGATATTACTTATGTTGAACTTTTTTTGTGTGTGTGTTTGTGTGTGTGTTGTGCATTTTCCCATATGCTGCCTGGATCTTCTCTGTGTGTGCACTATGTGGTATGTGTCCCTTACTGTGTTGTGCATAGTGTGACAAATGTGTGTTGCATGTATGCTGTTTTCGATGAGTTGTGGATCGTGTGTGACTTGATTGACTTTCTATCTGTGTGAGTCTTTACATGTGGTACTCTGTGTTGTTTGCTTGTGTACGGATTTGGTTTTATTTCGTGTCTGTTGTGGAACGTGTGGCATCTGTGTTATTGTGCATTATTTGCTGGGTGCGCTTGCGGACTTGAATGATTTGCTGCTTGGGGATATTTTGTGTAGGGATTTTGTATGTATGTGTGTTTGCTGTGATGTTTTCTTTCTGTATTCGTCCAATTCTGTTTTATTAGTGTGGTGTATACTTTTTGGATATGCTGTGTTTGCTGAGTGAGAATTTGTGTTTTGAATGTTCTTTGCTGTGATTGTATTGTTTTCGTTGTGTGCAGTGTGCATACGGCACTGTTTTATGTTTGTTGTGTAATACTGTGTCTTCACTGTGTTGTCATTTTGTGTGAGCTGATATTGTTTTCTACAGTTTTTCTCAGTTCTTTGTGCGAAAAAACAGTGTTGCTTACCCCTTTTTTTGTTGTGTGTGTGTGTTGTGTTGTTTGTGTTGTGTATGTTTTGTCGTTTGTCTGAGCTCTGTTGTGTCTGTTATGTGTTGTTCTAATATTGTGTTCTGTGTTGTGTGTGTATTTGTGTCTTTTGTGGTCTGTGTGTTGAGTGCATTATACATGATTGCTGGGTGAGTTTAACGGTTGCATATGCTGTGCATATGTGCTCTTTGTGTTTTAAGTGGTGTGTGATATTTTTTAGCTCCCTGTGTGAACTGTGACCAAAATATTTGTGTGTGTTGTGTGTGAGTGTTGTACTTTCTGCATGGTACTGACTTTATGTGGGTATGTGTTTGTATGTGTGGTTGCGTGTCTTTTCCAATGTGTGTGATATGTTGTTGGCCTCTATCATTCAATTGCTTGTGTGTTTTTCGCATGTGGTTTTGTATGTGCTGTGTGAGTTCTGTGTGTGTGACTTGACTTTTGTCTGGTTGTATTGCAGAGTTTGTCTCCTTTGGGTTTTTGATTGATGCGTGTAAAGAGAAATGTGTTGAATATGGCTGTTTGCGCTTTTCCAGATTGTGCATAATGTGAAGTGTGTTGACACTGTGGTTGTGCTTTGTTAGCGATCCTCACTGTGTGTTTTGAATGTACTCTGTGAAAATTGTTTATGGATATTATCTGCAGTTATGTGCTGTGAAGTGTGTGGTGTTCCTTGATAAGTGTGAACAGTTGTTTGCTGCAAGTTCCTGTCCACTCTCTTTTTTGTTGTCATAGTGGTCCAGTCAGGGCTTGTTGTGTGTCACACCATGTACTTTTGTTTCAAATGTGATGTTTTCTTTTGTATTTGAAGTGTTGTTTTCTTTCCGTTTTTTCTCGATTAAGGGTTTTGTGTTGGTGTTTGCTTGTGTGGAGTGTGTATGTGCTATGTTGCATGTGATAAGCTCAGTGCTGTTGGTGTAGTGTGTTGTTTCTGTAGTGTGAGTATGGGAGCAAGTGATTTGTTGTGTTGTGTGATTGTGGATTTTGATTTGCGCAGTTTGGTGTGTGGTGTGTGTAATTGTGTGCTTGTGTTTTCTTTAATCTCTGGGTTTTGTGTGTTTTCTCTGTATTTTGTGTTGCCTGTGTTGTAAAGAGTTTTGAATGTGATGTGTGTGTTTGACATACATTTTTCTATGTCTTGTATGTTTTTCTGCGTGTTTTCGCTTTGGAGTTTTATGTTTGAGATATGTGTTTGTGTGTTGGGTGCACAGTGTGTCTGTTTCTGTGTCATATGTACGGCATCTAGTGGGTTTCATTTTGTTTTCAATGTACTGTATGATGTGTGTATTGTGTGTGGCCCTCTCTGTCACATGTATTGTGTGATGTGTCCATTCTTTGCATTGCTTGTAATGTATTGTGCTCTCAACTGTGTTGGTGTTCTGCATACGCTTCTCTGCGTGTGGTGTATGCTGTGTGGTGGTTTTTCTGTTATTGTTGCCTTTTGTGCGTGTGTAGTTGTGTTGAACCTGTTATATGTGTGTTTTGTGTTTTTTATGTGCTGGCTGAGTCGGGCCTTGTGTGTGCTCTATGTGATATGGCTCGGTTGTTGTACTGCGCATAGTGATTGAAAAGTTTGTTACATGTATCCTGACATCATTGTTTTGTGGATAGTGTGACTTTACTGATTTTCTTTCAGTGTGTGTCTTTTTATCATGTGGTTCTGTGCATTGGCTGCTTGTGTTTGGATTTGGTAGTATTTTGGGTCTCTGTTGCAAAATGTGCATCATCTGTGTTATTCTGTGCTGTACCCGGAGTTTTGTGTGGATTTGAATGATCTGCTGTTTTGGGATATGTTGTGTAGGGATTGGTTCTGTGTGCCTTTGCTGTGATGTCTGCTCTCTGTGTATGCCCAATGTTGTGTTTTGCGTGCGGAGCATTCTTTTCAGTTAAGCTGTGTTTGTTGTGAGGTAATTTGTGTATTTGGAATGTACTTTGCTGTGGTTGTGCTGTTTTGGTTGTGTGACGTGTGCTTATGTTACTGAGTTTTCTGTTTGTTGTGTGATGCTGTGTGTCTTCAACGTGTGGTCACTTTGTGCTTGCTGTAATAGTTTTGTATTGTTTATTCTCATTTCCATGTGTTTAGCAATGGGATAGTTTACTCATGGTTGTGTTTTGTGTTTGTTGTGTGCCGTCTGTGTTGTGCACGTTTGTTTGTGTTCTGATCTCTGTTATTTCTGTTAATTATGTGTTGTTAATTACGTGTTCTGTGATGTGTGTGTTGTGCGTTTGGTGTATGGTGTGTTAGTTTTCTCTTCTGGGTGTTTAGTGTGTTGTACATATTTGCTGCATATGTTTTATGTTGAATACTCTGTGTATACGTTGTTTGTGTGTGTTGCATGAATGTGTGCTATATCTTGTGCATACTGTGTGACTTGTGACTGATCGTTTCTGTGAGTTTTTTGCCCGAGTGTTGTACGTTCGGAATTGAGCTGCATGTATGTCAATATGTGCTTCATCACGTGTTTGTGTGTCTTTTCCATAGTGTGGGATATGTGTTGCCCACGTCATTTCCTGGTTTGTGTGTGCTTTGCGTGTGGTTTTGTACGTTCTGTCAGCGTTTGTCTATGTGATGTGATTTTAGCCTTTTTATATTTGAGAGTTTCTCTCTGTTGGGCTTATGTTTTATGTGTATAATGAAAAATGTTAATGTGGGTCGTTGTGCTTTTCCGGGTTATGTGTGTAATGAGAAGTGTGTTGACTCTGTGGTTGTGCTTGTAAGTGATCCTCACTGTGTGTTCTGTGTGTACTCTGGGAAAAGTCCTTCATGCATATTACGGGCAGTTAAGTGCTATGATGTGTGTGGTGTGTGTTGATTATTGTGAAGATAGCTGTATTGCTGAGAGTTTGTGTGCATTCTATAATTTTGGTTGTCACGGTGGCCAGGTCAGGCTTTGTTTTGTGTCAGTGTGTGTCTTGTGTGTTAAATGTTGTGTTGTTTCCTTTCGTGTGTGTGATGTGTTGTGTTTTGTGTGTTGTATTGTTTTCCGTGTGTTGTCTGTTGTGTTACATGTTTGTTTTTGTGTGTGTGGTATGTGTATGTTCTACGTGGTGTCTGATTGGTTCTTTGTTGTGTGTGCAGTGGTTTTCTTGTGCAAAGTGTACACGGCAGTGTGTTATTTGTGTTGTGTGATAGAATGTGCATTCTGATTTGTGCGGTGTATTGGGCATTATTGTGTTTAGTTTTCCTTTTTTCTAAATTTTGTGTGTGTTCTCTCTGTTGTGTGTTGCCTATGTTTTGTGAGTTTTGTGTGGGAAATGTGTGGTTAACATATATTGCTGTTCATTTTGTATGTTGCTCGTGTGTGTTCTCTTTGGACTGTTATGTGTGAGGTAAGTGCTTGTGTGTTGTCTGGTTCTTTGTATGTCACATATGTTGCATCTATTTTGTTTGGTATTGTTTTCGTGACTGTGTATCTTGTGTGTTTTGTGTGTGACTCTGTTGGTTACATGTAGTGTGCGATGTGTCTGTGCTTTGAATGGTGTTTTATGTGTTGTGATCTCAGTTGTTTTGTGTTCTGTGTATGCTTTTCTGGGTGTGGTGTAGAGTGTGTAGTAAGTTGTCCTTTATTTGACTGTTGAGATAGATATTACTTATGTTGAACTTTTTTTGTGTGTGTGTTTGTGTGTGTGTTGTGCATTTTCCCATATGCTGCCTGGATCTTCTCTGTGTGTGCACTATGTGGTATGTGTCCCTTACTGTGTTGTGCATAGTGTGACAAATGTGTGTTGCATGTATGCTGTTTTCGATGAGTTGTGGATCGTGTGTGACTTGATTGACTTTTTATCTGTGTGAGTCTTTACATGTGGTACTCTGTGCTGTTTGCTTGTGTACGGATTTGGTTTTATTTCGTGTCTCTGTTGTGGAACGTGTGGCATCTGTGTTATTGTGCATTATTTGCTGGGTGCGTTTGCGGACTTGAATGATTTGCTGCTTGGGGATATTTTGTGTAGGGATTTTGTATGTATGTGTGTTTGCTGTGATGTTTTCTTTCTGTATTCGTCCAATTCTGTTTTATGAGTGTGGTGTATACTTTTTGGATATGCTGTGCTTGCTGAGTGAGAATTTGTGTTTTGAATGTTCTTTGCTGTGATTGTGTTGTTTTCGTTGTGTGCAGTGTGCATACGGCACTGTTTTATGTTTGTTGTGTAATACTGTGTCTTCACTGTGTTGTAATTTTGTGTGTGCTGATATTGTTTTCTACAGTTTTTCTCAGTTCTTTGTGCGAAAAAACAGTGTTGCTTACCCCTTTGTTTGTTGTGTGTGTGTTGTGTTGTCTGTGTTGTGTATGTTTTGTCGTTTGTCTGAGCTCTGTTGTGTCTGTTATGTGTTGTTCTAATATTGTGTTCTGTGTTGTGTGTGTATTTGTGTCTTTTGTGGTCTGTGTGTTGAGTGCATTATACATGCTTGCTGGGTGAGTTTAACGGTTGCATATGCTGTGCATATGTGCTCTTTGTGTTTTAAGTGGTGTGTGATATTTGTTTAGCTCCCTGTGTGAACTGTGACCAAAATATTTGTGTGTGTTGTTTGTGAGTGTTGTACTTTCTGCATGGTACTGACTTTATGTGGGTATGTGTTTGTATGTGTGGTTGCGTGTCTTTTCCAATGTGTGTGATATGTGGGTGGACTCTATCATTCAATTGCTTGTGTGTGGTTCTCATGTGGTTTTGTATGTGCTGTGTGAGTTCTGTGTGTGTGACTTGACTTTTGTCTGGTTGTATTGCAGAGTTTGTCTCCTTTGGGTTTTTGATTGAAGCGTGTAAAGAGAAATGTGTTGAATATGGCTGTTTGCGCTTTTTCAGATTGTGCATAATGTGAAGTGTGTTGACTCTGTGGTTGTGCTTTGTTAGCGATCCTCACTGTGTGTTTTGAATGTACTCTGTGAAAATTGTTTATGGATATTATCTGCAGTTATGTGCTGTGAAGTGTGTGGTGTTCCTTGATAAGTGTGAACAGTTGTTTGCTGCAAGTTCCTGTCCACTCTCTTTTTTGTTGTCATAGTGGTCCAGTCAGGGCTTGTTGTGTGTCACACCATGTACTTTTGTTTCAAATGTGATGTTTTCTTTTGTATTTGAAGTGTTGTTTTCTTTCCGTTTTTTCTCGATTAAGGGTTTTGTGTTGGTGTTTGCTTGTGTGGAGTGTGTATGTGCTATGTTGCATGTGATAAGCTCAGTGCTGTAGGTGTAGTGTGTTGTTTCTGTATTGTGAGTACGGGAGCAAGTGATTTGTTGTGTTGTGTGATTGTGGATTTTGATTTGCGCAGTTTGGTGTGTGGTGTGTGTAATTGTGTGCTTGTGTTTTCTTTAATCTCTGGGTTTTGTGTGTTTTCTCTGTATTTTGTGTTGCCTGTGTTGTAAAGAGTTTTGAATGTGATGTGTGTGTTTGACATACATTTTTCTATGTCTTGTATGTTTTTCTGCGTGTTTTCGCTTTGGAGTTTTATGTTTGAGATATGTGTTTGTGTGTTGGGTGCACAGTGTGTCTCTTTCTGTGTCATATGTACGGCATCTAGTGGGTTTCATTTTGTTTTCAATGTACTGTATGTTGTGTGTATTGTGTGTGGCCCTCTCTGTCACATGTATTGTGTGATGTGTCCATTCTTTGCATTGCTTGTAATGTATTGTGCTCTCAACTGTGTTGGTGTTCTGCATACGCTTCTCTGCGTGTGGTGTATGCTGTGTGGTGGTTTTTCTGTTATTGTTGCCTTTTGTGCGTGTGTAGTTGTGTTGAACCTGTTATGTGTGTGTTTTGTGTTTTTTATGTGCTGGCTGAGTCGGGCCTTGTGTGTGCTCTATGTGATATGGCTCGGTTGTTGTACTGCGCATAGTGATTGAAAAGTTTGTTACATGTGTCCTGACATCATTGTTTTGTGGATAGTGTGACTTTACTGATTTTCTTTCAGTGTGTGCCTTTTTATCATGTGTTTCTGTGCATTGGCTGCTTGTGTTTTAATTTGGTAGTATTTTGGGTCTCTGTTGCAAAATGTGCATCATCTGTGTTATTCTGTGCTGTACCCGGTGTTTTGTGTGGATTTGAATGATCTGCTGTTTTGGGATATGTTGTGTAGGGATTGGTTCTGTGTGCCTTTGCTGTGATGTCTGCTCTCTGTGTATGCCCAATGTTGTGTTTTGCGTGCGGTGCATTCTTTTCAGTTAAGCTGTGTTTGTTGTGAGGTAATTTGTGTATTTGGAATGTACTTTGCTGTGGTTGTGCTGTTTTGGTTGTGTGACCTGTGCTTATGTTACTGAGTTTTCTGTTTGTTGTGTGATGCTGTGTGTCTTCAACGTGTGGTCACTTTGTGCTTGCTGTAAAAGTTTTGTATTGTTTATTCTCATTTCCATGTGTTTAGCAATGGGATAGTTTACTCATGGATGTGTTTTGTGTTTGTTGTGTGCCGTCTGTGTTGTGCACGTTTGTTTGTGTTCTGATCTCTGTTATTTCTGTTAATTATGTGTTGTTAATTACGTGTTCTGTGATGTGTGTGTTGTGCGTTTGGTGTATGGTGTGTTAGTTTTCTCTTCTGGGTGTTTAGTGTGTTGTACATATTTGCTGCATATGTTTTATGTTGAATACTCTGTGTATACGTTGTTTGTGTGTGTTGCATGAATGTGTGCTATATCTTGTGCATACTGTGTGACTTGTGACTGATCGTTTCTGTGAGTTTTTTGCCCGAGTGTTGTACGTTCGGAATTGAGCTGCATGTATGTCAATATGTGCTTCATCACGTGTTTGTGTGTCTTTTCCATAGTGTGGGATATGTGTTGCCCACGTCATTTCCTGGTTTGTGTGTGCTTTGCGTGTGGTTTTGTACGTTCTGTGAGCGTTTGTCTACGTGATGTGATTTTAGCCTTTTTATATTTGAGAGTTTCTCTCTGTTGGCCTTATGTTTTATGTGTATAATGAAAAATGTTAATGTCGGTCGTTGTGCTTTTCCGGGTTATGTGTGTAATGAGAAGTGTGTTGACTCTGTGGTTGTGCTTATAAGTGATCCTCACTGTGTGTTCTGTGTGTACTCTGGGAAAAGTCCTTCATGCATATTACGGGCAGTTAAGTGCTATGATGTGTGTGGTGTGTGTTTATTATTGTGAAGATAGCTGTATTGCTGAGAGTTTGTGTGCATTCTATAATTTTGGTTGTCAGGGTGGCCAGGTCAGGCTTTGTTTTGTGTCAGTGTGTGTCTTGTGTGTTAAATGTTGTGTTGTTTCCTTTCGTGTGTGTGATGTGTTGTGTTTTGTGTGTTGTATTGTTTTCCGTGTGTTGTCTGTTGTGTTACATGTTTGTTTTTGTGTGTGTGGTATGTGTATGTTCTACGTGGTGTCTGATTGGTTCTTTGTTGTGTGTGCAGTGGTTTTCTTGTGCAAAGTGTACACGGCAGTGTGTTATTTGTGTTGTGTGATAGAATGTGCACTCTGATTTGTGCGGTGTATTGGGCATTATTGTGTTTAGTTTTCCTTTTTGCTAAATTTTGTGGGTGTTCTCTCTGTTGTGTGTTGCCTATGTTTTGTGAGTTTTGTGTGGGAAATGTGTGGTTAACATATATTGCTGTTCATTTTGTATGTTGCTCGTGTGTGTTCTCTTTGGACTGTTATGTGTGAGGTAAGTGCTTGTGTGTTGTCTGGGTCTTTGTATGTCACATATGTTGCATCTATTTTGTTTGGTATTGTTTTCGTGACTGTGTATCTTGTGTGTTTTGTGTGTGACTCTGTTGGTTACATGTAGTGTGCGATGTGTCTGTGCTTTGAATGGTGTTTTATGTGTTGTGATCTCAGTTGTTTTGTGTTCTGTGTATGCTTTTCTGGGTGTGGTGTAGAGTGTGTAGTACGTTGTCCTTTATTTGACTGTTGAGATAGATATTACTTATGTTGAACTTTTTTTGTGTGTGTGTTTGTGTGTGTGTTGTGCATTTTCCCATATGCTGCCTGGATCTTCTCTGTGTGTGCACTATGTGGTATGTGTCCCTTACTGTGTTGTGCATAGTGTGACAAATGTGTGTTGCATGTATGCTGTTTTCGATGAGTTGTGGATCGTGTGTGACTTGATTGACTTTCTATCTGTGTGAGTCTTTACATGTGGTACTCTGTGTTGTTTGCTTGTGTACGGATTTGGTTTTATTTCGTGTCTCTGTTGTGGAACGTGTGGCATCTGTGTTATTGTGCATTATTTGCTGGGTGCGCTTGCGGACTTGAATGATTTGCTGCTTGGGGATATTTTGTGTAGGGATTTTGTATGTATGTGTGTTTGCTGTGATGTTTTCTTTCTGTATTCGTCCAATTCTGTTTTATTAGTGTGGTGTATACTTTTTGGATATGCTGTGTTTGCTGAGTGAGAATTTGTGTTTTGAATGTTCTTTGCTGTGATTGTATTGTTTTCGTTGTGTGCAGTGTGCATACGGCACTGTTTTATGTTTGTTGTGTAATACTGTGTCTTCACTGTGTTGTCATTTTGTGTGAGCTGATATTGTTTTCTACAGTTTTTCTCAGTTCTTTGTGCGAAAAAACAGTGTTGCTTACCCCTTTTTTTGTTGTGTGTGTGTGTTGTGTTGTCTGTGTTGTGTATGTTTTGTCGTTTGCCTGAGCTCTGTTGTGTCTGTTATGTGTTGTTCTATTATTGTGTTCTGTGTTGTGTGTGTATTTGTGTCTTTTGTGGTCTGTGTGTTGAGTGCATTATACATGCTTGCTGGGTGAGTATAACGGTTGGATATGCTGTGCATATGTGCTCTTTGTGTTTTAAGTGGTGTGTGATATTTGTTTAGCTCCCTGTGTGAACTGTGACCGAAATATTTGTGTGTGTTGTGTGTGAGTGTTGTACTTTCTGCATGGTACTGACTTTATGTGGGTATGTGTTTGTATGTGTGGTTGTGTGTCTTTTCCAAAGTGTTTGATATGTTGTTGGCCTCTATCATTCAATTGCTTGTGTGTGGTTCGCATGTGGTTTTGTATGTGCTGTGTGAGTTCTGTGTGTGTGACTTGACATTTGTCTGGTTGTATTGCAGAGTTTGTCTCCTTTGGGTTTTTGATTGATGCGTGTAATGAGAAATGTGTTGAATATGGCTGTTTGCGCTTTTTCAGATTGTGCATAATGTGAAGTGTGTTGACTCTGTGGTTGTGCTTTGTTAGTGATCCTCACTGTGTGTTTTGAATGTCCTCTGTGAAAATTGTTTATGGATATTATCTGCAGTTATGTGCTGCGAAGTGTGTGGTGTTCCTTGATAAGTGTGAACAGTTGTTTGCTGCAAGTTCCTGTCCACTCTATTTTTTGTTGTCATAGTGGTCCAGTCAGGGCTTGTTGTGTGTCACACCATGTATTTTTGTTTCAAATGTGATGTTTTCTTTTGTATTTGAAGTGTTGTTTTCTTTCCGTTTCTTCTCGATTAAGAGTTTTGTGTTGGTGTTTGCTTGTGTGGAGTGTGTATGTGCTATGTTGCATGTGATAAGCTCAGTGCTGTAAATGTAGTGTGTTGTTTCTGTAGTGTGAGTATGGGAGCAAGTGATTTGTTGTGTTGTGTGATTGTGGATTTTGATTTGCGCAGTTTGGTGTGTGGTGTGTGTAATTGTGTGCTTGTGTTTTCTTTAATCTCTGGGTTTTGTGTGTTTTCTCTGTATTGTGTGTTGCCTGTGTTGTAAAGAGTTTTGAATGTGATGTGCGTGGTTAACATACATTTTTCTATGTCTTGTATGTTTTTCTGCGTGTTTTCGCTTTGGAGTTTTATGTCTGAGATGTGTGTTTGTGTGTTGGGTGCACAGTGTGTCTCTTTCTGTGTCATATGTACTGCATCTAGTGGGTTTCTTTTAGTTTTCAATGTACTGTATGATGTGTGTATTGTGTGTGGCCTTCTGGGTCACATGTAGTGTGTGATGTGTCCATTCTTTGCATTGCTTGTTATGTATTGTGCTCTCAATTGTGTTGGTGTTCTGCATACGCTTCTCTGCGTGTGGTGTATTGTGTGTGGTGGTTTTTCTGTTATTTTTGCCTTTGGTGCGTGTGTAGTTGTGTTGAACCTGTTATGTGTGTGTTTTGTGTTTTTTATGTGCTGGCTGAGTCGGGCTTTGTGTGTGCTCTATGTGATATGGCTCGGTTGTTGTATTGCGCATAGTGATTGAAAAGTTTGTTACATGTGTCCTGACATCATTGTTTTGTGGATAGTGTGACTTTACTGATTTTCTTTCTGTGTGTGTCTTTTTATCATGTGGTTCTGTACATTGGCTGCTTGTGTTTGGATTTGGTAGTATTTTGGGTCTCTGTTGCAAAATGTGCATCATCTGTGTTATTCTGTGCTGTACCCGGTGTTTTGTGTGGATTTGAATGATCTGCTGTTTTGGGATATGTTGTGTAGGGATTGGTTCTGTGTGCCTTTGCTGTGATGTCTGCTCTCTGTGTATGCCCAATGTTGTGTTTTGCGTGCGGTGCATTCTTTTCAGTTAAGCTGTGTTTGTTGTGAGGTAATTTGTGTATTTGGAATGTACTTTGCTGTGGTTGTGCTGTTTTGGTTGTGTGACGTGTGCTTATGTTACTGAGTTTTCTGTTTGTTGTGTGATGCTGTGTGTCTTCAACGTGTGGTCACTTTGTGCTTGCTGTAATAGTTTTGTATTGTTTATTCTCATTTCCATGTGTTTAGCAATGGGATAGTTTACTCATGGTTGTGATTTGTGTTTGTTGTGTGCCGTCTGTGTTGTGCACGTTTGTTTGTGTTCTGATCTCTGTTGTTTCTGTTAATTATGTGTTGTTAATAACGTGTTCTGTGATGTGTGTGTTGTGCGTTTGGTGTATGGTGTGTTAGTTTTCTTCTGGGTGTTTAGTGTGTTGTACATATTTGCTGCATATGTTTTATGTTGAATACTCTGTGTATACGTTGTATGCGTGTGTTGCATGAATGTGTGCTATACCTTGTGCATACTGTGTGACCTGTGACTGATCGTTTCTGTCAGTTTTGTGCCCGAGTGTTGTACGTTCGGAATTGAGCTGCATGTATGTCAATATGTGCTTCTTCACGTGTTTGTGTGTCTTTTCCATAGTGTGGGATATGTGTTGCCCACGTCATTTCCTGGTTTGTGTGTGCTTTGCGTGTGGTTTTGTACGTTCTGTGAGCGTTTGTCTATGTGATGTGATTTTAGCCTTTTTATATTTGAGAGTTTCTCTCTGTTGGGCTTATGATTTATGTGTACAATGAAAAATGTTAATGTGGGTCGTTGTGCTTTTCCGGGTTATGTGTGTAATGAGAAGTGTGTTGACTCTGTGGTTGTGCTTGTAAGTGATCCTCACTGTGTGTTCTGTGTGTACTCTGGGAAAAGTCCTTCATGCATATTACGGGCAGTTAAGTACTATGATGTGTGTGGTGTGTGTTTATTATTGTGAAGATAGCTGTATTGCTGAGAGTTTGTGTGCATTCTATAATTTTGGTTGTCACGGTGGCCAGGTCAGGCTTTGTTTTGTGTCAGTGTGTCTCTTGTGTGTTAAATGTTGTGTTGTTTCCTTTCGTGTGTGTGATGTGTTGTGTTTTGTGTGTTGTATTGTTTTCCGTGTGTTGTCTGTTGTGTTACATGTTTGTTTTTGTGTGTGTGGTATGTGTATGTTCTACGTGGTGTCTGATTGGTTCTTTGTTGTGTGTGCAGTGGTTTTCTTGTGCAAAGTGTACACGGCAGTGTGTTATTTGTGTTGTGTGATAGAATGTGCACTCTGATTTGTGCGGTGTATTGGGCATTATTGTGTTTAGTTTTCCTTTTTGCTAAATTTTGTGGGTGTTCTCTCTGTTGTGTGTTGCCTATGTTTTGTGAGTTTTGTGTGGGAAATGTGTGGTTAACATATATTGCTGTTCATTTTGTATGTTGCTCGTGTGTGTTCTCTTTGGACTGTTATGTGTGAGGTAAGTGCTTGTGTGTTGTCTGGGTCTTTGTATGTCACATATGTTGCATCTATTTTGTTTGGTATTGTTTTCGTGACTGTGTATCTTGTGTGTTTTGTGTGTGACTCTGTTGGTTACATGTAGTGTGCGATGTGTCTGTGCTTTGAATGGTGTTTTATGTGTTGTGATCTCAGTTGTTTTGTGTTCTGTGTATGCTTTTCTGGGTGTGGTGTAGAGTGTGTAGTACGTTGTCCTTTATTTGACTGTTGAGATAGATATTACTTATGTTGAACTTTTTTTGTGTGTGTGTTTGTGTGTGTGTTGTGCATTTTCCCATATGCTGCCTGGATCTTCTCTGTGTGTGCACTATGTGGTATGTGTCCCTTACTGTGTTGTGCATAGTGTGACAAATGTGTGTTGCATGTATGCTGTTTTCGATGAGTTGTGGATCGTGTGTGACTTGATTGACTTTCTATCTGTGTGAGTCTTTACATGTGGTACTCTGTGTTGTTTGCTTGTGTACGGATTTGGTTTTATTTCGTGTCTGTTGTGGAACGTGTGGCATCTGTGTTATTGTGCATTATTTGCTGGGTGCGCTTGCGGACTTGAATGATTTGCTGCTTGGGGATATTTTGTGTAGGGATTTTGTATGTATGTGTGTTTGCTGTGATGTTTTCTTTCTGTATTCGTCCAATTCTGTTTTATTAGTGTGGTGTATACTTTTTGGATATGCTGTGTTTGCTGAGTGAGAATTTGTGTTTTGAATGTTCTTTGCTGTGATTGTATTGTTTTCGTTGTGTGCAGTGTGCATACGGCACTGTTTTATGTTTGTTGTGTAATACTGTGTCTTCACTGTGTTGTCATTTTGTGTGAGCTGATATTGTTTTCTACAGTTTTTCTCAGTTCTTTGTGCGAAAAAACAGTGTTGCTTACCCCTTTTTTTGTTGTGTGTGTGTGTTGTGTTGTCTGTGTTGTGTATGTTTTGTCGTTTGCCTGAGCTCTGTTGTGTCTGTTAAGTGTTGTTCTATTATTGTGTTCTGTGTTGTGTGTGTATTTGTGTCTTTTGTGGTCTGTGTGTTGAGTGCATTATACATGCTTGCTGGGTGAGTATAACGGTTGGATATGCTGTGCATATGTGCTCTTTGTGTTTTAAGTGGTGTGTGATATTTGTTTAGCTCCCTGTGTGAACTGTGACCGAAATATTTGTGTGTGTTGTGTGTGAGTGTTGTACTTTCTGCATGGTACTGACTTTATGTGGGTATGTGTTTGTATGTGTGGTTGCGTGTCTTTTCCAATGTGTTTGATATGTTGTTGGCCTCTATCATTCAATTGCTTGTGTGTGGTTCGCATGTGGTTTTGTATGTGCTGTGTGAGTTCTGTGTGTGTGACTTGACTTTTGTCTGGTTGTATTGCAGAGTTTGTCTCCTTTGGGTTTTTGATTGATGCGTGTAAAGAGAAATGTGTTGAATATGGCTGTTTGCGCTTTTCCAGATTGTGCATAATGTGAAGTGTGTTGACTCTGTGGTTGTGCTTTGTTAGTGATCCTCACTGTGTGTTCTGAATGTACTCTGTGAAAATTGTTTATGGATATTATCTGCAGTTATGTGCTGCGAAGTGTGTGGTGTTCCTTGATAAGTGTGAACAGTTGTTTGCTGCAAGTTCCTGTCCACTCTATTTTTTGTTGTCATAGTGGTCCAGTCAGGGCTTGTTGTGTGTCACACCATGTATTTTTGTTTCAAATGTGATGTTTTCTTTTGTATTTGAAGTGTTGTTTTCTTTCCGTTTCTTCTCGATTAAGAGTTTTGTGTTGGTGTTTGCTTGTGTGGAGTGTGTATGTGCTATGTTGCATGTGATAAGCTCAGTGCTGTAAATGTAGTGTGTTGTTTCTGTAGTGTGAGTATGGGAGCAAGTGATTTGTTGTGTTGTGTGATTGTGGATTTTGATTTGCGCAGTTTGGTGTGTGGTGTGTGTAATTGTGTGCTTGTGTTTTCTTTTATCTCTGGGTTTTGTGTGTTTTCTCTGTATTGTGTGTTGCCTGTGTTGTAAAGAGTTTTGAATGTGATGTGCGTGGTTAACATACATTTTTCTATGTCTTGTATGTTTTTCTGCGTGTTTTCGCTTTGGAGTTTTATGTCTGAGATGTGTGTTTGTGTGTTGGGTGCACAGTGTGTCTCTTTCTGTGTCATATGTACTGCATCTAGTGGGTTTCTTTTAGTTTTCAATGTACTGTATGATGTGTGTATTGTGTGTGGCCTTCTGGGTCACATGTAGTGTGTGATGTGTCCATTCTTTGCATTGCTTGTTATGTATTGTGCTCTCAATTGTGTTGGTGTTCTGCATACGCTTCTCTGCGTGTGGTGTATGCTGTGTGGTGGTTTTTCTGTTATTGTTGCCTTTTGTGCGTGTGTAGTTGTGTTGAACCTGTTATGTGTGTGTTTTGTGTTTTTTATGTGCTGGCTGAGTCGGGCTTTGTGTGTGCTCTATGTGATATGGCTCGGTTGTTGTATTGCGCATAGTGATTGAAAACTTTGTTACATGTGTCCTGACATCATTGTTTTGTGGATAGTGTGACTTTACTGATTTTCTTTCTGTGTGTGTCTTTTTATCATGTGGTTCTGTGCATTGGCTGCTTGTGTTTGGATTTGGTAGTATTTTGGGTCTCTGTTGCAAAATGTGCATCATCTGTGTTATTCTGTGCTGTACCCGGTGTTTTGTGTGGATTTGAATGATCTGCTGTTTTGGGATATGTTGTGTAGGGATTGGTTCTGTGTGCCTTTGCTGTGATGTCGGCTCTCTGTGTATGCCCAATGTTGTGTTTTGCGTGCGGTGCATTCTTTTCAGTTAAGCTGTGTTTGTTGTGAGGTAATTTGTGTATTTGGAATGTACTTTGCTGTGGTTGTGCTGTTTTGGTTGTGTGACGTGTGCTTATGTTACTGAGTTTTCTGTTTGTTGTGTGATGCTGTGTGTCTTCAACGTGTGGTCACTTTGTGCTTGCTGTAATAGTTTTGTATTGTTTATTCTCATTTCCATGTGTTTAGCAATGGGATAGTTTACTTATGGTTGTGTTTTGTGTTTGTTGTGTGCCGTCTGTGTTTTGCACGTTTGTTTGTGTTCTGATCTCTGTTGTTTCTGTTAATTATGTGTTGTTAATTACGTGTTCTGTGATGTGTGTGTTGTGCGTTTGGTGTATGGTGTGTTAGTTTTCTTCTGGGTGTTTAGTGTGTTGTACATATTTGCTGCATATGTTTTATGTTGAATACTCTGTGTATACGTTGTATGCGTGTGTTGCATGAATGTGTGCTATATCTTGTGCATACTGTGTGACCTGTGACTGATCGTTTCTGTGAGTTTTGTGCCCGAGTGTTGTACGTTCGGAATTGAGCTGCATGTATGTCAATATGTGCTTCATCACGTGTTTGTGTGTCTTTTCCATAGTGTGGGATATGTGTTGCCCACGTCATTTCCTGGTTTGTGTGTGCTTTGCGTGTGGTTTTGTACGTTCTGTGAGCGTTTGTCTATGTGATGTGATTTTAGCCTTTTTATATTTGAGAGTTTCTCTCTGTTGGGCTTATGATTTATGTGTACAATGAAAAATGTTAATGTGGGTCGTTGTGCTTTTCCGGGTTATGTGTGTAATGAGAAGTGTGTTGACTCTGTGGTTGTGCTTGTAAGTGATCCTCACTGTGTGTTCTGTGTGTACTCTGGGAAAAGTCCTTCATGCATATTACGGGCAGTTAAGTGCTATGATGTGTGTGGTGTGTGTTTATTATTGTGAAGATAGCTGTATTGCTGAGAGTTTGTGTGCATTCTATAATTTTGGTTGTCAGGGTGGCCAGGTCAGGCTTTGTTTTGTGTCAGTGTGTGTCTTGTGTGTTAAATGTTGTGTTGTTTCCTTTCGTGTGTGTGATGTGTTGTGTTTTGTGTGTTGTATTGTTTTCCGTGTGTTGTCTGTTGTGTTACATGTTTGTTTTTGTGTGTGTGGTATGTGTATGTTCTACGTGGTGTCTGATTGGTTCTTTGTTGTGTGTGCAGTGGTTTTCTTGTGCAAAGTGTACACGGCAGTGTGTTATTTGTGTTGTGTGATAGAATGTGCATTCTGATTTGTGTGGTGTATTGGGCATTATTGTGTTTAGTTTTCCTTTTTTCTAAATTTTGTGTGTGTTCTCTCTGTTGTGTGTTGCCTATGTTTTGTGAGTTTTGTGTGGGAAATGTGTGGTTAACATATATTGCTGTTCATTTTGTATGTTGCTCGTGTGTGTTCTCTTTGGACTGTTATGTGTGAGGTAAGTGCTTGTGTGTTGTCTGGGTCTTTGTATGTCACATATGTTGCATCTATTTTGTTTGGTATTGTTTTCGTGACTGTGTATCTTGTGTGTTTTGTGTGTGACTCTGTTGGTTACATGTAGTGTGCGATGTGTCTGTGCTTTGAATGGTGTTTTATGTGTTGTGATCTCAGTTGTTTTGTGTTTGTGTATGCTTTTCTGGGTGTGGTGTAGAGTGTGTAGTAAGTTGTCCTTTATTTGACTGTTGAGATAGATATTACTTATGTTGAACTTTTTTTGTGTGTGTGTTTGTGTGTGTGTTGTGCATTTTCCCATATGCTGCCTGGATCTTCTCTGTGTGTGCACTATGTGGTATGTGTCCCTTACTGTGTTGTGCATAGTGTGACAAATGTGTGTTGCATGTATGCTGTTTTCGATGAGTTGTGGATCGTGTGTGACTTGATTGACTTTCTATCTGTGTGAGTCTTTACATGTGGTACTCTGTGTTGTTTGCTTGTGTACGGATTTGGTTTTATTTCGTGTCTGTTGTGGAACGTGTATCATCTGTGTTATTGTGCATTATTTGCTGGATGCGTTTGCGGACTTGAATGATTTGCTGCTTGGTGATATTTTGTGTAGGGATTTTGTATGTGTGTGTGTTTGCTGTGATGTTTTCTTTCTGTATTCGTCCAATTCTGTTTTATGAGTGTGGTGTATACTTTTTGGATATGCTGTGTTTGCTGAGTGAGAATTTGTGTTTTGAATGTTCTTTGCTGTGATTGTGTTGTTTTCGTTGTGTGCAGTGTGCATACGGCACTGTTTTATGTTTGTTGTGTAATACTGTGTCTTCACTGTGTTGTCATTTTGTGTGTGCTGATATTGTTTTCTACATTTTTTCTCAGTTCTTTGTGCGAAAAAACAGTGTTGCTTACCCCTTTTTTTGTTGTGTGTGTGTGTTGTGTTGTCTGTGTTGTGTATGTTTTGTCGTTTGTCTGAGCTCTGTTGTGTCTGTTATGTGTTGTTCTAATATTGTGTTCTGTGTTGTGTGTGTATTTGTGTCTTTTGTGGTCTGTGTGTTGAGTGCATTATACATGCTTGCTGGGTGAGTTTAACGGTTGCATATGCTGTGCATATGTGCTCTTTGTGTTTTAAGTGGTGTGTGATATTTGTTTAGCTCCCTGTGTGAACTGTGACCGAAATCTTTGTGTGTGTTGTGTGTGAGTGTTGTACTTTCTGCATGGTACTGACTTTATGTGGGTATGTGTTTGTATGTGTGTTTGCGTGTCTTTTCCAATGTGTGTGATATGTTGTTGGCCTCTATCATTCAATTGCTTGTGTGTGGTTCGCATGTGGTTTTGTATGTGCTGTGTGAGTTCTGTGTGTGTGACTTGACTTTTGTCTGGTTGTATTGCAGAGTTTGTCTCCTTTGGGTTTTTGATTGATGCGTGTAAAGAGAAATGTGTTGAATATGGCTGTTTGCGCTTTTCCAGATTGTGCATAATGTGAAGTGTGTTGACTCTGTGGTTGTGCTTTGTTAGTGATCCTCACTGTGTGTTTTGAATGTACTCTGTTAAAATTGTTTATGGATATTATCTGCAGTTATGTGCTGTGAAGTGTGTGGTGTTCCTTGATAAGTGTGAACAGTTGTTTGCTGCAAGTTCCTGTCCACTGTCTTTTTTGTTGTCATAGTGGTCCAGTCAGGGCTTGTTGTGTGTCACACCATGTATTTTTGTTTCAAATGTGATGTTTTCTTTTGTATTTGAAGTGTTGTTTTCTTTCCGTTTTTTCTCGATTAAGGGTTTTGTGTTGGTGTTTGCTTGTGTGGAGTGTGTATGTGCTATGTTGCATGTGATAAGCTCAGTGCTGTAGGTGTAGTGTGTTGTTTTTGTAGTGTGAGTATGGGAGCAAGTGATTTGTTGTGTTGTGTGATTGTGGATTTTGATTTGCGCAGTTTGGTGTGTGGTGTGTGTAATTGTGTGCTTGTGTTTTCTTTTATCTCTGGGTTTTGTGTGTTTTCTCTGTATTGTGTGTTGCCTATGTTGTAAAGAGTTTTGAATGTGATGTGCGTGGTTAACATACATTTTTCTATGTCTTGTATGTTTTTCTGCGTTTTTTCGCTTTGGAGTTTTATGTCTGAGATGTGTGTTTGTGTGTTGGGTGCACAGTGTGTCTCTTTCTGTGTCATATGTACTGCATCTAGTGGGTTTCTTTTAGTTTTCAATGTACTGTATGATGTGTGTATTGTGTGTGGCCTTCTGGGTCACATGTAGTGTGTGATGTGTCCATTCTTTGCATTGCTTGTTATGTATTGTGCTCTCAATTGTGTTGGTGTTCTGCATACGCTTCTCTGCGTGTGGTGTATGCTGTGTGGTGGTTTTTCTGTTATTGTTGCCTTTTGTGCGTGTGTAGTTGTGTTGAACCTGTTATGTGTGTGTTTTGTGTTTTTTATGTGCTGGCTGAGTCGGGCTTTGTGTGTGCTCTATGTGATATGGCTCGGTTGTTGTATTGCGCATAGTGATTGAAAACTTTGTTACATGTGTCCTGACATCATTGTTTTGTGGATAGTGTGACTTTACTGATTTTCTTTCTGTGTGTGTCTTTTTATCATGTGGTTCTGTGCATTGGCTGCTTGTGTTTGGATTTGGTAGTATTTTGGGTCTCTGTTGCAAAATGTGCATCATCTGTGTTATTCTGTGCTGTACCCGGTGTTTTGTGTGGATTTGAATGATCTGCTGTTTTGGGATATGTTGTGTAGGGATTGGTTCTGTGTGCCTTTGCTGTGATGTCGGCTCTCTGTGTGTGCCCAATGTTGTGTTTTGCGTGCGGTGCATTCTTTTCAGTTAAGCTGTGTTTGTTGTGAGGTAATTTGTGTATTTGGAATGTACTTTGCTGTGGTTGTGCTGTTTTGGTTGTGTGACGTGTGCTTATGTTACTGAGTTTTCTGTTTGTTGTGTGATGCTGTGTGTCTTCAACGTGTGGTCACTTTGTGCTTGCTGTAATAGTTTTGTATTGTTTATTCTCATTTCCATGTGTTTAGCAATGGGATAGTTTACTTATGGTTGTGTTTTGTGTTTGTTGTGTGCCGTCTGTGTTTTGCACGTTTGTTTGTGTTCTGATCTCTGTTGTTTCTGTTAATTATGTGTTGTTAATTACGTGTTCTGTGATGTGTGTGTTGTGCGTTTGGTGTATGGTGTGTTAGTTTTCTTCTGGGTGTTTAGTGTGTTGTACATATTTGCTGCATATGTTTTATGTTGAATACTCTGTGTATACGTTGTATGCGTGTGTTGCATGAATGTGTGCTATATCTTGTGCATACTGTGTGACCTGTGACTGATCGTTTCTGTGAGTTTTGTGCCCGAGTGTTGTACGTTCGGAATTGAGCTGCATGTATGTCAATATGTGCTTCATCACGTGTTTGTGTGTCTTTTCCATAGTGTGGGATATGTGTTGCCCACGTCATTTCCTGGTTTGTGTGTGCTTTGCGTGTGGTTTTGTACGTTCTGTGAGCGTTTGTCTATGTGATGTGATTTTAGCCTTTTTATATTTGAGAGTTTCTCTCTGTTGGGCTTATGATTTATGTGTACAATGAAAAATGTTAATGTGGGTCGTTGTGCTTTTCCGGGTTATGTGTGTAATGAGAAGTGTGTTGACTCTGTGGTTGTGCTTGTAAGTGATCCTCACTGTGTGTTCTGTGTGTACTCTGGGAAAAGTCCTTCATGCATATTACGGGCAGTTAAGTGCTATGATGTGTGTGGTGTGTGTTTATTATTGTGAAGATAGCTGTATTGCTGAGAGTTTGTGTGCATTCTATAATTTTGGTTGTCAGGGTGGCCAGGTCAGGCTTTGTTTTGTGTCAGTGTGTGTCTTGTGTGTTAAATGTTGTGTTGTTTCCTTTCGTGTGTGTGATGTGTTGTGTTTTGTGTGTTGTATTGTTTTCCGTGTGTTGTCTGTTGTGTTACATGTTTGTTTTTGTGTGTGTGGTATGTGTATGTTCTACGTGGTGTCTGATTGGTTCTTTGTTGTGTGTGCAGTGGTTTTCTTGTGCAAAGTGTACACGGCAGTGTGTTATTTGTGTTGTGTGATAGAATGTGCATTCTGATTTGTGCGGTGTATTGGGCATTATTGTGTTTAGTTTTCCTTTTTTCTAAATTTTGTGTGTGTTCTCTCTGTTGTGTGTTGCCTATGTTTTGTGAGTTTTGTGTGGGAAATGTGTGGTTAACATATATTGCTGTTCATTTTGTATGTTGCTCGTGTGTGTTCTCTTTGGACTGTTATGTGTGAGGTAAGTGCTTGTGTGTTGTCTGGGTCTTTGTATGTCACATATGTTGCATCTATTTTGTTTGGTATTGTTTTCGTGACTGTGTATCTTGTGTGTTTTGTGTGTGACTCTGTTGGTTACATGTAGTGTGCGATGTGTCTGTGCTTTGAATGGTGTTTTATGTGTTGTGATCTCAGTTGTTTTGTGTTTGTGTATGCTTTTCTGGGTGTGGTGTAGAGTGTGTAGTAAGTTGTCCTTTATTTGACTGTTGAGATAGATATTACTTATGTTGAACTTTTTTTGTGTGTGTGTTTGTGTGTGTGTTGTGCATTTTCCCATATGCTGCCTGGATCTTCTCTGTGTGTGCACTATGTGGTATGTGTCCCTTACTGTGTTGTGCATAGTGTGACAAATGTGTGTTGCATGTATGCTGTTTTCGATGAGTTGTGGATCGTGTGTGACTTGATTGACTTTCTATCTGTGTGAGTCTTTACATGTGGTACTCTGTGTTGTTTGCTTGTGTACGGATTTGGTTTTATTTCGTGTCTGTTGTGGAACGTGTATCATCTGTGTTATTGTGCATTATTTGCTGGATGCGTTTGCGGACTTGAATGATTTGCTGCTTGGTGATATTTTGTGTAGGGATTTTGTATGTGTGTGTGTTTGCTGTGATGTTTTCTTTCTGTATTCGTCCAATTCTGTTTTATGAGTGTGGTGTATACTTTTTGGATATGCTGTGTTTGCTGAGTGAGAATTTGTGTTTTGAATGTTCTTTGCTGTGATTGTGTTGTTTTCGTTGTGTGCAGTGTGCATACGGCACTGTTTTATGTTTGTTGTGTAATACTGTGTCTTCACTGTGTTGTCATTTTGTGTGTGCTGATATTGTTTTCTACATTTTTTCTCAGTTCTTTGTGCGAAAAAACAGTGTTGCTTACCCCTTTTTTTGTTGTGTGTGTGTGTTGTGTTGTCTGTGTTGTGTATGTTTTGTCGTTTGTCTGAGCTCTGTTGTGTCTGTTATGTGTTGTTCTAATATTGTGTTCTGTGTTGTGTGTGTATTTGTGTCTTTTGTGGTCTGTGTGTTGAGTGCATTATACATGCTTGCTGGGTGAGTTTAACGGTTGCATATGTTGTGCATATGTGCTCTTTGTGTTTTAAGTGGTGTGTGATATTTGTTTAGCTCCCTGTGTGAACTGTGACCGAAATCTTTGTGTGTGTTGTGTGTGAGTGTTGTACTTTCTGCATGGTACTGACTTTATGTGGGTATGTGTTTGTATGTGTGTTTGCGTGTCTTTTCCAATGTGTGTGATATGTTGTTGGCCTCTATCATTCAATTGCTTGTGTGTGGTTCGCATGTGGTTTTGTATGTGCTGTGTGAGTTCTGTGTGTGTGACTTGACTTTTGTCTGGTTGTATTGCAGAGTTTGTCTCCTTTGGGTTTTTGATTGATGCGTGTAAAGAGAAATGTGTTGAATATGGCTGTTTGCGCTTTTCCAGATTGTGCATAATGTGAAGTGTGTTGACTCTGTGGTTGTGCTTTGTTAGTGATCCTCACTGTGTGTTTTGAATGTACTCTGTTAAAATTGTTTATGGATATTATCTGCAGTTATGTGCTGTGAAGTGTGTGGTGTTCCTTGATAAGTGTGAACAGTTGTTTGCTGCAAGTTCCTGTCCACTGTCTTTTTTGTTGTCATAGTGGTCCAGTCAGGGCTTGTTGTGTGTCACACCATGTATTTTTGTTTCAAATGTGATGTTTTCTTTTGTATTTGAAGTGTTGTTTTCTTTCCGTTTTTTCTCGATTAAGGGTTTTGTGTTGGTGTTTGCTTGTGTGGAGTGTGTATGTGCTATGTTGCATGTGATAAGCTCAGTGCTGTAGGTGTAGTGTGTTGTTTTTGTAGTGTGAGTATGGGAGCAAGTGATTTGTTGTGTTGTGTGATTGTGGATTTTGATTTGCGCAGTTTGGTGTGTGGTGTGTGTAATTGTGTGCTTGTGTTTTCTTTTATCTCTGGGTTTTGTGTGTTTTCTCTGTATTGTGTGTTGCCTATGTTGTAAAGAGTTTTGAATGTGATGTGCGTGGTTAACATACATTTTTCTATGTCTTGTATGTTTTTCTGCGTGTTTTCGCTTTCGAATTTTATGTCTGAGATATGTGTTTGTGTGTTGGGTGCACAGTGTGTCTCTTTCTGTGTCATATGTACTGCATCTAGTGGGTTTCTTTTAGTTTTCAATGTACTGTATGATGTGTGTATTGTGTGTGGCCTTCTGGGTCACATGTAGTGTGTGATGTGTCCATTCTTTGCATTGCTTGTAATGTATTGTGCTCTCAATTGTGTTGGTGTTCTGCATACGCTTCTCTGCGTGTGGTGTATGGTGTGTGGTGGTTTTTCTGTTATTTTTGCCTTTTGTGCGTGTGTAGTTGTGTTGAACCTGTTATATGTGTGTTTTGTGTTTTTTATGTGCTGGCTGAGTCGGGCTTTGTGTGTGCTCTATGTGATATGGCTCGGTTGTTGTACTGCGCATAGTGATTGAAAAGTTTGTTACATGTGTCCTGACATCATTGTTTTGTGGATAGTGTGACTTTACTGATTTTCTTTCAGTGTGTGTCTTTTTATCATGTGGTTCTGTGCATTGGCTGCTTGTGTTTTAATTTGGTAGTATTTTGGGTCTCTGTTGCAAAATGTGCATCATCTGTGTTATTCTGTGCTGTACCCGGTGTTTTGTGTGGATTTGAATGATCTGCTGTTTTGGGATATGTTGTGTAGGGATTGGTTCTGTGTGCCTTTGCTGTGATGTCTGCTCTCTGTGTATGCCCAATGTTGTGTTTTGCGTGCGGTGCATTCTTTTCAGTTAAGCTGTGTTTGTTGTGAGGTAATTTGTGTATTTGGAATGTACTTTGCTGTGGTTGTGCTGTTTTGGTTGTGTGACCTGTGCTTATGTTACTGAGTTTTCTGTTTGTTGTGTGATGCTGTGTGTCTTCAACGTGTGGTCACTTTGTGCTTGCTGTAAAAGTTTTGTATTGTTTATTCTCATTTCCATGTGTTTAGCAATGGGATAGTTTACTCATGGATGTGTTTTGTGTTTGTTGTGTGCCGTCTGTGTTGTGCACGTTTGTTTGTGTTCTGATCTCTGTTGTTTCTGTTAATTATGTGTTGTTAATTACGTGTTCTGTGATGTGTGTGTTGTGCGTTTGGTGTATGATGTGTTAGTTTTCTCTTCTGGGTGTTTAGTGTGTTGTACATATTTGCTGCATACGTTTTATGTTGAATACTCTGTGTATACGTTGTTTGCGTGTGTTGCATGAATGTGTGCTATATCTTGTGCATACTGTGTGACCTGTGACTGATCGTTTCTGTGAGTTTTGTGCCCGAGTGTTGTACGTTCGGAATTGAGCTGCATGTATGTCAATATGTGCTTCTTCACGTGTTTGTGTGTCTTTTCCATAGTGTGGGATATGTGTTGCCCACGTCATTTCCTGGTTTGTGTGTGCTTTGCGTGTGGTTTTGTACGTTCTGTGAGCGTTTGTCTACGTGATGTGATTTTAGCCTTTTTATATTTGAGAGTTTCTCTCTGTTGGGCTTATGTTTTATGTGTATAATGAAAAATGTTAATGTGGGTCGTTGTGCTTTTCCGGGTTATGTGTGTAATGAGAAGTGTGTTGTCTCTGTGGTTGTGCTTGTAAGTGATCCTCACTGTGTGTTCTGTGTGTACTCTGGGAAAAGTCCTTCATGCATATTACGGGCAGTTAAGTGCTATGATGTGTGTGGTGTGTGTTGATTATTGTGAAGATAGCTGTATTGCTTAGAGTTTGTGTGCATTCTATAATTTTGGTTGTCAGGGTGGCCAGGTCAGGCTTTGTTTTGTGTCAGTGTGTGTCTTGTGTGTTAAATGTTGTGTTGTTTCCTTTCGTGTGTGTGATGTGTTGTGTTTTGTGTGTTGTATTGTTTTCCGTGTGTTGTCTGTTGTGTTACATGTTTGTTTTTGTGTGTGTGGTATGTGTATGTTCTACGTGGTGTCTGATTGGTTCTTTGTTGTGTGTGCAGTGGTTTTCTTGTGCAAAGTGTACACGGCAGTGTGTTATTTGTGTTGTGTGATAGAATGTGCATTCTGATTTGTGCGGTGTATTGGTCATTATTGTGTTTTGTTTGCTTTTTTTCTAAATTTTGTGTGTGTTCTCTCTGTTGTGTGTTGCCTATGTTTTGTGTGTTTTGTGTGGGAAATGTGTGGTTAACATATATTGCTGTTCATTTTGTATGTTGCTCGTGTGTGTTCTCTTTGGACTGTTATGTGTGAGGTAAGTGCTTGTGTGTTGTCTGGGTCTTTGTATGTCACATATGTTGCATCTATTTTGTTTGGTATTGTTTTCGTGACTGTGTATCTTGTGTGTTTTGTGTGTGACTCTGTTGGTTACATGTAGTGTGCGATGTGTCTGTGCTTTGAATGGTGTTTTATGTGTTGTGATCTCAGTTGTTTTGTGTTTGTGTATGCTTTTCTGGGTGTGGTGTAGAGTGTGTAGTAAGTTGTCCTTTATTTGAATGTTGAGATAGATATTACTTATGTTGAACTTTTTTTGTGTGTGTGTTTGTGTGTGTGTTGTGCATTTTCCCATATGCTGCCTGGATCTTCTCTGTGTGTGCACTATGTGGTATGTGTCCCTTACTGTGTTGTGCATAGTGTGACAAATGTGTGTTGCATGTATGGTGTTTTCGATGAGTTGTGGATCGTGTGTGACTTGATTGACTTTCTATCTGTGTGAGTCTTTACATGTGGTACTCTGTGTTGTTTGCTTTTGTACGGATTTGGTTTTATTTCGTTTCTCTGTTGTGGAACGTATGGCATCTGTGTTATTGTGCATTATTTGCTGGGTGCGTTTGCGGAATTGAATGATTTGCTGCTTGGTGATATTTTGTGTAGGGATTTTGTATGTGTGTGTGTTTGCTGTGATGTTTTCTTTCTGTATTCGTCCAATTCTGTTTTATGAGTGTGGTGTATACTTTTTGGATATGCTGTGTTTGCTGAGTGAGAATTTGTGTTTTGAATGTTCTTTGCTGTGATTGTGTTGTTTTCGTTGTGTGCAGTGTGCATACGGCACTGTTTTATGTTTGTTGTGTAATACTGTGTCTTCACTGTGTTGTCATTTTGTGTGTGCTGATATTGTTTTCTACATTTTTTCTCAGTTCTTTGTGCGAAAAAACAGTGTTGCTTACCCCTTTTTTTGTTGTGTGTGTGTGTTGTGTTGTCTGTGTTGTGTATGTTTTGTCGTTTGTCTGAGCTCTGTTGTGTCTGTTATGTGTTGTTCTAATATTGTGTTCTGTGTTGTGTGTGTATTTGTGAATTTTGTGGTCTGTGAGTTGAGTGCATTATACATGCTTGCTGGGTGAGTTTAACGGTTGCATATGCTGTGCATATGTGCTCTTTGTGTTTTAAGTGGTGTGTGATATTTGTTTAGCTCCCTGTGTGAACTGTGACCGAAATCTTTGTGTGTGTTGTGTGTGAGTGTTGTACTTTCTGCATGGTACTGACTTTATGTGGGTATGTGTTTGAATGTGTGTTTGCGTGTCTTTTCCAATGTGTGTGATATGTTGTTGGCCTCTATCATTCAATTGCTTGTGTGTGGTTCGCATGTGGTTTTGTATGTGCTGTGTGAGTTCTGTGTGTGTGACTTGACTTTTGTCTGGTTGTATTGCAGAGTTTGTCTCCTTTGGGTTTTTGATTGATGCGTGTAAAGAGAAATGTGTTGAATATGGCTGTTTGCGCTTTTCCAGATTGTGCATAATGTGAAGTGTGTTGACTCTGTGGTTGTGCTTTGTTAGTGATCCTCACTGTGTGTTTTGAATGTACTCTGTGAAAATTGTTTATGGATATTATCTGCAGTTATGTGCTGTGAAGTGTGTGGTGTTCCTTGATAAGTGTGAACAGTTGTTTGCTGCAAGTTCCTGTCCAATTTCTTTTTTGTTGTCATAGTGGTCCAGTCAGGGCTTGTTGTGTGTCACACCATGTATTTTTGTTTCAAATGTGATGTTTTCTTTTGTATTTGAAGTGTTGTTTTCTTTCCGTTTTTTCTCGATTAAGGGTTTTGTGTTGGTGTTTACTTGTGTGGAGTGTGTATGTGCTATGTTGCATGTGATAAGCTCAGTGCTGTAGGTGTAGTGTGTTGTTTTTGTAGTGTGAGTATGGGAGCAAGTGATTTGTTGTGTTGTGTGATTGTGGATTTTGATTTGCGCAGTTTGGTGTGTGGTGTGTGTAATTGTGTGCTTGTGTTTTCTTTTATCTCTGGGTTTTGTGTGTTTTCTCTGTATTGTGTGTTGCCTATGTTGTCAAGAGTTTTGAATGTGATGTGCGTGGTTAACATACATTTTTCTATGTCTTGTATGTTTTTCTGCGTGTTTTCGCTTTCGAATTTTATGTCTGAGATATGTGTTTGTGTGTTGGGTGCACAGTGTGTCTCTTTCTGTGTCATATGTACTGCATCTAGTGGGTTTCTTTTAGTTTTCAATGTACTGTATGATGTGTGTATTGTGTGTGGCCTTCTGGGTCACATGTAGTGTGTGATGTGTCCATTCTTTGCATTGCTTGTAATGTATTGTGCTCTCAATTGTGTTGGTGTTCTGCATACGCTTCTCTGCGTGTGGTGTATGGTGTGTGGTGGTTTTTCTGTTATTTTTGCCTTTTGTGCGTGTGTAGTTGTGTTGAACCTGTTATATGTGTGTTTTGTGTTTTTTATGTGCTGGCTGAGTCGGGCTTTGTGTGTGCTCTATGTGATATGGCTCGGTTGTTGTACTGCGCATAGTGATTGAAAAGTTTGTTACATGTGTCCTGACATCATTGTTTTGTGGATAGTGTGACTTTACTGATTTTCTTTCTGTGTGTGTCTTTTTATCATGTGGTTCTGTGCATTGGCTGCTTGTGTTTGGATTTGGTAGTATTTTGGGTCTCTGTTGCAAAATGTGCATCATCTGTGTTATTCTGTGCTGTACCCGGTGTTTTGTGTGGATTTGAATGATCTGCTGTTTTGGGATATGTTGTGTAGGGATTGGTTCTGTGTGCCTTTGCTGTGATGTCTGCTCTCTGTGTATGCCCAATGTTGTGTTTTGCGTGCGGTGCATTCTTTTCAGTTAAGCTGTGTTTGTTGTGAGGTAATTTGTGTATTTGGAATGTACTTTGCTGTGGTTGTGCTGTTTGGGTTGTGTGACCTGTGCTTATGTTACTGAGTTTTCTGTTTGTTGTGTGATGCTGTGTGTCTTCAACGTGTGGTCACTTTGTGCTTGCTGTAAAAGTTTTGTATTGTTTATTCTCATTTCCATGTGTTTAGCAATGGGATAGTTTACTCATGGATGTGTTTTTTGTTTGTTGTGTGCCATCTGTGTTGTGCACGTTTGTTTGTGTTCTGATCTCTGTTGTTTCTGTTAATTATGTGTTGTTAATTACGTGTTCTGTGATGTGTGTGTTGTGCGTTTGGTGTATGATGTGTTAGTTTTCTCTTCTGGGTGTTTAGTGTGTTGTACATATTTGCTGCATACGTTTTATGTTGAATACTCTGTGTATACGTTGTTTGCGTGTGTTGCATGAATGTGTGCTATATCTTGTGCATACTGTGTGACCTGTGACTGATCGTTTCTGTGAGTTTTGTGCCCGAGTGTTGTACGTTCGGAATTGAGCTGCATGTATGTCAATATGTGCTTCTTCACGTGTTTGTGTGTCTTTTCCATAGTGTGGGATATGTGTTGCCCACGTCATTTCCTGGTTTGTGTGTGCTTTGCGTGTGGTTTTGTACGTTCTGTGAGCGTTTGTCTACGTGATGTGATTTTAGCCTTTTTATATTTGAGAGTTTCTCTCTGTTGGGCTTATGTTTTATGTGTATAATGAAAAATGTTAATGTGGGTCGTTGTGCTTTTCCGGGTTATGTGTGTAATGAGAAGTGTGTTGACTCTGTGGTTGTGCTTGTAAGTGATCCTCACTGTGTGTTCTGTGTGTACTCTGGGAAAAGTCCTTCATGCATATTACGGGCAGTTAAGTGCTATGATGTGTGTGGTGTGTGTTGATTATTGTGAAGATAGCTGTATTGCTGAGAGTTTGTGTGCATTCTATAATTTTGGTTGTCAGGGTGGCCAGGTCAGGCTTTGTTTTGTGTCAGTGTGTGTCTTGTGTGTTAAATGTTGTGTTGTTTCCTTTCGTGTGTGTGATGTGTTGTGTTTTGTGTGTTGTATTGTTTTCCGTGTGTTGTCTGTTGTGTTACATGTTTGTTTTTGTGTGTGTGGTATGTGTATGTTCTACGTGGTGTCTGATTGGTTCTTTGTTGTGTGTGCAGTGGTTTTCTTGTGCAAAGTGTACACGGCAGTGTGTTATTTGTGTTGTGTGATAGAATGTGCATTCTGATTTGTGCGGTGTATTGGTCATTATTGTGTTTTGTTTGCTTTTTTTCTAAATTTTGTGTGTGTTCTCTCTGTTGTGTGTTGCCTATGTTTTGTGTGTTTTGTGTGGGAAATGTGTGGTTAACATATATTGCTGTTCATTTTGTATGTTGCTCGTGTGTGTTCTCTTTGGACTGTTATGTGTGAGGTAAGTGCTTGTGTGTTGTCTGGGTCTTTGTATGTCACATATGTTGCATCTATTTTGTTTGGTATTGTTTTCGTGACTGTGTATCTTGTGTGTTTTGTGTGTGACTCTGTTGGTTACATGTAGTGTGCGATGTGTCTGTGCTTTGAATGGTGTTTTATGTGTTGTGATCTCAGTTGTTTTGTGTTTGTGTATGCTTTTCTGGGTGTGGTGTAGAGTGTGTAGTAAGTTGTCCTTTATTTGAATGTTGAGATAGATATTACTTATGTTGAACTTTTTTTGTGTGTGTGTTTGTGTGTGTGTTGTGCATTTTCCCATATGCTGCCTGGATCTTCTCTGTGTGTGCACTATGTGGTATGTGTCCCTTACTGTGTTGTGCATAGTGTGACAAATGTGTGTTGCATGTATGGTGTTTTCGATGAGTTGTGGATCGTGTGTGACTTGATTGACTTTCTATCTGTGTGAGTCTTTACATGTGGTACTCTGTGTTGTTTGCTTTTGTACGGATTTGGTTTTATTTCGTTTCTCTGTTGTGGAACGTATGGCATCTGTGTTATTGTGCATTATTTGCTGGGTGCGTTTGCGGAATTGAATGATTTGCTGCTTGGTGATATTTTGTGTAGGGATTTTGTATGTGTGTGTGTTTGCTGTGATGTTTTCTTTCTGTATTCGTCCAATTCTGTTTTATGAGTGTGGTGTATACTTTTTGGATATGCTGTGTTTGCTGAGTGAGAATTTGTGTTTTGAATGTTCTTTGCTGTGATTGTGTTGTTTTCGTTGTGTGCAGTGTGCATACGGCACTGTTTTATGTTTGTTGTGTAATACTGTGTCTTCACTGTGTTGTCATTTTGTGTGTGCTGATATTGTTTTCTACATTTTTTCTCAGTTCTTTGTGCGAAAAAACAGTGTTGCTTACCCCTTTTTTTGTTGTGTGTGTGTGTTGTGTTGTCTGTGTTGTGTATGTTTTGTCGTTTGTCTGAGCTCTGTTGTGTCTGTTATGTGTTGTTCTAATATTGTGTTCTGTGTTGTGTGTGTATTTGTGACTTTTGTGGTCTGTGAGTTGAGTGCATTATACATGCTTGCTGGGTGAGTTTAACGGTTGCATATGCTGTGCATATGTGCTCTTTGTGTTTTAAGTGGTGTGTGATATTTGTTTAGCTCCCTGTGTGAACTGTGACCGAAATCTTTGTGTGTGTTGTGTGTGAGTGTTGTACTTTCTGCATGGTACTGACTTTATGTGGGTATGTGTTTGAATGTGTGTTTGCGTGTCTTTTCCAATGTGTGTGATATGTTGTTGGCCTCTATCATTCAATTGCTTGTGTGTGGTTCGCATGTGGTTTTGTATGTGCTGTGTGAGTTCTGTGTGTGTGACTTGACTTTTGTCTGGTTGTATTGCAGAGTTTGTCTCCTTTGGGTTTTTGATTGATGCGTGTAAAGAGAAATGTGTTGAATATGGCTGTTTGCGCTTTTCCAGATTGTGCATAATGTGAAGTGTGTTGACTCTGTGGTTGTGCTTTGTTAGTGATCCTCACTGTGTGTTTTGAATGTACTCTGTGAAAATTGTTTATGGATATTATCTGCAGTTATGTGCTGTGAAGTGTGTGGTGTTCCTTGATAAGTGTGAACAGTTGTTTGCTGCAAGTTCCTGTCCAATTTCTTTTTTGTTGTCATAGTGGTCCAGTCAGGGCTTGTTGTGTGTCACACCATGTATTTTTGTTTCAAATGTGATGTTTTCTTTTGTATTTGAAGTGTTGTTTTCTTTCCGTTTTTTCTCGATTAAGGGTTTTGTGTTGGTGTTTACTTGTGTGGAGTGTGTATGTGCTATGTTGCATGTGATAAGCTCAGTGCTGTAGGTGTAGTGTGTTGTTTTTGTAGTGTGAGTACGGGAGCAAGTGATTTGTTGTGTTGTGTGATTGTGGATTTTGATTTGCGCAGTTTGGTGTGTGGTGTGTGTAATTGTGTGCTTGTGTTTTCTTTTATCTCTGGGTTTTGTGTGTTTTCTCTGTATTGTGTGTTGCCTATGTTGTAAAGAGTTTTGAATGTGATGTGCGTGGTTAACATACATTTTTCTATGTCTTGTATGTTTTTCTGCGTGTTTTCGCTTTCGAATTTTATGTCTGAGATATGTGTTTGTGTGTTGGGTGCACAGTGTGTCTCTTTCTGTGTCATATGTACTGCATCTAGTGGGTTTCTTTTAGTTTTCAATGTACTGTATGATGTGTGTATTGTGTGTGGCCTTCTGGGTCACATGTAGTGTGTGATGTGTCCATTCTTTGCATTGCTTGTAATGTATTGTGCTCTCAATTGTGTTGGTGTTCTGCATACGCTTCTCTGCGTGTGGTGTATGGTGTGTGGTGGTTTTTCTGTTATTTTTGCCTTTTGTGCGTGTGTAGTTGTGTTGAACCTGTTATATGTGTGTTTTGTGTTTTTTATGTGCTGGCTGAGTCGGGCTTTGTGTGTGCTCTATGTGATATGGCTCGGTTGTTGTACTGCGCATAGTGATTGAAAAGTTTGTTACATGTGTCCTGACATCATTGTTTTGTGGATAGTGTGACTTTACTGATTTTCTTTCTGTGTGTGTCTTTTTATCATGTGGTTCTGTGCATTGGCTGCTTGTGTTTGGATTTGGTAGTATTTTGGGTCTCTGTTGCAAAATGTGCATCATCTGTGTTATTCTGTGCTGTACCCGGTGTTTTGTGTGGATTTGAATGATCTGCTGTTTTGGGATATGTTGTGTAGGGATTGGTTCTGTGTGCCTTTGCTGTGATGTCTGCTCTCTGTGTATGCCCAATGTTGTGTTTTGCGTGCGGTGCATTCTTTTCAGTTAAGCTGTGTTTGTTGTGAGGTAATTTGTGTATTTGGAATGTACTTTGCTGTGGTTGTGCTGTTTGGGTTGTGTGACCTGTGCTTATGTTACTGAGTTTTCTGTTTGTTGTGTGATGCTGTGTGTCTTCAACGTGTGGTCACTTTGTGCTTGCTGTAAAAGTTTTGTATTGTTTATTCTCATTTCCATGTGTTTAGCAATGGGATAGTTTACTCATGGATGTGTTTTTTGTTTGTTGTGTGCCATCTGTGTTGTGCACGTTTGTTTGTGTTCTGATCTCTGTTGTTTCTGTTAATTATGTGTTGTTAATTACGTGTTCTGTGATGTGTGTGTTGTGCGTTTGGTGTATGATGTGTTAGTTTTCTCTTCTGGGTGTTTAGTGTGTTGTACATATTTGCTGCATACGTTTTATGTTGAATACTCTGTGTATACGTTGTTTGCGTGTGTTGCATGAATGTGTGCTATATCTTGTGCATACTGTGTGACCTGTGACTGATCGTTTCTGTGAGTTTTGTGCCCGAGTGTTGTACGTTCGGAATTGAGCTGCATGTATGTCAATATGTGCTTCTTCACGTGTTTGTGTGTCTTTTCCATAGTGTGGGATATGTGTTGCCCACGTCATTTCCTGGTTTGTGTGTGCTTTGCGTGTGGTTTTGTACGTTCTGTGAGCGTTTGTCTACGTGATGTGATTTTAGCCTTTTTATATTTGAGAGTTTCTCTCTGTTGGGCTTATGTTTTATGTGTATAATGAAAAATGTTAATGTGGGTCGTTGTGCTTTTCCGGGTTATGTGTGTAATGAGAAGTGTGTTGACTCTGTGGTTGTGCTTGTAAGTGATCCTCACTGTGTGTTCTGTGTGTACTCTGGGAAAAGTCCTTCATGCATATTACGGGCAGTTAAGTGCTATGATGTGTGTGGTGTGTGTTTATTATTGTGAAGATAGCTGTATTGCTGAGAGTTTGTGTGCATTCTATAATTTTGGTTGTCAGGGTGGCCAGGTCAGGCTTTGTTTTGTGTCAGTGTGTGTCTTGTGTGTTAAATGTTGTGTTGTTTCCTTTCGTGTGTGTGATGTGTTGTGTTTTGTGTGTTGTATTGTTTTCCGTGTGTTGTCTGTTGTGTTACATGTTTGTTTTTGTGTGTGTGGTATGTGTATGTTCTACGTGGTGTCTGATTGGTTCTTTGTTGTGTGTGCAGTGGTTTTCTTGTGCAAAGTGTACACGGCAGTGTGTTATTTGTGTTGTGTGATAGAATGTGCATTCTGATTTGTGCGGTGTATTGGGCATTATTGTGTTTTGTTTGCTTTTTTTCTAAATTTTGTGTGTGTTCTCTCTGTTGTGTGTTGCCTATGTTTTGTGAGTTTTGTGTGGGAAATGTGTGGTTAACATATATTGCTGTTCATTTTGTATGTTGCTCGTGTGTGTTCTCTTTGGACTGTTATGTGTGAGGTAAGTGCTTGTGTGTTGTCTGGGTCTTTGTATGTCACATATGTTGCATCTATTTTGTTTGGTATTGTTTTCGTGACTGTGTATCTTGTGTGTTTTGTGTGTGACTCTGTTGGTTACATGTAGTGTGCGATGTGTCTGTGCTTTGAATGGTGTTTTATGTGTTGTGATCTCAGTTGTTTTGTGTTTGTGTATGCTTTTCTGGGTGTGGTGTAGAGTGTGTAGTAAGTTGTCCTTTATTTGACTGTTGAGATAGATATTACTTATGTTGAACTTTTTTTGTGTGTGTGTTTGTGTGTGTGTTGTGCATTTTCCCATATGCTGCCTGGATCTTCTCTGTGTGTGCACTATGTGGTATGTGTCCCTTACTGTGTTGTGCATAGTGTGACAAATGTGTGTTGCATGTATGCTGTTTTCGATGAGTTGTGGATCGTGTGTGACTTGATTGACTTTCTATCTGTGTGAGTCTTTACATGTGGTACTCTGTGTTGTTTGCTTGTGTACGGATTTGGTTTTATTTCGTGTCTGTTGTGGAACGTGTGGCATCTGTGTTATTGTGCATTATTTGCTGGATGCGTTTGCGGACTTGAATGATTTGCTGCTTGGTGATATTTTGTGTAGGGATTTTGTATGTGTGTGTGTTTGCTGTGATGTTTTCTTTCTGTATTCGTCCAATTCTGTTTTATGAGTGTGGTGTATACTTTTTGGATATGCTGTGTTTGCTGAGTGAGAATTTGTGTTTTGAATGTTCTTTGCTGTGATTGTGTTGTTTTCGTTGTGTGCAGTGTGCATACGGCACTGTTTTATGTTTGTTGTGTAATACTGTGTCTTCACTGTGTTGTCATTTTGTGTGTGCTCATATTGTTTTCTACATTTTTTCTCAGTTCTTTGTGCGAAAAAACAGTGTTGCTTACCCCTTTTTTTGTTGTGTGTGTGTGTTGTGTTGTCTGTGTTGTGTATGTTTTGTCGTTTGTCTGAGCTCTGTTGTGTCTGTTATGTGTTGTTCTAATATTGTGTTCTGTGTTGTGTGTGTATTTGTGTCTTTTGTGGTCTGTGAGTTGAGTGCATTATACATGCTTGCTGGGTGAGTTTAACGGTTGCATATGCTGTGCATATGTGCTCTTTGTGTTTTAAGTGGTGTGTGATATTTGTTTAGCTCCCTGTGTGAACTGTGACCAAAATATTTGTGTGTGTTGTGTGTGAGTGTTGTACTTTCTGCATGGTACTGACTTTATGTGGGTATGTGTTTGTATGTGTGGTTGCGTGTCTTTTCCAATGTGTGTGATATGTTGTTGGCCTCTATCATTCAATTGCTTGTGTGTGGTTCGCATGTGGTTTTGTATGTGCTGTGTGAGTTCTGTGTGTGTGACTTGACTTTTGTCTGGTTGTATTGCAGAGTTTGTCTCCTTTGGGTTTTTGATTGATGCGTGTAAAGAGAAATGTGTTGAATATGGCTGTTTGCGCTTTTCCAGATTGTGCATAATGTGAAGTGTGTTGACTCTGTGGTTGTGCTTTGTTAGTGATCCTCACTGTGTGTTTTGAATGTACTCTGTGAAAATTGTTTATGGATATTATCTGCAGTTATGTGCTGTGAAGTGTGTGGTGTTCCTTGATAAGTGTGAACAGTTGTTTGCTGCAAGTTCCTGTCCACTCTCTTTTTTGTTGTCATAGTGGTCCAGTCAGGGCTTGTTGTGTGTCACACCATGTATTTTTGTTTCAAATGTGATGTTTTCTTTTGTATTTGAAGTGTTGTTTTCTTTCCGTTTTTTCTCGATTAAGGGTTTTGTGTTGGTGTTTGCTTGTGTGGAGTGTGTATGTGCTATGTTGCATGTGATAAGCTCAGTGCTGTAGGTGTAGTGTGTTGTTTCTGTAGTGTGAGTATGGGAGCAAGTGATTTGTTGTGTTGTGTGATTGTGGATTTTGATTTGCGCAGTTTGGTGTGTGGTGTGTGTAATTGTGTGCTTGTGTTTTCTTTTATCTCTGGGTTTTATGTGTTTTCTCAATATTGTGTGTTGCCTGTGTTGTAAAGAGTTTTGAATGTGATGTGCGTGGTTAACATACATTTTTCTATGTCTTGTATGTTTTTCTGCGTGTTTTCGCTTTGGAGTTTTATGTCTGAGATATGTGTTTGTGTGTTGGGTGCACAGTGTGTCTCTTTCTGTGTCACATGTACTGCTTCTAGTGGGTTTCTTTTAGTTTTCAATGTACTGTATGATGTGTGTATTGTGTGTGGCCTTCTGGGTCACATGTAGTGTGTGATGTGTCCATTCTTTGCATTGCTTGTAATGTATTGTGCTCTCAACTGTGTTGGTGTTCTGCATACGCTTCTCTGCGTGTGGTGTTTGGTGTGTGGTGGTTTTTCTGTTATTTTTGCCTTTTGTGCGTGTGTAGTTGTGTTGAACCTGTTATGTGTGTGTTTTGTGTTTTTTATGTGCTGGCTGAGTCGGGCTTTGTGTGTGCTCTATGTGATATGGCTCGGTTGTTGTATTGCGCATAGTGATTGAAAAGTTTGTTACATGTGTCCTGACATCATTGTTTTGTGGATAGTGTGACTTTACTGATTTTCTTTCTGTGTGTGTCTTTTTATCATGTGGTTCTGTGCATTGGCTGCTTGTGTTTGGATTTGGTATTATTTTGGGTCTCTGTTGCAAAATGTGCATCATCTGTGTTATTCTGTGCTGTACCCGGTGTTTTGTGTGGATTTGAATGATCTGCTGTTTTGGGATATGTTGTGTAGGGATTGGTTCTGTGTGCCTTTGCTGTGATGTCTGCTCTCTGTGTATGCCCAATGTTGTGTTTTGCGTGCGGTGCATTCTTTTCAGTTAAGCTGTGTTTGTTGTGAGGTAATTTGTGTATTTGGAATGTACTTTGCTGTGGTTGTGCTGTTTTGGTTGTGTGACGTGTGCTTATGTTACTGAGTTTTCTGTTTGTTGTGTGATGCTGTGTGTCTTCAAAGTGTGGTCACTTTGTGCTTGCTGTAATAGTTTTGTATTGTTTATTCTCATTTCCATGTGTTTAGCAATGGGATAGTTTACTCATGGTTGTGTTTTGTGTTTGTTGTGTGCCGTCTGTGTTGTGCACGTTTGTTTTTTGTTCTGATCTCTGTTGTTTCTGTTAATTATGTGTTGTTAATAACGTGTTCTGTGATGTGTGTGTTGTGCGTTTGATGTATGGTGTGTTAGTTTTCTTCTGGGTGTTTAGTGTGTTGTACATATTTGCTGCATATGTTTTATGTTGAATACTCTGTGTATACGTTGTATGCGTGTGTTGCATGAATGTGTGCTATATCTTGTGCATACTGTGTGACCTGTGACTGATCGTTTCTGTGAGTTTTGTGCCCGAGTGTTGTACGTTCGGAATTGAGCTGCATGTATGTCAATATGTGCTTCTTCACGTGTTTGTGTGTCTTTTCCATAGTGTGGGATATGTGTTGCCCACGTCATTTCCTGGTTTGTGTGTGCTTTGCGTGTGATTTTGTACGTTGTGTGAGCGTTTGTCTATGTGATGTGATTTTAGCCTTTTTATATTTGAGAGTTTCTCTCTGTTGGGCTTATGATTTATGTGTACAATGAAAAATGTTAATGTGGGTCGTTGTGCTTTTCCGGGTTATGTGTGTAATGAGAAGTGTGTTGACTCTGTGGTTGTGCTTGTAAGTGATCCTCACTGTGTGTTCTGTGTGTACTCTGGGAAAATTCCTTCATGCATATTACGGGCAGTTAAGTGCTATGATGTGTGTGGTGTGTGTTTATTATTGTGAAGATAGCTGTATTGCTGAGAGTTTGTGTGCATTCTATAATTTTGGTTGTCAGGGTGGCCAGGTCAGGCTTTGTTTTGTGTCAGTGTGTGTCTTGTGTGTTAAATGTTGTGTTGTTTCCTTTCGTGTGTGTGATGTGTTGTGTTTTGTGTGTTGTATTGTTTTCCGTGTGTTGTCTGTTGTGTTACATGTTTGTTTTTGTGTGTGTGGTATGTGTATGTTCTACGTGGTGTCTGATTGGTTCTTTGTTGTGTGTGCAGTGGTTTTCTTGTGCAAAGTGTACACGGCAGTGTGTTATTTGTGTTGTGTGATAGAATGTGCATTCTGATTTGTGCGGTGTATTGGGCATTATTGTGTTTTGTTTGCTTTTTTTCTAAATTTTGTGTGTGTTCTCTCTGTTG
The DNA here is from genome assembly GCF_030020395.1 of Manis pentadactyla. Taxonomy (NCBI): domain Eukaryota; kingdom Metazoa; phylum Chordata; class Mammalia; order Pholidota; family Manidae; genus Manis; species Manis pentadactyla. The sequence continues at coordinate 42,277 of NW_026644613.1, read as the reverse complement.
TGTGTTGAGTATGTTTTGTGAGTTTTGTGTGGGAAATGTGTGGTTAACATATATTGCTGTTCATTTTGTATGTTGCTCGTGTGTGTTCTCTTTGGACTGTTATGTGTGAGGTAAGTGCTTGTGTGTTGCCTGGGTCTTTGTATGTCACATATGTTGCATCTATTTTGTTTGGTATTGTTTTCGTGACTGTGTATCTTGTGTGTTTTGTGTGTGACTCTGTTGGTTACATGTAGTGTGCTATGTGTCTGTGCTTTGAATGGTGTTTTATGTGTTGTGTTCTCAGTTTTTTTGTGTTCTGTGTATGCTTTTCTGGGTGTGGTGTAGAGTGTGTAGTACGTTGTCCTTTATTTGACTGTTGAGATAGATATTACTTATGTTGAACTTTTTTTGTGTGTGTGTTTGTATGTGTGTTGTGCATTTTCCCATATGCTGCCTGGATCTTCTCTGTGTGTGCACTATGTGGTATGTGTCCCTTACTGTGTTGTGCATAGTGTGACAAATGTGTGTTGCATGTATGCTGTTTTCGATGAGTTGTGGATCGTGTGTGACTTGATTGACTTTCTATCTGTGTGTCTTTACATGTGGTACTCTGTGTTGTTTGCTTGTGTACGGATTTGGTTTTATTTCGTGTCTCTGTTGTGGAACGTGTGGCATCTGTGTTATTGTGCATTATTTGCTGGGTGCGTTTGCGGACTTGAATGATTTGCTGCTTGGGGATATTTTGTGTAGGGATTTTGTATGTATGTGTGTTTGCTGTGATGTTTTCTTTCTGTATTCGTCCAATTCTGTTTTATGAGTGTGGTGTATACTTTTTGGATATGCTGTGTTTGCTGAGTGAGAATTTGTGTTTTGAATGTTCTTTGCTGTGATTGTGTTGTTTTCGTTGTGTGCAGTGTGCATACGGCACTGTTTTATGTTTGTTGTGTAATACTGTGTCTTCACTGTGTTGTCATTTTGTGTGTGCTGATATTGTTTTCTACAGTTTTTCTCAGTTCTGTGTGCGAAAAAACAGTGTTGCTTACCCCTTTTTTTGTTGTGTGTGTGTGTTGTGTTGTCTGTGTTGTGTATGTTTTGTCGTTTGTCTGAGCTCTGTTGTGTCTGTTATGTGTTGTTCTAATATTGTGTTCTGTGTGGTGTGTGTATTTCTGACTTTTGTGGTCTGTGTGTTGAGTGCATAATACATGTTTGCTGGGTGAGTTTAACGGTTGCATATGCTGTGCATATGTGCTCTTTGTGTTTTAAGTGGTGTGTGATATTTGTTTAGCTCCCTGTGTGAACTGTGACCAAAATATTTGTGTGTGTTGTGTGTGAGTGTTGTACTTTCTGCATGGTACTGACTTTATGTGGGTATGTGTTTGTATGTGTGGTTGCGTGTCTTTTCCAATGTGTGTGATATGTGGGTGGCCTCTATCATTCAATTGCTTGTGTGTGGTTCGCATGTGGTTTTGTATGTGCTGTGTGAGTTCTGTGTGTGTGACTTGACATTTGTCTGGTTGTATTGCAGAGTTTGTCTCCTTTGGGTTTTTGATTGATGCGTGTAATGAGAAATGTGTTGAATATGGCTGTTTGCGCTTTTTCAGATTGTGCATAATGTGAAGTGTGTTGACTCTGTGGTTGTGCTTTGTTAGTGATCCTCACTGTGTGTTTTGAATGTACTCTGTGAAAATTGTTTATGGATATTATCTGCAGTTATGTGCTGTGAAGTGTGTGGTGTTCCTTGATAAGTGTGAACAGTTGTTTGCTGCAAGTTCCTGTCCACTGTCTTTTTTGTTGTCATAGTGGTCCAGTCAGGGCTTGTTGTGTGTCACACCATGTATTTTTGTTTCAAATGTGATGTTTTCTTTTGTATTTGAAGTGTTGTTTTCTTTCCGTTTTTTCTCGATTAAGGGTTTTGTGTTGGTGTTTGCTTGTGTGGAGTGTGTATGTGCTATGTTGCATGTGATAAGCTCAGTGCTGTAGGTGTAGTGTGTTGTTTCTGTAGTGTGAGTATGGGAGCAAGTGATTTGTTGTGTTGTGTGATTGTGGATTTTGATTTGCGCAGTTTGGTGTGTGGTGTGTGTAATTGTGTGCTTGTGTTTTCTTTTATCTCTGGGTTTTATGTGTTTTCTCAATATTGTGTGTTGCCTGTGTTGTAAAGAGTTTTGAATGTGATGTGCGTGGTTAACATACATTTTTCTATGTCTTGTATGTTTTTCTGCGTGTTTTCGCTTTGGAGTTTTATGTCTGAGATATGTGTTTGTGTGTTGGGTGCACAGTGTGTCTCTTTCTGTGTCACATGTACTGCATCTAGTGGGTTTCTTTTAGTTTTCAATGTACTGTATGATGTGTGTATTGTGTGTGGCCTTCTGGGTCACATGTAGTGTGTGATGTGTCCATTCTTTGCATTGCTTGTAATGTATTGTGCTCTCAACTGTGTTGGTGTTCTGCATACGCTTCTCTGCGTGTGGTGTTTGGTGTGTGGTGGTTTTTCTGTTATTTTTGCCTTTTGTGCGTGTGTAGTTGTGTTGAACCTGTTATGTGTGTGTTTTGTGTTTTTTATGTGCTGGCTGAGTCGGGCTTTGTGTGTGCTCTATGTGATATGGCTCGGTTGTTGTATTGCGCATAGTGATTGAAAAGTTTGTTACATGTGTCCTGACATCATTGTTTTGTGGATAGTGTGACTTTACTGATTTTCTTTCTGTGTGTGTCTTTTTATCATGTGGTTCTGTGCATTGGCTGCTTGTGTTTGGATTTGGTATTATTTTGGGTCTCTGTTGCAAAATGTGCATCATCTGTGTTATTCTGTGCTGTACCCGGTGTTTTGTGTGGATTTGAATGATCTGCTGTTTTGGGATATGTTGTGTAGGGATTGGTTCTGTGTGCCTTTGCTGTGATGTCTGCTCTCTGTGTATGCCCAATGTTGTGTTTTGCGTGCGGTGCATTCTTTTCAGTTAAGCTGTGTTTGTTGTGAGGTAATTTGTGTATTTGGAATGTACTTTGCTGTGGTTGTGCTGTTTTGGTTGTGTGACGTGTGCTTATGTTACTGAGTTTTCTGTTTGTTGTGTGATGCTGTGTGTCTTCAAAGTGTGGTCACTTTGTGCTTGCTGTAATAGTTTTGTATTGTTTATTCTCATTTCCATGTGTTTAGCAATGGGATAGTTTACTCATGGTTGTGTTTTGTGTTTGTTGTGTGCCGTCTGTGTTGTGCACGTTTGTTTTTTGTTCTGATCTCTGTTGTTTCTGTTAATTATGTGTTGTTAATAACGTGTTCTGTGATGTGTGTGTTGTGCGTTTGATGTATGGTGTGTTAGTTTTCTTCTGGGTGTTTAGTGTGTTGTACATATTTGCTGCATATGTTTTATGTTGAATACTCTGTGTATACGTTGTATGCGTGTGTTGCATGAATGTGTGCTATATCTTGTGCATACTGTGTGACCTGTGACTGATCGTTTCTGTGAGTTTTGTGCCCGAGTGTTGTACGTTCGGAATTGAGCTGCATGTATGTCAATATGTGCTTCTTCACGTGTTTGTGTGTCTTTTCCATAGTGTGGGATATGTGTTGCCCACGTCATTTCCTGGTTTGTGTGTGCTTTGCGTGTGATTTTGTACGTTGTGTGAGCGTTTGTCTATGTGATGTGATTTTAGCCTTTTTATATTTGAGAGTTTCTCTCTGTTGGGCTTATGATTTATGTGTACAATGAAAAATGTTAATGTGGGTCGTTGTGCTTTTCCGGGTTATGTGTGTAATGAGAAGTGTGTTGACTCTGTGGTTGTGCTTGTAAGTGATCCTCACTGTGTGTTCTGTGTGTACTCTGGGAAAATTCCTTCATGCATATTACGGGCAGTTAAGTGCTATGATGTGTGTGGTGTGTGTTTATTATTGTGAAGATAGCTGTATTGCTGAGAGTTTGTGTGCATTCTATAATTTTGGTTGTCAGGGTGGCCAGGTCAGGCTTTGTTTTGTGTCAGTGTGTGTCTTGTGTGTTAAATGTTGTGTTGTTTCCTTTCGTGTGTGTGATGTGTTGTGTTTTGTGTGTTGTATTGTTTTCCGTGTGTTGTCTGTTGTGTTACATGTTTGTTTTTGTGTGTGTGGTATGTGTATGTTCTACGTGGTGTCTGATTGGTTCTTTGTTGTGTGTGCAGTGGTTTTCTTGTGCAAAGTGTACACGGCAGTGTGTTATTTGTGTTGTGTGATAGAATGTGCATTCTGATTTGTGCGGTGTATTGGGCATTATTGTGTTTTGTTTGCTTTCTTTCTAAATTTTGTGTGTGTTCTCTCTGTTGTGTGTTGAGTATGTTTTGTGAGTTTTGTGTGGGAAATGTGTGGTTAACATATATTGCTGTTCATTTTGTATGTTGCTCGTGTGTGTTCTCTTTGGACTGTTATGTGTGAGGTAAGTGCTTGTGTGTTGCCTGGGTCTTTGTATGTCACATATGTTGCATCTATTTTGTTTGGTATTGTTTTCGTGACTGTGTATCTTGTGTGTTTTGTGTGTGACTCTGTTGGTTACATGTAGTGTGCTATGTGTCTGTGCTTTGAATGGTGTTTTATGTGTTGTGTTCTCAGTTTTTTTGTGTTCTGTGTATGCTTTTCTGGGTGTGGTGTAGAGTGTGTAGTACGTTGTCCTTTATTTGACTGTTGAGATAGATATTACTTATGTTGAACTTTTTTTGTGTGTGTGTTTGTATGTGTGTTGTGCATTTTCCCATATGCTGCCTGGATCTTCTCTGTGTGTGCACTATGTGGTATGTGTCCCTTACTGTGTTGTGCATAGTGTGACAAATGTGTGTTGCATGTATGCTGTTTTCGATGAGTTGTGGATCGTGTGTGACTTGATTGACTTTCTATCTGTGTGTCTTTACATGTGGTACTCTGTGTTGTTTGCTTGTGTACGGATTTGGTTTTATTTCGTGTCTCTGTTGTGGAACGTGTGGCATCTGTGTTATTGTGCATTATTTGCTGGGTGCGTTTGCGGACTTGAATGATTTGCTGCTTGGGGATATTTTGTGTAGGGATTTTGTATGTATGTGTGTTTGCTGTGATGTTTTCTTTCTGTATTCGTCCAATTCTGTTTTATGAGTGTGGTGTATACTTTTTGGATATGCTGTGTTTGCTGAGTGAGAATTTGTGTTTTGAATGTTCTTTGCTGTGATTGTGTTGTTTTCGTTGTGTGCAGTGTGCATACGGCACTGTTTTATGTTTGTTGTGTAATACTGTGTCTTCACTGTGTTGTCATTTTGTGTGTGCTGATATTGTTTTCTACAGTTTTTCTCAGTTCTGTGTGCGAAAAAACAGTGTTGCTTACCCCTTTTTTTGTTGTGTGTGTGTGTTGTGTTGTCTGTGTTGTGTATGTTTTGTCGTTTGTCTGAGCTCTGTTGTGTCTGTTATGTGTTGTTCTAATATTGTGTTCTGTGTTGTGTGTGTATTTCTGACTTTTGTGGTCTGTGTGTTGAGTGCATAATACATGTTTGCTGGGTGAGTTTAACGGTTGCATATGCTGTGCATATGTGCTCTTTGTGTTTTAAGTGGTGTGTGATATTTGTTTAGCTCCCTGTGTGAACTGTGACCAAAATATTTGTGTGTGTTGTGTGTGAGTGTTGTACTTTCTGCATGGTACTGACTTTATGTGGGTATGTGTTTGTATGTGTGGTTGCGTGTCTTTTCCAATGTGTGTGATATGTGGGTGGCCTCTATCATTCAATTGCTTGTGTGTGGTTCGCATGTGGTTTTGTATGTGCTGTGTGAGTTCTGTGTGTGTGACTTGACATTTGTCTGGTTGTATTGCAGAGTTTGTCTCCTTTGGGTTTTTGATTGATGCGTGTAATGAGAAATGTGTTGAATATGGCTGTTTGCGCTTTTTCAGATTGTGCATAATGTGAAGTGTGTTGACTCTGTGGTTGTGCTTTGTTAGTGATCCTCACTGTGTGTTTTGAATGTACTCTGTGAAAATTGTTTATGGATATTATCTGCAGTTATGTGCTGTGAAGTGTGTGGTGTTCCTTGATAAGTGTGAACAGTTGTTTGCTGCAAGTTCCTGTCCACTGTCTTTTTTGTTGTCATAGTGGTCCAGTCAGGGCTTGTTGTGTGTCACACCATGTATTTTTGTTTCAAATGTGATGTTTTCTTTTGTATTTGAAGTGTTGTTTTCTTTCCGTTTTTTCTCGATTAAGGGTTTTGTGTTGGTGTTTGCTTGTGTGGAGTGTGTATGTGCTATGTTGCATGTGATAAGCTCAGTGCTGTAGGTGTAGTGTGTTGTTTCTGTAGTGTGAGTATGGGAGCAAGTGATTTGTTGTGTTGTGTGATTGTGGATTTTGATTTGCGCAGTTTGGTGTGTGGTGTGTGTAATTGTGTGCTTGTGTTTTCTTTTATCTCTGGGTTTTATGTGTTTTCTCAATATTGTGTGTTGCCTGTGTTGTAAAGAGTTTTGAATGTGATGTGCGTGGTTAACATACATTTTTCTATGTCTTGTATGTTTTTCTGCGTGTTTTCGCTTTGGAGTTTTATGTCTGAGATATGTGTTTGTGTGTTGGGTGCACAGTGTGTCTCTTTCTGTGTCACATGTACTGCATCTAGTGGGTTTCTTTTAGTTTTCAATGTACTGTATGATGTGTGTATTGTGTGTGGCCTTCTGGGTCACATGTAGTGTGTGATGTGTCCATTCTTTGCATTGCTTGTAATGTATTGTGCTCTCAACTGTGTTGGTGTTCTGCATACGCTTCTCTGCGTGTGGTGTTTGGTGTGTGGTGGTTTTTCTGTTATTTTTGCCTTTTGTGCGTGTGTAGTTGTGTTGAACCTGTTATGTGTGTGTTTTGTGTTTTTTATGTGCTGGCTGAGTCGGGCTTTGTGTGTGCTCTATGTGATATGGCTCGGTTGTTGTATTGCGCATAGTGATTGAAAAGTTTGTTACATGTGTCCTGACATCATTGTTTTGTGGATAGTGTGACTTTACTGATTTTCTTTCTGTGTGTGTCTTTTTATCATGTGGTTCTGTGCATTGGCTGCTTGTGTTTGGATTTGGTATTATTTTGGGTCTCTGTTGCAAAATGTGCATCATCTGTGTTATTCTGTGCTGTACCCGGTGTTTTGTGTGGATTTGAATGATCTGCTGTTTTGGGATATGTTGTGTAGGGATTGGTTCTGTGTGCCTTTGCTGTGATGTCTGCTCTCTGTGTATGCCCAATGTTGTGTTTTGCGTGCGGTGCATTCTTTTCAGTTAAGCTGTGTTTGTTGTGAGGTAATTTGTGTATTTGGAATGTACTTTGCTGTGGTTGTGCTGTTTTGGTTGTGTGACGTGTGCTTATGTTACTGAGTTTTCTGTTTGTTGTGTGATGCTGTGTGTCTTCAAAGTGTGGTCACTTTGTGCTTGCTGTAATAGTTTTGTATTGTTTATTCTCATTTCCATGTGTTTAGCAATGGGATAGTTTACTCATGGTTGTGTTTTGTGTTTGTTGTGTGCCGTCTGTGTTGTGCACGTTTGTTTTTTGTTCTGATCTCTGTTGTTTCTGTTAATTATGTGTTGTTAATAACGTGTTCTGTGATGTGTGTGTTGTGCGTTTGATGTATGGTGTGTTAGTTTTCTTCTGGGTGTTTAGTGTGTTGTACATATTTGCTGCATATGTTTTATGTTGAATACTCTGTGTATACGTTGTATGCGTGTGTTGCATGAATGTGTGCTATATCTTGTGCATACTGTGTGACCTGTGACTGATCGTTTCTGTGAGTTTTGTGCCCGAGTGTTGTACGTTCGGAATTGAGCTGCATGTATGTCAATATGTGCTTCTTCACGTGTTTGTGTGTCTTTTCCATAGTGTGGGATATGTGTTGCCCACGTCATTTCCTGGTTTGTGTGTGCTTTGCGTGTGATTTTGTACGTTGTGTGAGCGTTTGTCTATGTGATGTGATTTTAGCCTTTTTATATTTGAGAGTTTCTCTCTGTTGGGCTTATGATTTATGTGTACAATGAAAAATGTTAATGTGGGTCGTTGTGCTTTTCCGGGTTATGTGTGTAATGAGAAGTGTGTTGACTCTGTGGTTGTGCTTGTAAGTGATCCTCACTGTGTGTTCTGTGTGTACTCTGGGAAAATTCCTTCATGCATATTACGGGCAGTTAAGTGCTATGATGTGTGTGGTGTGTGTTTATTATTGTGAAGATAGCTGTATTGCTGAGAGTTTGTGTGCATTCTATAATTTTGGTTGTCAGGGTGGCCAGGTCAGGCTTTGTTTTGTGTCAGTGTGTGTCTTGTGTGTTAAATGTTGTGTTGTTTCCTTTCGTGTGTGTGATGTGTTGTGTTTTGTGTGTTGTATTGTTTTCCGTGTGTTGTCTGTTGTGTTACATGTTTGTTTTTGTGTGTGTGGTATGTGTATGTTCTACGTGGTGTCTGATTGGTTCTTTGTTGTGTGTGCAGTGGTTTTCTTGTGCAAAGTGTACACGGCAGTGTGTTATTTGTGTTGTGTGATAGAATGTGCATTCTGATTTGTGCGGTGTATTGGGCATTATTGTGTTTTGTTTGCTTTTTTTCTAAATTTTGTGTGTGTTCTCTCTGTTGTGTGTTGAGTATGTTTTGTGAGTTTTGTGTGGGAAATGTGTGGTTAACATATATTGCTGTTCATTTTGTATGTTGCTCGTGTGTGTTCTCTTTGGACTGTTATGTGTGAGGTAAGTGCTTGTGTGTTGCCTGGGTCTTTGTATGTCACATATGTTGCATCTATTTTGTTTGGTATTGTTTTCGTGACTGTGTATCTTGTGTGTTTTGTGTGTGACTCTGTTGGTTACATGTAGTGTGCTATGTGTCTGTGCTTTGAATGGTGTTTTATGTGTTGTGTTCTCAGTTTTTTTGTGTTCTGTGTATGCTTTTCTGGGTGTGGTGTAGAGTGTGTAGTACGTTGTCCTTTATTTGACTGTTGAGATAGATATTACTTATGTTGAACTTTTTTTGTGTGTGTGTTTGTATGTGTGTTGTGCATTTTCCCATATGCTGCCTGGATCTTCTCTGTGTGTGCACTATGTGGTATGTGTCCCTTACTGTGTTGTGCATAGTGTGACAAATGTGTGTTGCATGTATGCTGTTTTCGATGAGTTGTGGATCGTGTGTGACTTGATTGACTTTCTATCTGTGTGTCTTTACATGTGGTACTCTGTGTTGTTTGCTTGTGTACGGATTTGGTTTTATTTCGTGTCTCTGTTGTGGAACGTGTGGCATCTGTGTTATTGTGCATTATTTGCTGGGTGCGTTTGCGGACTTGAATGATTTGCTGCTTGGGGATATTTTGTGTAGGGATTTTGTATGTATGTGTGTTTGCTGTGATGTTTTCTTTCTGTATTCGTCCAATTCTGTTTTATGAGTGTGGTGTATACTTTTTGGATATGCTGTGTTTGCTGAGTGAGAATTTGTGTTTTGAATGTTCTTTGCTGTGATTGTGTTGTTTTCGTTGTGTGCAGTGTGCATACGGCACTGTTTTATGTTTGTTGTGTAATACTGTGTCTTCACTGTGTTGTCATTTTGTGTGTGCTGATATTGTTTTCTACAGTTTTTCTCAGTTCTGTGTGCGAAAAAACAGTGTTGCTTACCCCTTTTTTTGTTGTGTGTGTGTGTTGTGTTGTCTGTGTTGTGTATGTTTTGTCGTTTGTCTGAGCTCTGTTGTGTCTGTTATGTGTTGTTCTAATATTGTGTTCTGTGTTGTGTGTGTATTTCTGACTTTTGTGGTCTGTGTGTTGAGTGCATAATACATGTTTGCTGGGTGAGTTTAACGGTTGCATATGCTGTGCATATGTGCTCTTTGTGTTTTAAGTGGTGTGTGATATTTGTTTAGCTCCCTGTGTGAACTGTGACCAAAATATTTGTGTGTGTTGTGTGTGAGTGTTGTACTTTCTGCATGGTACTGACTTTATGTGGGTATGTGTTTGTATGTGTGGTTGCGTGTCTTTTCCAATGTGTGTGATATGTGGGTGGCCTCTATCATTCAATTGCTTGTGTGTGGTTCGCATGTGGTTTTGTATGTGCTGTGTGAGTTCTGTGTGTGTGACTTGACATTTGTCTGGTTGTATTGCAGAGTTTGTCTCCTTTGGGTTTTTGATTGATGCGTGTAATGAGAAATGTGTTGAATATGGCTGTTTGCGCTTTTTCAGATTGTGCATAATGTGAAGTGTGTTGACTCTGTGGTTGTGCTTTGTTAGTGATCCTCACTGTGTGTTTTGAATGTACTCTGTGAAAATTGTTTATGGATATTATCTGCAGTTATGTGCTGTGAAGTGTGTGGTGTTCCTTGATAAGTGTGAACAGTTGTTTGCTGCAAGTTCCTGTCCACTGTCTTTTTTGTTGTCATAGTGGTCCAGTCAGGGATTGTTGTGTGTCACACCATGTATTTTTGTTTCAAATGTGATGTTTTCTTTTGTATTTGAAGTGTTGTTTTCTTTCCGTTTTTTCTCGATTAAGGGTTTTGTGTTGGTGTTTGCTTGTGTGGAGTGTGTATGTGCTATGTTGCATGTGATAAGCTCAGTGCTGTAGGTGTAGTGTGTTGTTTCTGTAGTGTGAGTATGGGAGCAAGTGATTTGTTGTGTTGTGTGATTGTGGATTTTGATTTGCGCAGTTTGGTGTGTGGTGTGTGTAATTGTGTGCTTGTGTTTTCTTTTATCTCTGGGTTTTATGTGTTTTCTCAATATTGTGTGTTGCCTGTGTTGTAAAGAGTTTTGAATGTGATGTGCGTGGTTAACATACATTTTTCTATGTCTTGTATGTTTTTCTGCGTGTTTTCGCTTTGGAGTTTTATGTCTGAGATATGTGTTTGTGTGTTGGGTGCACAGTGTGTCTCTTTCTGTGTCACATGTACTGCTTCTAGTGGGTTTCTTTTAGTTTTCAATGTACTGTATGATGTGTGTATTGTGTGTGGCCTTCTGGGTCACATGTAGTGTGTGATGTGTCCATTCTTTGCATTGCTTGTAATGTATTGTGCTCTCAACTGTGTTGGTGTTCTGCATACGCTTCTCTGCGTGTGGTGTTTGGTGTGTGGTGGTTTTTCTGTTATTTTTGCCTTTTGTGCGTGTGTAGTTGTGTTGAACCTGTTATGTGTGTGTTTTGTGTTTTTTATGTGCTGGCTGAGTCGGGCTTTGTGTGTGCTCTATGTGATATGGCTCGGTTGTTGTATTGCGCATAGTGATTGAAAAGTTTGTTACATGTGTCCTGACATCATTGTTTTGTGGATAGTGTGACTTTACTGATTTTCTTTCTGTGTGTGTCTTTTTATCATGTGGTTCTGTGCATTGGCTGCTTGTGTTTGGATTTGGTATTATTTTGGGTCTCTGTTGCAAAATGTGCATCATCTGTGTTATTCTGTGCTGTACCCGGTGTTTTGTGTGGATTTGAATGATCTGCTGTTTTGGGATATGTTGTGTAGGGATTGGTTCTGTGTGCCTTTGCTGTGATGTCTGCTCTCTGTGTATGCCCAATGTTGTGTTTTGCGTGCGGTGCATTCTTTTCAGTTAAGCTGTGTTTGTTGTGAGGTAATTTGTGTATTTGGAATGTACTTTGCTGTGGTTGTGCTGTTTTGGTTGTGTGACGTGTGCTTATGTTACTGAGTTTTCTGTTTGTTGTGTGATGCTGTGTGTCTTCAAAGTGTGGTCACTTTGTGCTTGCTGTAATAGTTTTGTATTGTTTATTCTCATTTCCATGTGTTTAGCAATGGGATAGTTTACTCATGGTTGTGTTTTGTGTTTGTTGTGTGCCGTCTGTGTTGTGCACGTTTGTTTTTTGTTCTGATCTCTGTTGTTTCTGTTAATTATGTGTTGTTAATAACGTGTTCTGTGATGTGTGTGTTGTGCGTTTGATGTATGGTGTGTTAGTTTTCTTCTGGGTGTTTAGTGTGTTGTACATATTTGCTGCATATGTTTTATGTTGAATACTCTGTGTATACGTTGTATGCGTGTGTTGCATGAATGTGTGCTATATCTTGTGCATACTGTGTGACCTGTGACTGATCGTTTCTGTGAGTTTTGTGCCCGAGTGTTGTACGTTCGGAATTGAGCTGCATGTATGTCAATATGTGCTTCTTCACGTGTTTGTGTGTCTTTTCCATAGTGTGGGATATGTGTTGCCCACGTCATTTCCTGGTTTGTGTGTGCTTTGCGTGTGATTTTGTACGTTGTGTGAGCGTTTGTCTATGTGATGTGATTTTAGCCTTTTTATATTTGAGAGTTTCTCTCTGTTGGGCTTATGATTCATGTGTACAATGAAAAATGTTAATGTGGGTCGTTGTGCTTTTCCGGGTTATGTGTGTAATGAGAAGTGTGTTGACTCTGTGGTTGTGCTTGTAAGTGATCCTCACTGTGTGTTCTGTGTGTACTCTGGGAAAATTCCTTCATGCATATTACGGGCAGTTAAGTGCTATGATGTGTGTGGTGTGTGTTTATTATTGTGAAGATAGCTGTATTGCTGAGAGTTTGTGTGCATTCTATAATTTTGGTTGTCAGGGTGGCCAGGTCAGGCTTTGTTTTGTGTCAGTGTGTGTCTTGTGTGTTAAATGTTGTGTTGTTTCCTTTCGTGTGTGTGATGTGTTGTGTTTTGTGTGTTGTATTGTTTTCCGTGTGTTGTCTGTTGTGTTACATGTTTGTTTTTGTGTGTGTGGTATGTGTATGTTCTACGTGGTGTCTGATTGGTTCTTTGTTGTGTGTGCAGTGGTTTTCTTGTGCAAAGTGTACACGGCAGTGTGTTATTTGTGTTGTGTGATAGAATGTGCATTCTGATTTGTGCGGTGTATTGGGCATTATTGTGTTTTGTTTGCTTTTTTTCTAAATTTTGTGTGTGTTCTCTCTGTTGTGTGTTGAGTATGTTTTGTGAGTTTTGTGTGGGAAATGTGTGGTTAACATATATTGCTGTTCATTTTGTATGTTGCTCGTGTGTGTTCTCTTTGGACTGTTATGTGTGAGGTAAGTGCTTGTGTGTTGCCTGGGTCTTTGTATGTCACATATGTTGCATCTATTTTGTTTGGTATTGTTTTCGTGACTGTGTATCTTGTGTGTTTTGTGTGTGACTCTGTTGGTTACATGTAGTGTGCTATGTGTCTGTGCTTTGAATGGTGTTTTATGTGTTGTGTTCTCAGTTTTTTTGTGTTCTGTGTATGCTTTTCTGGGTGTGGTGTAGAGTGTGTAGTACGTTGTCCTTTATTTGACTGTTGAGATAGATATTACTTATGTTGAACTTTTTTTGTGTGTGTGTTTGTGTGTGTGTTGTGCATTTTCCCATATGCTGCCTGGATCTTCTCTGTGTGTGCACTATGTGGTATGTGTCCCTTACTGTGTTGTGCATAGTGTGACAAATGTGTGTTGCATGTATGCTGTTTTCGATGAGTTGTGGATCGTGTGTGACTTGATTGACTTTCTATCTGTGTGTCTTTACATGTGGTACTCTGTGTTGTTTGCTTGTGTACGGATTTGGTTTTATTTCGTGTCTCTGTTGTGGAACGTGTGGCATCTGTGTTATTGTGCATTATTTGCTGGGTGCGTTTGCGGACTTGAATGATTTGCTGCTTGGTGATATTTTGTGTAGGGATTTTGTATGTGTGTGTGTTTGCTGTGATGTTTTCTTTCTGTATTCGTCCAATTCTGTTTTATGAGTGTGGTGTATACTTTTTGGATATGCTGTGTTTGCTGAGTGAGAATTTGTGTTTTGAATGTTCTTTGCTGTGATTGTGTTGTTTTCGTTGTGTGCAGTGTGCATACGGCACTGTTTTATGTTTGTTGTGTAATACTGTGTCTTCACTGTGTTGTCATTTTGTGTGTGCTCATATTGTTTTCTACATTTTTTCTCAGTTCTTTGTGCGAAAAAACAGTGTTGCTTACCCCTTTTTTTGTTGTGTGTGTGTGTTGTGTTGTCTGTGTTGTGTATGTTTTGTCGTTTGTCTGAGCTCTGTTGTGTCTGTTATGTGTTGTTCTAATATTGTGTTCTGTGTTGTGTGTGTATTTGTGTCTTTTGTGGTCTGTGAGTTGAGTGCATTATACATGCTTGCTGGGTGAGTTTAACGGTTGCATATGCTGTGCATATGTGCTCTTTGTGTTTTAAGTGGTGTGTGATATTTGTTTAGCTCCCTGTGTGAACTGTGACCAAAATATTTGTGTGTGTTGTGTGTGAGTGTTGTACTTTCTGCATGGTACTGACTTTATGTGGGTATGTGTTTGTATGTGTGGTTGCGTGTCTTTTCCAATGTGTGTGATATGTTGTTGGCCTCTATCATTCAATTGCTTGTGTGTGGTTCGCATGTGGTTTTGTATGTGCTGTGTGAGTTCTGTGTGTGTGACTTGACTTTTGTCTGGTTGTATTGCAGAGTTTGTCTCCTTTGGGTTTTTGATTGATGCGTGTAAAGAGAAATGTGTTGAATATGGCTGTTTGCGCTTTTCCAGATTGTGCATAATGTGAAGTGTGTTGACTCTGTGGTTGTGCTTTGTTAGTGATCCTCACTGTGTGTTTTGAATGTACTCTGTGAAAATTGTTTATGGATATTATCTGCAGTTATGTGCTGTGAAGTGTGTGGTGTTCCTTGATAAGTGTGAACAGTTGTTTGCTGCAAGTTCCTGTCCACTCTCTTTTTTGTTGTCATAGTGGTCCAGTCAGGGCTTGTTGTGTGTCACACCATGTATTTTTGTTTCAAATGTGATGTTTTCTTTTGTATTTGAAGTGTTGTTTTCTTTCCGTTTTTTCTCGATTAAGGGTTTTGTGTTGGTGTTTGCTTGTGTGGAGTGTGTATGTGCTATGTTGCATGTGATAAGCTCAGTGCTGTAGGTGTAGTGTGTTGTTTCTGTAGTGTGAGTATGGGAGCAAGTGATTTGTTGTGTTGTGTGATTGTGGATTTTGATTTGCGCAGTTTGGTGTGTGGTGTGTGTAATTGTGTGCTTGTGTTTTCTTTTATCTCTGGGTTTTATGTGTTTTCTCAATATTGTGTGTTGCCTGTGTTGTAAAGAGTTTTGAATGTGATGTGCGTGGTTAACATACATTTTTCTATGTCTTGTATGTTTTTCTGCGTGTTTTCGCTTTGGAGTTTTATGTCTGAGATATGTGTTTGTGTGTTGGGTGCACAGTGTGTCTCTTTCTGTGTCACATGTACTGCTTCTAGTGGGTTTCTTTTAGTTTTCAATGTACTGTATGATGTGTGTATTGTGTGTGGCCTTCTGGGTCACATGTAGTGTGTGATGTGTCCATTCTTTGCATTGCTTGTAATGTATTGTGCTCTCAACTGTGTTGGTGTTCTGCATACGCTTCTCTGCGTGTGGTGTTTGGTGTGTGGTGGTTTTTCTGTTATTTTTGCCTTTTGTGCGTGTGTAGTTGTGTTGAACCTGTTATGTGTGTGTTTTGTGTTTTTTATGTGCTGGCTGAGTCGGGCTTTGTGTGTGCTCTATGTGATATGGCTCGGTTGTTGTATTGCGCATAGTGATTGAAAAGTTTGTTACATGTGTCCTGACATCATTGTTTTGTGGATAGTGTGACTTTACTGATTTTCTTTCTGTGTGTGTCTTTTTATCATGTGGTTCTGTGCATTGGCTGCTTGTGTTTGGATTTGGTATTATTTTGGGTCTCTGTTGCAAAATGTGCATCATCTGTGTTATTCTGTGCTGTACCCGGTGTTTTGTGTGGATTTGAATGATCTGCTGTTTTGGGATATGTTGTGTAGGGATTGGTTCTGTGTGCCTTTGCTGTGATGTCTGCTCTCTGTGTATGCCCAATGTTGTGTTTTGCGTGCGGTGCATTCTTTTCAGTTAAGCTGTGTTTGTTGTGAGGTAATTTGTGTATTTGGAATGTACTTTGCTGTGGTTGTGCTGTTTTGGTTGTGTGACGTGTGCTTATGTTACTGAGTTTTCTGTTTGTTGTGTGATGCTGTGTGTCTTCAAAGTGTGGTCACTTTGTGCTTGCTGTAATAGTTTTGTATTGTTTATTCTCATTTCCATGTGTTTAGCAATGGGATAGTTTACTCATGGTTGTGTTTTGTGTTTGTTGTGTGCCGTCTGTGTTGTGCACGTTTGTTTTTTGTTCTGATCTCTGTTGTTTCTGTTAATTATGTGTTGTTAATAACGTGTTCTGTGATGTGTGTGTTGTGCGTTTGATGTATGGTGTGTTAGTTTTCTTCTGGGTGTTTAGTGTGTTGTACATATTTGCTGCATATGTTTTATGTTGAATACTCTGTGTATACGTTGTATGCGTGTGTTGCATGAATGTGTGCTATATCTTGTGCATACTGTGTGACCTGTGACTGATCGTTTCTGTGAGTTTTGTGCCCGAGTGTTGTACGTTCGGAATTGAGCTGCATGTATGTCAATATGTGCTTCTTCACGTGTTTGTGTGTCTTTTCCATAGTGTGGGATATGTGTTGCCCACGTCATTTCCTGGTTTGTGTGTGCTTTGCGTGTGATTTTGTACGTTGTGTGAGCGTTTGTCTATGTGATGTGATTTTAGCCTTTTTATATTTGAGAGTTTCTCTCTGTTGGGCTTATGATTTATGTGTACAATGAAAAATGTTAATGTGGGTCGTTGTGCTTTTCCGGGTTATGTGTGTAATGAGAAGTGTGTTGACTCTGTGGTTGTGCTTGTAAGTGATCCTCACTGTGTGTTCTGTGTGTACTCTGGGAAAATTCCTTCATGCATATTACGGGCAGTTAAGTGCTATGATGTGTGTGGTGTGTGTTTATTATTGTGAAGATAGCTGTATTGCTGAGAGTTTGTGTGCATTCTATAATTTTGGTTGTCAGGGTGGCCAGGTCAGGCTTTGTTTTGTGTCAGTGTGTGTCTTGTGTGTTAAATGTTGTGTTGTTTCCTTTCGTGTGTGTGATGTGTTGTGTTTTGTGTGTTGTATTGTTTTCCGTGTGTTGTCTGTTGTGTTACATGTTTGTTTTTGTGTGTGTGGTATGTGTATGTTCTACGTGGTGTCTGATTGGTTCTTTGTTGTGTGTGCAGTGGTTTTCTTGTGCAAAGTGTACACGGCAGTGTGTTATTTGTGTTGTGTGATAGAATGTGCATTCTGATTTGTGCGGTGTATTGGGCATTATTGTGTTTTGTTTGCTTTTTTTCTAAATTTTGTGTGTGTTCTCTCTGTTGTGTGTTGAGTATGTTTTGTGAGTTTTGTGTGGGAAATGTGTGGTTAACATATATTGCTGTTCATTTTGTATGTTGCTCGTGTGTGTTCTCTTTGGACTGTTATGTGTGAGGTAAGTGCTTGTGTGTTGCCTGGGTCTTTGTATGTCACATATGTTGCATCTATTTTGTTTGGTATTGTTTTCGTGACTGTGTATCTTGTGTGTTTTGTGTGTGACTCTGTTGGTTACATGTAGTGTGCTATGTGTCTGTGCTTTGAATGGTGTTTTATGTGTTGTGTTCTCAGTTTTTTTGTGTTCTGTGTATGCTTTTCTGGGTGTGGTGTAGAGTGTGTAGTACGTTGTCCTTTATTTGACTGTTGAGATAGATATTACTTATGTTGAACTTTTTTTGTGTGTGTGTTTGTATGTGTGTTGTGCATTT
The DNA here is from genome assembly GCF_030020395.1 of Manis pentadactyla. NCBI lineage: Eukaryota > Metazoa > Chordata > Mammalia > Pholidota > Manidae > Manis > Manis pentadactyla. The sequence goes on along the minus strand of NW_026644613.1, from coordinate 24,805 downwards.
TCCCATATGCTGCCTGGATCTTCTCTGTGTGTGCACTATGTGGTATGTGTCCCTTACTGTGTTGTGCATAGTGTGACAAATGTGTGTTGCATGTATGCTGTTTTCGATGAGTTGTGGATCGTGTGTGACTTGATTGACTTTCTATCTGTGTGTCTTTACATGTGGTACTCTGTGTTGTTTGCTTGTGTACGGATTTGGTTTTATTTCGTGTCTCTGTTGTGGAACGTGTGGCATCTGTGTTATTGTGCATTATTTGCTGGGTGCGTTTGCGGACTTGAATGATTTGCTGCTTGGGGATATTTTGTGTAGGGATTTTGTATGTATGTGTGTTTGCTGTGATGTTTTCTTTCTGTATTCGTCCAATTCTGTTTTATGAGTGTGGTGTATACTTTTTGGATATGCTGTGTTTGCTGAGTGAGAATTTGTGTTTTGAATGTTCTTTGCTGTGATTGTGTTGTTTTCGTTGTGTGCAGTGTGCATACGGCACTGTTTTATGTTTGTTGTGTAATACTGTGTCTTCACTGTGTTGTCATTTTGTGTGTGCTGATATTGTTTTCTACAGTTTTTCTCAGTTCTGTGTGCGAAAAAACAGTGTTGCTTACCCCTTTTTTTGTTGTGTGTGTGTGTTGTGTTGTCTGTGTTGTGTATGTTTTGTCGTTTGTCTGAGCTCTGTTGTGTCTGTTATGTGTTGTTCTAATATTGTGTTCTGTGTGGTGTGTGTATTTCTGACTTTTGTGGTCTGTGTGTTGAGTGCATAATACATGTTTGCTGGGTGAGTTTAACGGTTGCATATGCTGTGCATATGTGCTCTTTGTGTTTTAAGTGGTGTGTGATATTTGTTTAGCTCCCTGTGTGAACTGTGACCAAAATATTTGTGTGTGTTGTGTGTGAGTGTTGTACTTTCTGCATGGTACTGACTTTATGTGGGTATGTGTTTGTATGTGTGGTTGCGTGTCTTTTCCAATGTGTGTGATATGTGGGTGGCCTCTATCATTCAATTGCTTGTGTGTGGTTCGCATGTGGTTTTGTATGTGCTGTGTGAGTTCTGTGTGTGTGACTTGACATTTGTCTGGTTGTATTGCAGAGTTTGTCTCCTTTGGGTTTTTGATTGATGCGTGTAATGAGAAATGTGTTGAATATGGCTGTTTGCGCTTTTTCAGATTGTGCATAATGTGAAGTGTGTTGACTCTGTGGTTGTGCTTTGTTAGTGATCCTCACTGTGTGTTTTGAATGTACTCTGTGAAAATTGTTTATGGATATTATCTGCAGTTATGTGCTGTGAAGTGTGTGGTGTTCCTTGATAAGTGTGAACAGTTGTTTGCTGCAAGTTCCTGTCCACTGTCTTTTTTGTTGTCATAGTGGTCCAGTCAGGGCTTGTTGTGTGTCACACCATGTATTTTTGTTTCAAATGTGATGTTTTCTTTTGTATTTGAAGTGTTGTTTTCTTTCCGTTTTTTCTCGATTAAGGGTTTTGTGTTGGTGTTTGCTTGTGTGGAGTGTGTATGTGCTATGTTGCATGTGATAAGCTCAGTGCTGTAGGTGTAGTGTGTTGTTTCTGTAGTGTGAGTATGGGAGCAAGTGATTTGTTGTGTTGTGTGATTGTGGATTTTGATTTGCGCAGTTTGGTGTGTGGTGTGTGTAATTGTGTGCTTGTGTTTTCTTTTATCTCTGGGTTTTATGTGTTTTCTCAATATTGTGTGTTGCCTGTGTTGTAAAGAGTTTTGAATGTGATGTGCGTGGTTAACATACATTTTTCTATGTCTTGTATGTTTTTCTGCGTGTTTTCGCTTTGGAGTTTTATGTCTGAGATATGTGTTTGTGTGTTGGGTGCACAGTGTGTCTCTTTCTGTGTCACATGTACTGCATCTAGTGGGTTTCTTTTAGTTTTCAATGTACTGTATGATGTGTGTATTGTGTGTGGCCTTCTGGGTCACATGTAGTGTGTGATGTGTCCATTCTTTGCATTGCTTGTAATGTATTGTGCTCTCAACTGTGTTGGTGTTCTGCATACGCTTCTCTGCGTGTGGTGTTTGGTGTGTGGTGGTTTTTCTGTTATTTTTGCCTTTTGTGCGTGTGTAGTTGTGTTGAACCTGTTATGTGTGTGTTTTGTGTTTTTTATGTGCTGGCTGAGTCGGGCTTTGTGTGTGCTCTATGTGATATGGCTCGGTTGTTGTATTGCGCATAGTGATTGAAAAGTTTGTTACATGTGTCCTGACATCATTGTTTTGTGGATAGTGTGACTTTACTGATTTTCTTTCTGTGTGTGTCTTTTTATCATGTGGTTCTGTGCATTGGCTGCTTGTGTTTGGATTTGGTATTATTTTGGGTCTCTGTTGCAAAATGTGCATCATCTGTGTTATTCTGTGCTGTACCCGGTGTTTTGTGTGGATTTGAATGATCTGCTGTTTTGGGATATGTTGTGTAGGGATTGGTTCTGTGTGCCTTTGCTGTGATGTCTGCTCTCTGTGTATGCCCAATGTTGTGTTTTGCGTGCGGTGCATTCTTTTCAGTTAAGCTGTGTTTGTTGTGAGGTAATTTGTGTATTTGGAATGTACTTTGCTGTGGTTGTGCTGTTTTGGTTGTGTGACGTGTGCTTATGTTACTGAGTTTTCTGTTTGTTGTGTGATGCTGTGTGTCTTCAAAGTGTGGTCACTTTGTGCTTGCTGTAATAGTTTTGTATTGTTTATTCTCATTTCCATGTGTTTAGCAATGGGATAGTTTACTCATGGTTGTGTTTTGTGTTTGTTGTGTGCCGTCTGTGTTGTGCACGTTTGTTTTTTGTTCTGATCTCTGTTGTTTCTGTTAATTATGTGTTGTTAATAACGTGTTCTGTGATGTGTGTGTTGTGCGTTTGATGTATGGTGTGTTAGTTTTCTTCTGGGTGTTTAGTGTGTTGTACATATTTGCTGCATATGTTTTATGTTGAATACTCTGTGTATACGTTGTATGCGTGTGTTGCATGAATGTGTGCTATATCTTGTGCATACTGTGTGACCTGTGACTGATCGTTTCTGTGAGTTTTGTGCCCGAGTGTTGTACGTTCGGAATTGAGCTGCATGTATGTCAATATGTGCTTCTTCACGTGTTTGTGTGTCTTTTCCATAGTGTGGGATATGTGTTGCCCACGTCATTTCCTGGTTTGTGTGTGCTTTGCGTGTGATTTTGTACGTTGTGTGAGCGTTTGTCTATGTGATGTGATTTTAGCCTTTTTATATTTGAGAGTTTCTCTCTGTTGGGCTTATGATTTATGTGTACAATGAAAAATGTTAATGTGGGTCGTTGTGCTTTTCCGGGTTATGTGTGTAATGAGAAGTGTGTTGACTCTGTGGTTGTGCTTGTAAGTGATCCTCACTGTGTGTTCTGTGTGTACTCTGGGAAAATTCCTTCATGCATATTACGGGCAGTTAAGTGCTATGATGTGTGTGGTGTGTGTTTATTATTGTGAAGATAGCTGTATTGCTGAGAGTTTGTGTGCATTCTATAATTTTGGTTGTCAGGGTGGCCAGGTCAGGCTTTGTTTTGTGTCAGTGTGTGTCTTGTGTGTTAAATGTTGTGTTGTTTCCTTTCGTGTGTGTGATGTGTTGTGTTTTGTGTGTTGTATTGTTTTCCGTGTGTTGTCTGTTGTGTTACATGTTTGTTTTTGTGTGTGTGGTATGTGTATGTTCTACGTGGTGTCTGATTGGTTCTTTGTTGTGTGTGCAGTGGTTTTCTTGTGCAAAGTGTACACGGCAGTGTGTTATTTGTGTTGTGTGATAGAATGTGCATTCTGATTTGTGCGGTGTATTGGGCATTATTGTGTTTTGTTTGCTTTTTTTCTAAATTTTGTGTGTGTTCTCTCTGTTGTGTGTTGAGTATGTTTTGTGAGTTTTGTGTGGGAAATGTGTGGTTAACATATATTGCTGTTCATTTTGTATGTTGCTCGTGTGTGTTCTCTTTGGACTGTTATGTGTGAGGTAAGTGCTTGTGTGTTGCCTGGGTCTTTGTATGTCACATATGTTGCATCTATTTTGTTTGGTATTGTTTTCGTGACTGTGTATCTTGTGTGTTTTGTGTGTGACTCTGTTGGTTACATGTAGTGTGCTATGTGTCTGTGCTTTGAATGGTGTTTTATGTGTTGTGTTCTCAGTTTTTTTGTGTTCTGTGTATGCTTTTCTGGGTGTGGTGTAGAGTGTGTAGTACGTTGTCCTTTATTTGACTGTTGAGATAGATATTACTTATGTTGAACTTTTTTTGTGTGTGTGTTTGTATGTGTGTTGTGCATTTTCCCATATGCTGCCTGGATCTTCTCTGTGTGTGCACTATGTGGTATGTGTCCCTTACTGTGTTGTGCATAGTGTGACAAATGTGTGTTGCATGTATGCTGTTTTCGATGAGTTGTGGATCGTGTGTGACTTGATTGACTTTCTATCTGTGTGTCTTTACATGTGGTACTCTGTGTTGTTTGCTTGTGTACGGATTTGGTTTTATTTCGTGTCTCTGTTGTGGAACGTGTGGCATCTGTGTTATTGTGCATTATTTGCTGGGTGCGTTTGCGGACTTGAATGATTTGCTGCTTGGGGATATTTTGTGTAGGGATTTTGTATGTATGTGTGTTTGCTGTGATGTTTTCTTTCTGTATTCGTCCAATTCTGTTTTATGAGTGTGGTGTATACTTTTTGGATATGCTGTGTTTGCTGAGTGAGAATTTGTGTTTTGAATGTTCTTTGCTGTGATTGTGTTGTTTTCGTTGTGTGCAGTGTGCATACGGCACTGTTTTATGTTTGTTGTGTAATACTGTGTCTTCACTGTGTTGTCATTTTGTGTGTGCTGATATTGTTTTCTACAGTTTTTCTCAGTTCTGTGTGCGAAAAAACAGTGTTGCTTACCCCTTTTTTTGTTGTGTGTGTGTGTTGTGTTGTCTGTGTTGTGTATGTTTTGTCGTTTGTCTGAGCTCTGTTGTGTCTGTTATGTGTTGTTCTAATATTGTGTTCTGTGTTGTGTGTGTATTTCTGACTTTTGTGGTCTGTGTGTTGAGTGCATAATACATGTTTGCTGGGTGAGTTTAACGGTTGCATATGCTGTGCATATGTGCTCTTTGTGTTTTAAGTGGTGTGTGATATTTGTTTAGCTCCCTGTGTGAACTGTGACCAAAATATTTGTGTGTGTTGTGTGTGAGTGTTGTACTTTCTGCATGGTACTGACTTTATGTGGGTATGTGTTTGTATGTGTGGTTGCGTGTCTTTTCCAATGTGTGTGATATGTGGGTGGCCTCTATCATTCAATTGCTTGTGTGTGGTTCGCATGTGGTTTTGTATGTGCTGTGTGAGTTCTGTGTGTGTGACTTGACATTTGTCTGGTTGTATTGCAGAGTTTGTCTCCTTTGGGTTTTTGATTGATGCGTGTAATGAGAAATGTGTTGAATATGGCTGTTTGCGCTTTTTCAGATTGTGCATAATGTGAAGTGTGTTGACTCTGTGGTTGTGCTTTGTTAGTGATCCTCACTGTGTGTTTTGAATGTACTCTGTGAAAATTGTTTATGGATATTATCTGCAGTTATGTGCTGTGAAGTGTGTGGTGTTCCTTGATAAGTGTGAACAGTTGTTTGCTGCAAGTTCCTGTCCACTGTCTTTTTTGTTGTCATAGTGGTCCAGTCAGGGCTTGTTGTGTGTCACACCATGTATTTTTGTTTCAAATGTGATGTTTTCTTTTGTATTTGAAGTGTTGTTTTCTTTCCGTTTTTTCTCGATTAAGGGTTTTGTGTTGGTGTTTGCTTGTGTGGAGTGTGTATGTGCTATGTTGCATGTGATAAGCTCAGTGCTGTAGGTGTAGTGTGTTGTTTCTGTAGTGTGAGTATGGGAGCAAGTGATTTGTTGTGTTGTGTGATTGTGGATTTTGATTTGCGCAGTTTGGTGTGTGGTGTGTGTAATTGTGTGCTTGTGTTTTCTTTTATCTCTGGGTTTTATGTGTTTTCTCAATATTGTGTGTTGCCTGTGTTGTAAAGAGTTTTGAATGTGATGTGCGTGGTTAACATACATTTTTCTATGTCTTGTATGTTTTTCTGCGTGTTTTCGCTTTGGAGTTTTATGTCTGAGATATGTGTTTGTGTGTTGGGTGCACAGTGTGTCTCTTTCTGTGTCACATGTACTGCATCTAGTGGGTTTCTTTTAGTTTTCAATGTACTGTATGATGTGTGTATTGTGTGTGGCCTTCTGGGTCACATGTAGTGTGTGATGTGTCCATTCTTTGCATTGCTTGTAATGTATTGTGCTCTCAACTGTGTTGGTGTTCTGCATACGCTTCTCTGCGTGTGGTGTTTGGTGTGTGGTGGTTTTTCTGTTATTTTTGCCTTTTGTGCGTGTGTAGTTGTGTTGAACCTGTTATGTGTGTGTTTTGTGTTTTTTATGTGCTGGCTGAGTCGGGCTTTGTGTGTGCTCTATGTGATATGGCTCGGTTGTTGTATTGCGCATAGTGATTGAAAAGTTTGTTACATGTGTCCTGACATCATTGTTTTGTGGATAGTGTGACTTTACTGATTTTCTTTCTGTGTGTGTCTTTTTATCATGTGGTTCTGTGCATTGGCTGCTTGTGTTTGGATTTGGTATTATTTTGGGTCTCTGTTGCAAAATGTGCATCATCTGTGTTATTCTGTGCTGTACCCGGTGTTTTGTGTGGATTTGAATGATCTGCTGTTTTGGGATATGTTGTGTAGGGATTGGTTCTGTGTGCCTTTGCTGTGATGTCTGCTCTCTGTGTATGCCCAATGTTGTGTTTTGCGTGCGGTGCATTCTTTTCAGTTAAGCTGTGTTTGTTGTGAGGTAATTTGTGTATTTGGAATGTACTTTGCTGTGGTTGTGCTGTTTTGGTTGTGTGACGTGTGCTTATGTTACTGAGTTTTCTGTTTGTTGTGTGATGCTGTGTGTCTTCAAAGTGTGGTCACTTTGTGCTTGCTGTAATAGTTTTGTATTGTTTATTCTCATTTCCATGTGTTTAGCAATGGGATAGTTTACTCATGGTTGTGTTTTGTGTTTGTTGTGTGCCGTCTGTGTTGTGCACGTTTGTTTTTTGTTCTGATCTCTGTTGTTTCTGTTAATTATGTGTTGTTAATAACGTGTTCTGTGATGTGTGTGTTGTGCGTTTGATGTATGGTGTGTTAGTTTTCTTCTGGGTGTTTAGTGTGTTGTACATATTTGCTGCATATGTTTTATGTTGAATACTCTGTGTATACGTTGTATGCGTGTGTTGCATGAATGTGTGCTATATCTTGTGCATACTGTGTGACCTGTGACTGATCGTTTCTGTGAGTTTTGTGCCCGAGTGTTGTACGTTCGGAATTGAGCTGCATGTATGTCAATATGTGCTTCTTCACGTGTTTGTGTGTCTTTTCCATAGTGTGGGATATGTGTTGCCCACGTCATTTCCTGGTTTGTGTGTGCTTTGCGTGTGATTTTGTACGTTGTGTGAGCGTTTGTCTATGTGATGTGATTTTAGCCTTTTTATATTTGAGAGTTTCTCTCTGTTGGGCTTATGATTTATGTGTACAATGAAAAATGTTAATGTGGGTCGTTGTGCTTTTCCGGGTTATGTGTGTAATGAGAAGTGTGTTGACTCTGTGGTTGTGCTTGTAAGTGATCCTCACTGTGTGTTCTGTGTGTACTCTGGGAAAATTCCTTCATGCATATTACGGGCAGTTAAGTGCTATGATGTGTGTGGTGTGTGTTTATTATTGTGAAGATAGCTGTATTGCTGAGAGTTTGTGTGCATTCTATAATTTTGGTTGTCAGGGTGGCCAGGTCAGGCTTTGTTTTGTGTCAGTGTGTGTCTTGTGTGTTAAATGTTGTGTTGTTTCCTTTCGTGTGTGTGATGTGTTGTGTTTTGTGTGTTGTATTGTTTTCCGTGTGTTGTCTGTTGTGTTACATGTTTGTTTTTGTGTGTGTGGTATGTGTATGTTCTACGTGGTGTCTGATTGGTTCTTTGTTGTGTGTGCAGTGGTTTTCTTGTGCAAAGTGTACACGGCAGTGTGTTATTTGTGTTGTGTGATAGAATGTGCATTCTGATTTGTGCGGTGTATTGGGCATTATTGTGTTTTGTTTGCTTTTTTTCTAAATTTTGTGTGTGTTCTCTCTGTTGTGTGTTGAGTATGTTTTGTGAGTTTTGTGTGGGAAATGTGTGGTTAACATATATTGCTGTTCATTTTGTATGTTGCTCGTGTGTGTTCTCTTTGGACTGTTATGTGTGAGGTAAGTGCTTGTGTGTTGCCTGGGTCTTTGTATGTCACATATGTTGCATCTATTTTGTTTGGTATTGTTTTCGTGACTGTGTATCTTGTGTGTTTTGTGTGTGACTCTGTTGGTTACATGTAGTGTGCTATGTGTCTGTGCTTTGAATGGTGTTTTATGTGTTGTGTTCTCAGTTTTTTTGTGTTCTGTGTATGCTTTTCTGGGTGTGGTGTAGAGTGTGTAGTACGTTGTCCTTTATTTGACTGTTGAGATAGATATTACTTATGTTGAACTTTTTTTGTGTGTGTGTTTGTATGTGTGTTGTGCATTTTCCCATATGCTGCCTGGATCTTCTCTGTGTGTGCACTATGTGGTATGTGTCCCTTACTGTGTTGTGCATAGTGTGACAAATGTGTGTTGCATGTATGCTGTTTTCGATGAGTTGTGGATCGTGTGTGACTTGATTGACTTTCTATCTGTGTGTCTTTACATGTGGTACTCTGTGTTGTTTGCTTGTGTACGGATTTGGTTTTATTTCGTGTCTCTGTTGTGGAACGTGTGGCATCTGTGTTATTGTGCATTATTTGCTGGGTGCGTTTGCGGACTTGAATGATTTGCTGCTTGGGGATATTTTGTGTAGGGATTTTGTATGTATGTGTGTTTGCTGTGATGTTTTCTTTCTGTATTCGTCCAATTCTGTTTTATGAGTGTGGTGTATACTTTTTGGATATGCTGTGTTTGCTGAGTGAGAATTTGTGTTTTGAATGTTCTTTGCTGTGATTGTGTTGTTTTCGTTGTGTGCAGTGTGCATACGGCACTGTTTTATGTTTGTTGTGTAATACTGTGTCTTCACTGTGTTGTCATTTTGTGTGTGCTGATATTGTTTTCTACAGTTTTTCTCAGTTCTGTGTGCGAAAAAACAGTGTTGCTTACCCCTTTTTTTGTTGTGTGTGTGTGTTGTGTTGTCTGTGTTGTGTATGTTTTGTCGTTTGTCTGAGCTCTGTTGTGTCTGTTATGTGTTGTTCTAATATTGTGTTCTGTGTTGTGTGTGTATTTCTGACTTTTGTGGTCTGTGTGTTGAGTGCATAATACATGTTTGCTGGGTGAGTTTAACGGTTGCATATGCTGTGCATATGTGCTCTTTGTGTTTTAAGTGGTGTGTGATATTTGTTTAGCTCCCTGTGTGAACTGTGACCAAAATATTTGTGTGTGTTGTGTGTGAGTGTTGTACTTTCTGCATGGTACTGACTTTATGTGGGTATGTGTTTGTATGTGTGGTTGCGTGTCTTTTCCAATGTGTGTGATATGTGGGTGGCCTCTATCATTCAATTGCTTGTGTGTGGTTCGCATGTGGTTTTGTATGTGCTGTGTGAGTTCTGTGTGTGTGACTTGACATTTGTCTGGTTGTATTGCAGAGTTTGTCTCCTTTGGGTTTTTGATTGATGCGTGTAATGAGAAATGTGTTGAATATGGCTGTTTGCGCTTTTTCAGATTGTGCATAATGTGAAGTGTGTTGACTCTGTGGTTGTGCTTTGTTAGTGATCCTCACTGTGTGTTTTGAATGTACTCTGTGAAAATTGTTTATGGATATTATCTGCAGTTATGTGCTGTGAAGTGTGTGGTGTTCCTTGATAAGTGTGAACAGTTGTTTGCTGCAAGTTCCTGTCCACTGTCTTTTTTGTTGTCATAGTGGTCCAGTCAGGGATTGTTGTGTGTCACACCATGTATTTTTGTTTCAAATGTGATGTTTTCTTTTGTATTTGAAGTGTTGTTTTCTTTCCGTTTTTTCTCGATTAAGGGTTTTGTGTTGGTGTTTGCTTGTGTGGAGTGTGTATGTGCTATGTTGCATGTGATAAGCTCAGTGCTGTAGGTGTAGTGTGTTGTTTCTGTAGTGTGAGTATGGGAGCAAGTGATTTGTTGTGTTGTGTGATTGTGGATTTTGATTTGCGCAGTTTGGTGTGTGGTGTGTGTAATTGTGTGCTTGTGTTTTCTTTTATCTCTGGGTTTTATGTGTTTTCTCAATATTGTGTGTTGCCTGTGTTGTAAAGAGTTTTGAATGTGATGTGCGTGGTTAACATACATTTTTCTATGTCTTGTATGTTTTTCTGCGTGTTTTCGCTTTGGAGTTTTATGTCTGAGATATGTGTTTGTGTGTTGGGTGCACAGTGTGTCTCTTTCTGTGTCACATGTACTGCTTCTAGTGGGTTTCTTTTAGTTTTCAATGTACTGTATGATGTGTGTATTGTGTGTGGCCTTCTGGGTCACATGTAGTGTGTGATGTGTCCATTCTTTGCATTGCTTGTAATGTATTGTGCTCTCAACTGTGTTGGTGTTCTGCATACGCTTCTCTGCGTGTGGTGTTTGGTGTGTGGTGGTTTTTCTGTTATTTTTGCCTTTTGTGCGTGTGTAGTTGTGTTGAACCTGTTATGTGTGTGTTTTGTGTTTTTTATGTGCTGGCTGAGTCGGGCTTTGTGTGTGCTCTATGTGATATGGCTCGGTTGTTGTATTGCGCATAGTGATTGAAAAGTTTGTTACATGTGTCCTGACATCATTGTTTTGTGGATAGTGTGACTTTACTGATTTTCTTTCTGTGTGTGTCTTTTTATCATGTGGTTCTGTGCATTGGCTGCTTGTGTTTGGATTTGGTATTATTTTGGGTCTCTGTTGCAAAATGTGCATCATCTGTGTTATTCTGTGCTGTACCCGGTGTTTTGTGTGGATTTGAATGATCTGCTGTTTTGGGATATGTTGTGTAGGGATTGGTTCTGTGTGCCTTTGCTGTGATGTCTGCTCTCTGTGTATGCCCAATGTTGTGTTTTGCGTGCGGTGCATTCTTTTCAGTTAAGCTGTGTTTGTTGTGAGGTAATTTGTGTATTTGGAATGTACTTTGCTGTGGTTGTGCTGTTTTGGTTGTGTGACGTGTGCTTATGTTACTGAGTTTTCTGTTTGTTGTGTGATGCTGTGTGTCTTCAAAGTGTGGTCACTTTGTGCTTGCTGTAATAGTTTTGTATTGTTTATTCTCATTTCCATGTGTTTAGCAATGGGATAGTTTACTCATGGTTGTGTTTTGTGTTTGTTGTGTGCCGTCTGTGTTGTGCACGTTTGTTTTTTGTTCTGATCTCTGTTGTTTCTGTTAATTATGTGTTGTTAATAACGTGTTCTGTGATGTGTGTGTTGTGCGTTTGATGTATGGTGTGTTAGTTTTCTTCTGGGTGTTTAGTGTGTTGTACATATTTGCTGCATATGTTTTATGTTGAATACTCTGTGTATACGTTGTATGCGTGTGTTGCATGAATGTGTGCTATATCTTGTGCATACTGTGTGACCTGTGACTGATCGTTTCTGTGAGTTTTGTGCCCGAGTGTTGTACGTTCGGAATTGAGCTGCATGTATGTCAATATGTGCTTCTTCACGTGTTTGTGTGTCTTTTCCATAGTGTGGGATATGTGTTGCCCACGTCATTTCCTGGTTTGTGTGTGCTTTGCGTGTGATTTTGTACGTTGTGTGAGCGTTTGTCTATGTGATGTGATTTTAGCCTTTTTATATTTGAGAGTTTCTCTCTGTTGGGCTTATGATTCATGTGTACAATGAAAAATGTTAATGTGGGTCGTTGTGCTTTTCCGGGTTATGTGTGTAATGAGAAGTGTGTTGACTCTGTGGTTGTGCTTGTAAGTGATCCTCACTGTGTGTTCTGTGTGTACTCTGGGAAAATTCCTTCATGCATATTACGGGCAGTTAAGTGCTATGATGTGTGTGGTGTGTGTTTATTATTGTGAAGATAGCTGTATTGCTGAGAGTTTGTGTGCATTCTATAATTTTGGTTGTCAGGGTGGCCAGGTCAGGCTTTGTTTTGTGTCAGTGTGTGTCTTGTGTGTTAAATGTTGTGTTGTTTCCTTTCGTGTGTGTGATGTGTTGTGTTTTGTGTGTTGTATTGTTTTCCGTGTGTTGTCTGTTGTGTTACATGTTTGTTTTTGTGTGTGTGGTATGTGTATGTTCTACGTGGTGTCTGATTGGTTCTTTGTTGTGTGTGCAGTGGTTTTCTTGTGCAAAGTGTACACGGCAGTGTGTTATTTGTGTTGTGTGATAGAATGTGCATTCTGATTTGTGCGGTGTATTGGGCATTATTGTGTTTTGTTTGCTTTTTTTCTAAATTTTGTGTGTGTTCTCTCTGTTGTGTGTTGAGTATGTTTTGTGAGTTTTGTGTGGGAAATGTGTGGTTAACATATATTGCTGTTCATTTTGTATGTTGCTCGTGTGTGTTCTCTTTGGACTGTTATGTGTGAGGTAAGTGCTTGTGTGTTGCCTGGGTCTTTGTATGTCACATATGTTGCATCTATTTTGTTTGGTATTGTTTTCGTGACTGTGTATCTTGTGTGTTTTGTGTGTGACTCTGTTGGTTACATGTAGTGTGCTATGTGTCTGTGCTTTGAATGGTGTTTTATGTGTTGTGTTCTCAGTTTTTTTGTGTTCTGTGTATGCTTTTCTGGGTGTGGTGTAGAGTGTGTAGTACGTTGTCCTTTATTTGACTGTTGAGATAGATATTACTTATGTTGAACTTTTTTTGTGTGTGTGTTTGTGTGTGTGTTGTGCATTTTCCCATATGCTGCCTGGATCTTCTCTGTGTGTGCACTATGTGGTATGTGTCCCTTACTGTGTTGTGCATAGTGTGACAAATGTGTGTTGCATGTATGCTGTTTTCGATGAGTTGTGGATCGTGTGTGACTTGATTGACTTTCTATCTGTGTGTCTTTACATGTGGTACTCTGTGTTGTTTGCTTGTGTACGGATTTGGTTTTATTTCGTGTCTCTGTTGTGGAACGTGTGGCATCTGTGTTATTGTGCATTATTTGCTGGGTGCGTTTGCGGACTTGAATGATTTGCTGCTTGGGGATATTTTGTGTAGGGATTTTGTATGTATGTGTGTTTGCTGTGATGTTTTCTTTCTGTATTCGTCCAATTCTGTTTTATGAGTGTGGTGTATACTTTTTGGATATGCTGTGTTTGCTGAGTGAGAATTTGTGTTTTGAATGTTCTTTGCTGTGATTGTGTTGTTTTCGTTGTGTGCAGTGTGCATACGGCACTGTTTTATGTTTGTTGTGTAATACTGTGTCTTCACTGTGTTGTCATTTTGTGTGTGCTGATATTGTTTTCTACAGTTTTTCTCAGTTCTGTGTGCGAAAAAACAGTGTTGCTTACCCCTTTTTTTGTTGTGTGTGTGTGTTGTGTTGTCTGTGTTGTGTATGTTTTGTCGTTTGTCTGAGCTCTGTTGTGTCTGTTATGTGTTGTTCTAATATTGTGTTCTGTGTTGTGTGTGTATTTCTGACTTTTGTGGTCTGTGTGTTGAGTGCATAATACATGTTTGCTGGGTGAGTTTAACGGTTGCATATGCTGTGCATATGTGCTCTTTGTGTTTTAAGTGGTGTGTGATATTTGTTTAGCTCCCTGTGTGAACTGTGACCAAAATATTTGTGTGTGTTGTGTGTGAGTGTTGTACTTTCTGCATGGTACTGACTTTATGTGGGTATGTGTTTGTATGTGTGGTTGCGTGTCTTTTCCAATGTGTGTGATATGTGGGTGGCCTCTATCATTCAATTGCTTGTGTGTGGTTCGCATGTGGTTTTGTATGTGCTGTGTGAGTTCTGTGTGTGTGACTTGACATTTGTCTGGTTGTATTGCAGAGTTTGTCTCCTTTGGGTTTTTGATTGATGCGTGTAATGAGAAATGTGTTGAATATGGCTGTTTGCGCTTTTTCAGATTGTGCATAATGTGAAGTGTGTTGACTCTGTGGTTGTGCTTTGTTAGTGATCCTCACTGTGTGTTTTGAATGTACTCTGTGAAAATTGTTTATGGATATTATCTGCAGTTATGTGCTGTGAAGTGTGTGGTGTTCCTTGATAAGTGTGAACAGTTGTTTGCTGCAAGTTCCTGTCCACTGTCTTTTTTGTTGTCATAGTGGTCCAGTCAGGGCTTGTTGTGTGTCACACCATGTATTTTTGTTTCAAATGTGATGTTTTCTTTTGTATTTGAAGTGTTGTTTTCTTTCCGTTTTTTCTCGATTAAGGGTTTTGTGTTGGTGTTTGCTTGTGTGGAGTGTGTATGTGCTATGTTGCATGTGATAAGCTCAGTGCTGTAGGTGTAGTGTGTTGTTTCTGTAGTGTGAGTATGGGAGCAAGTGATTTGTTGTGTTGTGTGATTGTGGATTTTGATTTGCGCAGTTTGGTGTGTGGTGTGTGTAATTGTGTGCTTGTGTTTTCTTTTATCTCTGGGTTTTATGTGTTTTCTCAATATTGTGTGTTGCCTGTGTTGTAAAGAGTTTTGAATGTGATGTGCGTGGTTAACATACATTTTTCTATGTCTTGTATGTTTTTCTGCGTGTTTTCGCTTTGGAGTTTTATGTCTGAGATATGTGTTTGTGTGTTGGGTGCACAGTGTGTCTCTTTCTGTGTCACATGTACTGCATCTAGTGGGTTTCTTTTAGTTTTCAATGTACTGTATGATGTGTGTATTGTGTGTGGCCTTCTGGGTCACATGTAGTGTGTGATGTGTCCATTCTTTGCATTGCTTGTAATGTATTGTGCTCTCAACTGTGTTGGTGTTCTGCATACGCTTCTCTGCGTGTGGTGTTTGGTGTGTGGTGGTTTTTCTGTTATTTTTGCCTTTTGTGCGTGTGTAGTTGTGTTGAACCTGTTATGTGTGTGTTTTGTGTTTTTTATGTGCTGGCTGAGTCGGGCTTTGTGTGTGCTCTATGTGATATGGCTCGGTTGTTGTATTGCGCATAGTGATTGAAAAGTTTGTTACATGTGTCCTGACATCATTGTTTTGTGGATAGTGTGACTTTACTGATTTTCTTTCTGTGTGTGTCTTTTTATCATGTGGTTCTGTGCATTGGCTGCTTGTGTTTGGATTTGGTATTATTTTGGGTCTCTGTTGCAAAATGTGCATCATCTGTGTTATTCTGTGCTGTACCCGGTGTTTTGTGTGGATTTGAATGATCTGCTGTTTTGGGATATGTTGTGTAGGGATTGGTTCTGTGTGCCTTTGCTGTGATGTCTGCTCTCTGTGTATGCCCAATGTTGTGTTTTGCGTGCGGTGCATTCTTTTCAGTTAAGCTGTGTTTGTTGTGAGGTAATTTGTGTATTTGGAATGTACTTTGCTGTGGTTGTGCTGTTTTGGTTGTGTGACGTGTGCTTATGTTACTGAGTTTTCTGTTTGTTGTGTGATGCTGTGTGTCTTCAAAGTGTGGTCACTTTGTGCTTGCTGTAATAGTTTTGTATTGTTTATTCTCATTTCCATGTGTTTAGCAATGGGATAGTTTACTCATGGTTGTGTTTTGTGTTTGTTGTGTGCCGTCTGTGTTGTGCACGTTTGTTTTTTGTTCTGATCTCTGTTGTTTCTGTTAATTATGTGTTGTTAATAACGTGTTCTGTGATGTGTGTGTTGTGCGTTTGATGTATGGTGTGTTAGTTTTCTTCTGGGTGTTTAGTGTGTTGTACATATTTGCTGCATATGTTTTATGTTGAATACTCTGTGTATACGTTGTATGCGTGTGTTGCATGAATGTGTGCTATATCTTGTGCATACTGTGTGACCTGTGACTGATCGTTTCTGTGAGTTTTGTGCCCGAGTGTTGTACGTTCGGAATTGAGCTGCATGTATGTCAATATGTGCTTCTTCACGTGTTTGTGTGTCTTTTCCATAGTGTGGGATATGTGTTGCCCACGTCATTTCCTGGTTTGTGTGTGCTTTGCGTGTGATTTTGTACGTTGTGTGAGCGTTTGTCTATGTGATGTGATTTTAGCCTTTTTATATTTGAGAGTTTCTCTCTGTTGGGCTTATGATTTATGTGTACAATGAAAAATGTTAATGTGGGTCGTTGTGCTTTTCCGGGTTATGTGTGTAATGAGAAGTGTGTTGACTCTGTGGTTGTGCTTGTAAGTGATCCTCACTGTGTG
This sequence comes from Manis pentadactyla, assembly GCF_030020395.1. Classification (NCBI taxonomy): domain Eukaryota; kingdom Metazoa; phylum Chordata; class Mammalia; order Pholidota; family Manidae; genus Manis; species Manis pentadactyla. The sequence goes on along the minus strand of NW_026644613.1, from coordinate 8,658 downwards.
TTCTGTGTGTACTCTGGGAAAATTCCTTCATGCATATTACGGGCAGTTAAGTGCTATGATGTGTGTGGTGTGTGTTTATTATTGTGAAGATAGCTGTATTGCTGAGAGTTTGTGTGCATTCTATAATTTTGGTTGTCAGGGTGGCCAGGTCAGGCTTTGTTTTGTGTCAGTGTGTGTCTTGTGTGTTAAATGTTGTGTTGTTTCCTTTCGTGTGTGTGATGTGTTGTGTTTTGTGTGTTGTATTGTTTTCCGTGTGTTGTCTGTTGTGTTACATGTTTGTTTTTGTGTGTGTGGTATGTGTATGTTCTACGTGGTGTCTGATTGGTTCTTTGTTGTGTGTGCAGTGGTTTTCTTGTGCAAAGTGTACACGGCAGTGTGTTATTTGTGTTGTGTGATAGAATGTGCATTCTGATTTGTGCGGTGTATTGGGCATTATTGTGTTTTGTTTGCTTTTTTTCTAAATTTTGTGTGTGTTCTCTCTGTTGTGTGTTGAGTATGTTTTGTGAGTTTTGTGTGGGAAATGTGTGGTTAACATATATTGCTGTTCATTTTGTATGTTGCTCGTGTGTGTTCTCTTTGGACTGTTATGTGTGAGGTAAGTGCTTGTGTGTTGCCTGGGTCTTTGTATGTCACATATGTTGCATCTATTTTGTTTGGTATTGTTTTCGTGACTGTGTATCTTGTGTGTTTTGTGTGTGACTCTGTTGGTTACATGTAGTGTGCTATGTGTCTGTGCTTTGAATGGTGTTTTATGTGTTGTGTTCTCAGTTTTTTTGTGTTCTGTGTATGCTTTTCTGGGTGTGGTGTAGAGTGTGTAGTACGTTGTCCTTTATTTGACTGTTGAGATAGATATTACTTATGTTGAACTTTTTTTGTGTGTGTGTTTGTGTGTGTGTTGTGCATTTTCCCATATGCTGCCTGGATCTTCTCTGTGTGTGCACTATGTGGTATGTGTCCCTTACTGTGTTGTGCATAGTGTGACAAATGTGTGTTGCATGTATGCTGTTTTCGATGAGTTGTGGATCGTGTGTGACTTGATTGACTTTCTATCTGTGTGTCTTTACATGTGGTACTCTGTGTTGTTTGCTTGTGTACGGATTTGGTTTTATTTCGTGTCTCTGTTGTGGAACGTGTGGCATCTGTGTTATTGTGCATTATTTGCTGGGTGCGTTTGCGGACTTGAATGATTTGCTGCTTGGGGATATTTTGTGTAGGGATTTTGTATGTATGTGTGTTTGCTGTGATGTTTTCTTTCTGTATTCGTCCAATTCTGTTTTATGAGTGTGGTGTATACTTTTTGGATATGCTGTGTTTGCTGAGTGAGAATTTGTGTTTTGAATGTTCTTTGCTGTGATTGTGTTGTTTTCGTTGTGTGCAGTGTGCATACGGCACTGTTTTATGTTTGTTGTGTAATACTGTGTCTTCACTGTGTTGTCATTTTGTGTGTGCTGATATTGTTTTCTACAGTTTTTCTCAGTTCTGTGTGCGAAAAAACAGTGTTGCTTACCCCTTTTTTTGTTGTGTGTGTGTGTTGTGTTGTCTGTGTTGTGTATGTTTTGTCGTTTGTCTGAGCTCTGTTGTGTCTGTTATGTGTTGTTCTAATATTGTGTTCTGTGTTGTGTGTGTATTTCTGACTTTTGTGGTCTGTGTGTTGAGTGCATAATACATGTTTGCTGGGTGAGTTTAACGGTTGCATATGCTGTGCATATGTGCTCTTTGTGTTTTAAGTGGTGTGTGATATTTGTTTAGCTCCCTGTGTGAACTGTGACCAAAATATTTGTGTGTGTTGTGTGTGAGTGTTGTACTTTCTGCATGGTACTGACTTTATGTGGGTATGTGTTTGTATGTGTGGTTGCGTGTCTTTTCCAATGTGTGTGATATGTGGGTGGCCTCTATCATTCAATTGCTTGTGTGTGGTTCGCATGTGGTTTTGTATGTGCTGTGTGAGTTCTGTGTGTGTGACTTGACATTTGTCTGGTTGTATTGCAGAGTTTGTCTCCTTTGGGTTTTTGATTGATGCGTGTAATGAGAAATGTGTTGAATATGGCTGTTTGCGCTTTTTCAGATTGTGCATAATGTGAAGTGTGTTGACTCTGTGGTTGTGCTTTGTTAGTGATCCTCACTGTGTGTTTTGAATGTACTCTGTGAAAATTGTTTATGGATATTATCTGCAGTTATGTGCTGTGAAGTGTGTGGTGTTCCTTGATAAGTGTGAACAGTTGTTTGCTGCAAGTTCCTGTCCACTGTCTTTTTTGTTGTCATAGTGGTCCAGTCAGGGCTTGTTGTGTGTCACACCATGTATTTTTGTTTCAAATGTGATGTTTTCTTTTGTATTTGAAGTGTTGTTTTCTTTCCGTTTTTTCTCGATTAAGGGTTTTGTGTTGGTGTTTGCTTGTGTGGAGTGTGTATGTGCTATGTTGCATGTGATAAGCTCAGTGCTGTAGGTGTAGTGTGTTGTTTCTGTAGTGTGAGTATGGGAGCAAGTGATTTGTTGTGTTGTGTGATTGTGGATTTTGATTTGCGCAGTTTGGTGTGTGGTGTGTGTAATTGTGTGCTTGTGTTTTCTTTTATCTCTGGGTTTTATGTGTTTTCTCAATATTGTGTGTTGCCTGTGTTGTAAAGAGTTTTGAATGTGATGTGCGTGGTTAACATACATTTTTCTATGTCTTGTATGTTTTTCTGCGTGTTTTCGCTTTGGAGTTTTATGTCTGAGATATGTGTTTGTGTGTTGGGTGCACAGTGTGTCTCTTTCTGTGTCACATGTACTGCATCTAGTGGGTTTCTTTTAGTTTTCAATGTACTGTATGATGTGTGTATTGTGTGTGGCCTTCTGGGTCACATGTAGTGTGTGATGTGTCCATTCTTTGCATTGCTTGTAATGTATTGTGCTCTCAACTGTGTTGGTGTTCTGCATACGCTTCTCTGCGTGTGGTGTTTGGTGTGTGGTGGTTTTTCTGTTATTTTTGCCTTTTGTGCGTGTGTAGTTGTGTTGAACCTGTTATGTGTGTGTTTTGTGTTTTTTATGTGCTGGCTGAGTCGGGCTTTGTGTGTGCTCTATGTGATATGGCTCGGTTGTTGTATTGCGCATAGTGATTGAAAAGTTTGTTACATGTGTCCTGACATCATTGTTTTGTGGATAGTGTGACTTTACTGATTTTCTTTCTGTGTGTGTCTTTTTATCATGTGGTTCTGTGCATTGGCTGCTTGTGTTTGGATTTGGTATTATTTTGGGTCTCTGTTGCAAAATGTGCATCATCTGTGTTATTCTGTGCTGTACCCGGTGTTTTGTGTGGATTTGAATGATCTGCTGTTTTGGGATATGTTGTGTAGGGATTGGTTCTGTGTGCCTTTGCTGTGATGTCTGCTCTCTGTGTATGCCCAATGTTGTGTTTTGCGTGCGGTGCATTCTTTTCAGTTAAGCTGTGTTTGTTGTGAGGTAATTTGTGTATTTGGAATGTACTTTGCTGTGGTTGTGCTGTTTTGGTTGTGTGACGTGTGCTTATGTTACTGAGTTTTCTGTTTGTTGTGTGATGCTGTGTGTCTTCAAAGTGTGGTCACTTTGTGCTTGCTGTAATAGTTTTGTATTGTTTATTCTCATTTCCATGTGTTTAGCAATGGGATAGTTTACTCATGGTTGTGTTTTGTGTTTGTTGTGTGCCGTCTGTGTTGTGCACGTTTGTTTTTTGTTCTGATCTCTGTTGTTTCTGTTAATTATGTGTTGTTAATAACGTGTTCTGTGATGTGTGTGTTGTGCGTTTGATGTATGGTGTGTTAGTTTTCTTCTGGGTGTTTAGTGTGTTGTACATATTTGCTGCATATGTTTTATGTTGAATACTCTGTGTATACGTTGTATGCGTGTGTTGCATGAATGTGTGCTATATCTTGTGCATACTGTGTGACCTGTGACTGATCGTTTCTGTGAGTTTTGTGCCCGAGTGTTGTACGTTCGGAATTGAGCTGCATGTATGTCAATATGTGCTTCTTCACGTGTTTGTGTGTCTTTTCCATAGTGTGGGATATGTGTTGCCCACGTCATTTCCTGGTTTGTGTGTGCTTTGCGTGTGATTTTGTACGTTGTGTGAGCGTTTGTCTATGTGATGTGATTTTAGCCTTTTTATATTTGAGAGTTTCTCTCTGTTGGGCTTATGATTTATGTGTACAATGAAAAATGTTAATGTGGGTCGTTGTGCTTTTCCGGGTTATGTGTGTAATGAGAAGTGTGTTGACTCTGTGGTTGTGCTTGTAAGTGATCCTCACTGTGTGTTCTGTGTGTACTCTGGGAAAATTCCTTCATGCATATTACGGGCAGTTAAGTGCTATGATGTGTGTGGTGTGTGTTTATTATTGTGAAGATAGCTGTATTGCTGAGAGTTTGTGTGCATTCTATAATTTTGGTTGTCAGGGTGGCCAGGTCAGGCTTTGTTTTGTGTCAGTGTGTGTCTTGTGTGTTAAATGTTGTGTTGTTTCCTTTCGTGTGTGTGATGTGTTGTGTTTTGTGTGTTGTATTGTTTTCCGTGTGTTGTCTGTTGTGTTACATGTTTGTTTTTGTGTGTGTGGTATGTGTATGTTCTACGTGGTGTCTGATTGGTTCTTTGTTGTGTGTGCAGTGGTTTTCTTGTGCAAAGTGTACACGGCAGTGTGTTATTTGTGTTGTGTGATAGAATGTGCATTCTGATTTGTGCGGTGTATTGGGCATTATTGTGTTTTGTTTGCTTTTTTTCTAAATTTTGTGTGTGTTCTCTCTGTTGTGTGTTGAGTATGTTTTGTGAGTTTTGTGTGGGAAATGTGTGGTTAACATATATTGCTGTTCATTTTGTATGTTGCTCGTGTGTGTTCTCTTTGGACTGTTATGTGTGAGGTAAGTGCTTGTGTGTTGCCTGGGTCTTTGTATGTCACATATGTTGCATCTATTTTGTTTGGTATTGTTTTCGTGACTGTGTATCTTGTGTGTTTTGTGTGTGACTCTGTTGGTTACATGTAGTGTGCTATGTGTCTGTGCTTTGAATGGTGTTTTATGTGTTGTGTTCTCAGTTTTTTTGTGTTCTGTGTATGCTTTTCTGGGTGTGGTGTAGAGTGTGTAGTACGTTGTCCTTTATTTGACTGTTGAGATAGATATTACTTATGTTGAACTTTTTTTGTGTGTGTGTTTGTGTGTGTGTTGTGCATTTTCCCATATGCTGCCTGGATCTTCTCTGTGTGTGCACTATGTGGTATGTGTCCCTTACTGTGTTGTGCATAGTGTGACAAATGTGTGTTGCATGTATGCTGTTTTCGATGAGTTGTGGATCGTGTGTGACTTGATTGACTTTCTATCTGTGTGTCTTTACATGTGGTACTCTGTGTTGTTTGCTTGTGTACGGATTTGGTTTTATTTCGTGTCTCTGTTGTGGAACGTGTGGCATCTGTGTTATTGTGCATTATTTGCTGGGTGCGTTTGCGGACTTGAATGATTTGCTGCTTGGGGATATTTTGTGTAGGGATTTTGTATGTATGTGTGTTTGCTGTGATGTTTTCTTTCTGTATTCGTCCAATTCTGTTTTATGAGTGTGGTGTATACTTTTTGGATATGCTGTGTTTGCTGAGTGAGAATTTGTGTTTTGAATGTTCTTTGCTGTGATTGTGTTGTTTTCGTTGTGTGCAGTGTGCATACGGCACTGTTTTATGTTTGTTGTGTAATACTGTGTCTTCACTGTGTTGTCATTTTGTGTGTGCTGATATTGTTTTCTACAGTTTTTCTCAGTTCTGTGTGCGAAAAAACAGTGTTGCTTACCCCTTTTTTTGTTGTGTGTGTGTGTTGTGTTGTCTGTGTTGTGTATGTTTTGTCGTTTGTCTGAGCTCTGTTGTGTCTGTTATGTGTTGTTCTAATATTGTGTTCTGTGTTGTGTGTGTATTTCTGACTTTTGTGGTCTGTGTGTTGAGTGCATAATACATGTTTGCTGGGTGAGTTTAACGGTTGCATATGCTGTGCATATGTGCTCTTTGTGTTTTAAGTGGTGTGTGATATTTGTTTAGCTCCCTGTGTGAACTGTGACCAAAATATTTGTGTGTGTTGTGTGTGAGTGTTGTACTTTCTGCATGGTACTGACTTTATGTGGGTATGTGTTTGTATGTGTGGTTGCGTGTCTTTTCCAATGTGTGTGATATGTGGGTGGCCTCTATCATTCAATTGCTTGTGTGTGGTTCGCATGTGGTTTTGTATGTGCTGTGTGAGTTCTGTGTGTGTGACTTGACATTTGTCTGGTTGTATTGCAGAGTTTGTCTCCTTTGGGTTTTTGATTGATGCGTGTAATGAGAAATGTGTTGAATATGGCTGTTTGCGCTTTTTCAGATTGTGCATAATGTGAAGTGTGTTGACTCTGTGGTTGTGCTTTGTTAGTGATCCTCACTGTGTGTTTTGAATGTACTCTGTGAAAATTGTTTATGGATATTATCTGCAGTTATGTGCTGTGAAGTGTGTGGTGTTCCTTGATAAGTGTGAACAGTTGTTTGCTGCAAGTTCCTGTCCACTGTCTTTTTTGTTGTCATAGTGGTCCAGTCAGGGCTTGTTGTGTGTCACACCATGTATTTTTGTTTCAAATGTGATGTTTTCTTTTGTATTTGAAGTGTTGTTTTCTTTCCGTTTTTTCTCGATTAAGGGTTTTGTGTTGGTGTTTGCTTGTGTGGAGTGTGTATGTGCTATGTTGCATGTGATAAGCTCAGTGCTGTAGGTGTAGTGTGTTGTTTCTGTAGTGTGAGTATGGAGCAAGTGATTTGTTGTGTTGTGTGATTGTGGATTTTGATTTGCGCAGTTTGGTGTGTGGTGTGTGTAATTGTGTGCTTGTGTTTTCTTTTATCTCTGGGTTTTATGTGTTTTCTCAATATTGTGTGTTGCCTGTGTTGTAAAGAGTTTTGAATGTGATGTGCGTGGTTAACATACATTTTTCTATGTCTTGTATGTTTTTCTGCGTGTTTTCGCTTTGGAGTTTTATGTCTGAGATATGTGTTTGTGTGTTGGGTGCACAGTGTGTCTCTTTCTGTGTCACATGTACTGCATCTAGTGGGTTTCTTTTAGTTTTCAATGTACTGTATGATGTGTGTATTGTGTGTGGCCTTCTGGGTCACATGTAGTGTGTGATGTGTCCATTCTTTGCATTGCTTGTAATGTATTGTGCTCTCAACTGTGTTGGTGTTCTGCATACGCTTCTCTGCGTGTGGTGTTTGGTGTGTGGTGGTTTTTCTGTTATTTTTGCCTTTTGTGCGTGTGTAGTTGTGTTGAACCTGTTATGTGTGTGTTTTGTGTTTTTTATGTGCTGGCTGAGTCGGGCTTTGTGTGTGCTCTATGTGATATGGCTCGGTTGTTGTATTGCGCATAGTGATTGAAAAGTTTGTTACATGTGTCCTGACATCATTGTTTTGTGGATAGTGTGACTTTACTGATTTTCTTTCTGTGTGTGTCTTTTTATCATGTGGTTCTGTGCATTGGCTGCTTGTGTTTGGATTTGGTATTATTTTGGGTCTCTGTTGCAAAATGTGCATCATCTGTGTTATTCTGTGCTGTACCCGGTGTTTTGTGTGGATTTGAATGATCTGCTGTTTTGGGATATGTTGTGTAGGGATTGGTTCTGTGTGCCTTTGCTGTGATGTCTGCTCTCTGTGTATGCCCAATGTTGTGTTTTGCGTGCGGTGCATTCTTTTCAGTTAAGCTGTGTTTGTTGTGAGGTAATTTGTGTATTTGGAATGTACTTTGCTGTGGTTGTGCTGTTTTGGTTGTGTGACGTGTGCTTATGTTACTGAGTTTTCTGTTTGTTGTGTGATGCTGTGTGTCTTCAAAGTGTGGTCACTTTGTGCTTGCTGTAATAGTTTTGTATTGTTTATTCTCATTTCCATGTGTTTAGCAATGGGATAGTTTACTCATGGTTGTGTTTTGTGTTTGTTGTGTGCCGTCTGTGTTGTGCACGTTTGTTTTTTGTTCTGATCTCTGTTGTTTCTGTTAATTATGTGTTGTTAATAACGTGTTCTGTGATGTGTGTGTTGTGCGTTTGATGTATGGTGTGTTAGTTTTCTTCTGGGTGTTTAGTGTGTTGTACATATTTGCTGCATATGTTTTATGTTGAATACTCTGTGTATACGTTGTATGCGTGTGTTGCATGAATGTGTGCTATATCTTGTGCATACTGTGTGACCTGTGACTGATCGTTTCTGTGAGTTTTGTGCCCGAGTGTTGTACGTTCGGAATTGAGCTGCATGTATGTCAATATGTGCTTCTTCACGTGTTTGTGTGTCTTTTCCATAGTGTGGGATATGTGTTGCCCACGTCATTTCCTGGTTTGTGTGTGCTTTGCGTGTGATTTTGTACGTTGTGTGAGCGTTTGTCTATGTGATGTGATTTTAGCCTTTTTATATTTGAGAGTTTCTCTCTGTTGGGCTTATGATTTATGTGTACAATGAAAAATGTTAATGTGGGTCGTTGTGCTTTTCCGGGTTATGTGTGTAATGAGAAGTGTGTTGACTCTGTGGTTGTGCTTGTAAGTGATCCTCACTGTGTGTTCTGTGTGTACTCTGGGAAAATTCCTTCATGCATATTACGGGCAGTTAAGTGCTATGATGTGTGTGGTGTGTGTTTATTATTGTGAAGATAGCTGTATTGCTGAGAGTTTGTGTGCATTCTATAATTTTGGT